>NC_061115.1:178060448-178326075 GCF_002878395.1 Capsicum annuum | reverse complement strand
TTTATAAAAAAATATGTGGGGGATTATTTTTTTTTAGAAAAATAGTAATTTCTTACGTGGCAATGACGTGTGGGCGAGTGTAACACACTCTCCGTTGTGAGAGTGATATTCAGTCTTGAGGCGTGAAATTAATACACTTTAAAGATGTTAAGAGGGGAAATAAACAGAAGTTTAATTTAAGTGTTAAAGTAAGTTGAGACGACAAGTTCAGGGAAAATCATGTCTTTTCTCTTTTAGATAAGCATGTTTATTTTATAATAAATCCCCACATATATAATAAATCCCCACATATTTTCAAAACTACGTTTTCTCTTATTTCGCACAAATCTTACTTTTTCTTTTTTTACGCCGTCAAATATTTTGCAAATTATGAAATCTTACACTTTCTAATGCTTATATTATAATAATATTATCATAGACATTTACTCCCATGTTCAATTTATCATGAATAAAATTTTAATTTTTTTTCTTTCTTTACTTAAAAATGATTTCATACGTATATATAATTCCATATACTATCAAACATCATATTCTTATAAAAATTATATTTTATCATTTTCAAGATACAGATTATGATAATGGTACTATATTTAACTTTTCTCTTCTCCATTTTCATATTTTTGAAACATGCATGTAGTAAACTATATATCCTTGTAGTGGTGCAATTTTATATACCTCAAATTTTCTTTCCTCAAAAATAGTGAAGCTTTTCTTATCACAATTTTAGCAAGTAACGAAGCAAGTATTTTTAAATATTTTTCTAAACTAAGTTTAAGGACTATCTTCGAATAGGCTCTGAGGGGTGCCTAACACCTTCCCCTCGAGTAACCAAAATCCTTACTCAAAATTTCAAAAAAGTTTCGAAGGACCAAAATAGAGTTTTTCTACATAAAAATAGTTTTTTCCCAACTTTCCTAAAAAGTTAAGTGGTGACTCTAAAAAAATAATTTTCAAAATCCAAGAGTCACACTAGCCACCACATATTGTGTGCTGTTTCGACCTGTTCGAAATAGGGTGCAACAGAATGAGGACTCTGCTGGGGAGTTAATGAACTTAGGTTTTAGCCATAACATGCTTAGATTAGGATTTTTTATGCTTGATTATGTTATTTGCTTTATGTATCTTTATATCATGCTATGTGTGAAAGGACGCAAGCCAAATCCAAACTTGTGTTCCCTATTTGTTTTAACAACACTATTGTTACTGCTTTGTCACTTGCATTTTCCTATCAAGTCCTTGGCCATACACAATTCACACACTGTGGTTCACGCAAGGGGTGTCTTATACTCTCCCGAACCTTCTTTGGATTTCTTAGTTTTAGAGTCAGTGTAATTAGGTTATTTAGCCTTCTCGCAGCTGTTCAGTCCCACTCTTAAACATTTAGGAAAAAATCTTACTCTAGAAATAGGTCATATTGCATAAACCTTATGGGTGACGGTCCAAGGTATCGTCATCGCAATTAGGAAACCACCCTTTTGTCAAAGGTTACGAACCTGTCGACATATTTTCTGTGAAAATTTGTATGAACGGTCCAAACTAAAACACATAATGGATTTGAGATAAACGACTTATCCATATCTTTTACCCCTTCTTTCAGATGAATTTTAATTCAAATTTACCAATTATCCAAATTGTCATCTCTGTCCCTGATATCCTACAGAACTGGTGGAGAAATATTCGTATGGCGCATGGTGTAGAGGTTCGGGAACATTTGGGTGCTTTATTATCGCTAATGAGGGTTTGAGCAAACAAGACCCTCATTACACTATTAATGGAGTTTTGGAACCCAAACACAATAACTTTCTGGTTTTTGAACTTCGAGATCACCCCTACTCTGGAGAAAATTAGTAGCTTTGCTGAGTTGCCGCTTCAAGGGAGGCTGCCGGTACTCCCGTCACTTGTAAGAAAGGGTATTTCTTGAGGTTTTTGTGTTTGGATATATTTTGCCTCACTAAGGAAAGTGGAGGATGGAAAGGTAAAGCTGGATTACCTTTTCAGAAGATTTAGTCATCTGGAGAGTTATGAAGAGCACAGGAATGAGTTTATTTATACCCGCATATAGTGAATGCATATGCGACCGAGGGTCTTTGTTTTGGCTTTCTTGGGAGTTATGATTTTCATAATGAAATGACACTATGTTGATATTAATATCCTGCCAATCATAATGGATATATTTACAGAGCCACAGAGACTCACTTTAGTGCACTTAATCCTTGCAGAGATATTTCGATCACTATCCACCTGCTCTCGGGGACATGATTTCTTTGAGGGCTGCAACCTGTTGTTACAAATTTGGGCGATAGAACACTTCTATCATCTCCTTCTGCAGATGGATTACACGATTGATGCACGCAACCGAATTCAAAGTCACGAAGATCGCCTAAGGTATTGGATCGCACTAATTGGAAAAGGAGTGGCGCGAGTTTTTAACCAATCTTACCGGGAACTCCATCTAGTGGAAATATTCTTGGATAGGGGGATTTTCCTCCATGAGATCTAGGCATCTATACTTTATTGAGCTGATTGGGCTATGTGGGATCCAGCCATATGCACCTCTACGGGTCCTTAAATAGTTTGGTGTCATCCAGGATATACCGTTTTGGTCAATCATGGTACTTCTTGAGGACAGTTATGAAGCTTTGATTCCAACGGCACGAGTGACAAACCTGCGGATGGAGTGGGATTACATGGTTATACTAAATATAGAAGGAGAGAAATGGTGCACGCTGGAATATTATGTGTGGCGCACCACCGTGAGTCACATAGCTAGACCGAGTAAAGATGGTTTCGAGGACTCACAGACCCTTGGTAGGTCGAATGGGTCAGGAGAGAGGTGCTTCCCCACATGAATCTCACTACACCCATGTATAATTAGATAATCCTAGGTTCTTTTGATTACCTGATTCCAGTGATCAAGGAGGATCCTAAAGAAGATCTAAAGAAAAATCTAGAGGAGGAGGAGGAAGAAGAAAAAGACCCCGAAGAGAACCCAAAAGAAGACCCTAAAGAATACCCTAAGGAAGACCCAGGATGGATGGAAGCAAACCCTCAGGAAGACTTGGAAACTGGTTCTAACATTTGTGATCCCGAAGATGGAGGGGCAATGGATATAGACTTAGCACCCGATCATGGCCTAAACGTATCCCAGAGTACCACCCAAGATCCTATTTTGATGAGGGAAGAGATGAAGATGATGATGCCACATGGCCTTATACTTTCTTTCTTATTGTACTTTCTTCATATTCCTTTAAAGAGCCACATGGCCCACCCCATTATAAGCCCTTGCGGTCATCCTTGTACTTTCTTTTAAGCTATCTTCGATCTATTTTGATGTAACCATTTAAAGCTTTGTTCAATGAAAGTCGTGTATATTCTCAAATCCAAATGTGTTTAAATAAACCGTTTATCATCAAATTGATTGTAACATAGTATTACCTCTGGCGAAAAGAGGCTCTATATTAGGACGCGTTTGGATATCGCCAACTTGGTGTATACATGTGTTACTTACTTGTTATGTTTTCATTATTTCCCAAACTATCATGGTTTTCCTTTTTTTTCTTTCTTTCTTTTTTTTGTTTCCTCCAATAAATAAAGTTGATTTGTGTCGACACACAAACTGGCGGAATCCCAATACAACCTTCAGTCTAAAGAAAAGATGACTAATAAGGACCAATTCGACAAAGCTGTGATGATCCCAGTAGATGACACCGAGAGTTCCCAGAGCCCATCAAACACCCAGAGCGACGAGCAAATAGCCAACATGGCGTAAGAAATTGATATCTTGAAAAAAGAGCTACGTCAAATAAGAGACCTAACCAAGCTTACAATAGCTAGCTTTCCCACTCAATTCTAGAGTCCCGATGTTGGATTACCCTCGATCATCCCTGCTAACCAAGCAAATATACCGCATGCTCAAGCACCGCCTGCTCTTAAACCTACTGTTGGGACTGCACCTAGCTATTCATTTCCTATCCAGAACTTTATAGTTCTGGTCCATCCATAAATACAACATATAATCGCGGACATGTCACTTGTGAGATACCTGTGCCACTAGTATATGCTACCAAAGCTCCCACGTTCGCATCATCTGCAGCTGTTAAAGTTCCATATGAGGTTGATCGGTATGCAGGATTAGGAAGGGATATCCGATCAAATGAAGAAGGATCTATAGCGGCCTAGCTCGAAAGTTTAAAGAAGGCATTTAGAAACATGCAAATTACCAGAGGGACTAAAAGCCTGGTCTAGGACGACTTATGTATTAATCCAGACATCGACATTCCAGTGGGGTACAAACCACCAAAGTTCGATGTATTTAATAAAAAGGGTGAGCCGCATGCACATCTGAGGGTATATTGTGATAAGTTGATTGGTGTGGGAAGGAATGAGAAACTAAGAATGAAATTGTTCATTCAGAGTTTGTCGGGAGAAGCTTTGACTTGGTACACCCAACAAGAACCCCATAAGTGGTATGACTGGCGGGAAATGGCTGAGGACTTCATGAGTCGCTTTAGGTTTAACACCGAGATTGCCTCAGACAGGTTCTCACTATCTAACATACAGAAAAAGCCATCAGAATCATTTCAAGAATACGCATGGCTTTGGCTGCTAGGACCCATCCTCCACTGGATAAAAGCAAGCTCTCCAAGTATTTTAGCCGAGCTTCATAAGGTGTTTATATTGATAAGATGATGGGCTAAAAGTTTGCAGATTTGGTTAAGATAGGAGATTTCATAGAAGAAAGCATCGAGTCAGGGAAGATTCAATCTATGGTTGCACTGTAAGCTGCAAGTAAGGCCATATAGACTGGTTTCATTAATGAAAGAGGAAAGATATCTCAGCCCTCACACCATACTACCAACCTAGAAATTCTTCCTACCATTACCCTAACAACCCCCAAATTATTGCACATGTCCCAGTATACAACACACAACTACATTACAATCCACCCCGAGCTCTAGCATACCAAAATTCACCAAGACCATATGCCCCCATCCAAGCTCCAGCTCACCAAAATAGAACAACTTATCCTTCAAAACTACGCCTAAATTTTGAAGCCAGAAATACCCGCACCTATACACCAATTGCATAACCTTTGGCCCAGTTGTTTGAGAGATTGAGGGCAGCAGGTTTATTGCATCCAATAGAAGGAAAGGCCCCTGATCCAACCTCTCGAAACTTCGACGGTAACAAATAATGCACCTATCACTCAAGAGTCCAGGGGCATGACATAGAAGACTGCTACAGCTTGAAGAATTAGATTGAATCTTTGATAAGGAAGGGTATAATCAAATGCACCGCCACAGCTCTAAATGTGAACAACAACCCCTTGCCAAATCATGAAAATTAAGAAGTCAATATGATTACTCTAGAGGATGAGTATGATTTGGAAGAAACTATTGTACCCATATAGAACACAGAAGAAATCGCTACTGCGTCACCATACAATAACAATAAGCCTAGTGTATTCCCACACAGTGGGGTCTGGAGAGGGTAAAATATACGCAGTCCATACCTCCACTGCATCACCATCACAGCCTTTTATTATAGTTTAGTTGAGAGAGCCTATAACTGTTCAGACTTACCTACTGAGAGTCGTAGTAACCACATTATCCACTAGGAGGACCGACTATGATAATAAAGCAGTCTTGTGGGACTATCGAGCTGAAGCCAAAGGCAAAATAATAAACGCTGCTGCGGCTCAAGGGATGACCAGGTCAGGAAGGTGTTAAGCGCCAAAAGAATCAAGTCGAGGATCTCTCAGGAAAGATCAAAACCTAAAAAGGAATATTACAGATGCTGAAGCTGTTGAGTTTTGGAAGAATATGCAACCCAAGGACTATTCGGTTGAAGATCAGCTTAAGAAGACACCGACCCACATATCCGTTATGTCTTTTCTTATGAGTTCTGAAGCCTACAAGATCGCTTTGATGGAAGAGTTATGTGGGGTTAGCAAACCAAAGGAGACCACTAGCGAGACTTTAGCTGCTACAATCGGGCGAGTGGTAGAGGTAAATAAGGTCTCTTTCCATAATGATGAGTTACCGTCAAAAGGGGCTACACACAACAAAACACTCTATATTGCAGTCAAATAACATGACAAGATTGTGAATAGGGTTTTAATCGATGGTGGTTTGGTTTATAATATTTGTCTGTTCTCCACTCTAAGAGATTTGGGTGTGAATATAAAAGATATAAGGGAGAGTCGGGTGAAGGTCAGAGCCTTTGATGGGTCGCAAAAGAGTGTCATCGGAGAAATTTACTTGACACTACAGATCGTACAAGCAGAATTTCCTATCCTATTTCAGGTCATGAATGTGTCATCTAGCTACAACCTTTTGCTAGGAAGGCCATGGGTCCACATGGTGAGAGCTATTTTTTCCAGTCTCTATCAGTGCGTGAAGTTTGAGTGCGATCGCACAGAAGTCACTTTCCATGAGGAGCTCAGTCATCCCATCTACTCTGTCAATTCATTTCCAGTCACTGAGGTGTTAGATGGAGCCACTTTCCATACCCTAGAGATCATGCAAGCTACAAGGACCGATAAGAAAATGGAACCAGTTGAAGGGAAAATGTCGAGTGCTGAAAAGATAGTTGCGTCAGAGATTTTGAAATATGAGTATCATCCCAAGACAGGGCTAGGACCAAAAACCGATAGTATAGTTAAGCCAATCCAGTTGAAGCATCAGAGAGGTACTACAAGTCTTGGATATGAGCCCATTTCAGGAGGAGCCTGCAGTGAAGGATTTGAAGTGACGGTATTCGTGCCAACCTAAGCCCCAATTTGGGTGAAAATAGTTGATAAATATATCATAGAAGGAATAGGAAATCTATTTGTGGCCGTGATCGAAGGAGAATCAGAGATAGATTTCAAGAAGCTTACTATTCGTGACGCTGAACCTGGAGAAGTCCTACAAAATTAGACCATTAGCCTATCCCTATTCCGATGGGAGTCTTGGTAGTATGGGATTGTTGTTGCTTTTAAAAATTATTTTATTTGCATGATCAACTGAGGCTTGAATCATGCCAGAGCTCTTTTTCCTACTCGCCTCTTGCCAAAGCCCAGTACTTTTATTAATAAAAGTCCTTATTTTCAAAACTTATTTTTCTATTTTCAACATCTATTTACTTTACTCGCTTTTTATACTTTTCAGCGCAAATATTAATAAGAATTTTCGTTCCACGATTATGACATGTAACGAATCCGTTGAGTAAAATGCAAGCAATGAGCAAGATTACGAGGAGTAAGAATCCTCCGCGCAAACTAGAGCTCATGTTCGCTACTTTCGCTGTTTAATAGAGCTTAGCTTTCCTCTGGCTTTTGACTTGGTGACGGATTCTATCGGAGAACTTGGAACCTCCTCTTTAGTTTGTTCTTACTTATTTGTATTCGTTGCTAACATTTCTGAGTTACACTGGTTGTCTACTTGATTTTGTTTTTAATCTTAATGAATTGCCTTAAGGCCCGTAATGGTGAGATGTGGTCGCTTAGTTGCTCCTCTTTTGAGGAGATGCTTATTTGTTTAAGTGCGAATGTTGGTTCCAAGAACTTGGGAAAAAATAATAAGTTTATTAAATTTTAGATTACACGAGTTTTGCAAAGCTAGAGTTAAGATGCAAAGTTTCCCAAAAGCTAAAACCAAGTCCATTTTTTGCAAATTTGTTAGTTCCATGCGTTTTGCTTTCTATTTGTTTCTCAACCTTCTGTTTTCATCTTTTTTTTAGATTTTTAAAGGTTCGAAAACGTGAGGTACATATACGTACACACTACCATATACGAGGTATATTTTATCATTATTATGATTATGATTATTATTTTAGATTATTATTATCATTGTTCGCGCGTTATCTTGACTATACTTATAGACGCGAATATATTACTTTTTGTTTAATCTATCTCCATGTATTTCATATTTCATCACTTTTATCTATCAAATTTTTGCAAGCATGATTTATTTATATTCCAAGTGCGCACAAACTTGTTTTACATCCGTAGCTAACATAGTATAGGTTTTAATATCCTTATTATATTTTAGGACAAACACATTTAGGTAAATTCATTTTCGAACCAATATAAATTCTACATTCTTAGATAAGCATGTTTATTTTATAATAAATCTCCACATATTTAATAAATCTCCACATATTTTCAAAACTACGTTTTCTCGTATTTCGTTCAAATCTTACTTTTTCATTTTAACGCGATCAAATATTTTGCAAATTATGAAATCTTATACTTTCTAATGCATATATATCATAACAAAATATTATCATAGACTTTAACTCCCATGTTCAATTTATAATGAATAAAATTTTAATTTTTTTTTCTTTCTTTACTTAAAAATGATTTCATACGTATATATAATTCCATATACTATCAAACATCATATTCTTATAAAAAATATATTTTATCATTTTCAAGATACATATTATGATAATGGTACTATATTTAACTTTCCACTTCTCCATTTTCATATTTTTGAAACATGCATGCAGTAAACTATATATCCTTGTAGTGGTGCAATTTTATATACCTCAAATTTTCTTTCCTAAAAAATAGTAAAGCTTTTCTTATCAAATTTTAGCAAGTAACGAAGCAAATGTTTTCAAATTTTTTTTTTCTAAACTAAGTTTAAGGACTATCTTCGGATAGGCTCTGAGGGGTGTCTAACATCTTCCCCTCGAGCAACCAAAACCCTTACTCCGAATCTCAAAAAAGTTTTTGAAGGACCAAAACAGAGTTTTTCTACATAAAAATAATTTTTTCCTAATTTTCTTAAAAATTTAGGTGGCCATATTCTAAAAAATAATTTTCAAAACCCAAGAGTCACACTAGCCACCACATGTTGTGTGCTATTTCGACCGATTCGAAATAGGGCGCGGGAGTGCTTCATATTCTTGAATGTAAATTCTTGAACTTTGTAAAATGATCATTCAGCTTGTTTAGATATGATTTGAACTAGTTCTACATCAAGATTCCAAGCTGAAATTAATGGAAAACGTGAAAGACAGCATAGAAGGGTTAAAAAACATATTAGAGAAATAAATTCACTTCCAATAAAAATGTTCTTTGAGGAACAGTAATCAATAAACTAAAAGACTTTAATACTTCATCTGTTTATCATGTCTATTATTTTACCATGATACTTTTAATACTTCATCTGTTTATCATGTCTATTATTTTACCATGATACTCTTCTTGGGTACAAATAAAATTCACCGAAGAGTCTAATAACTATACGATTAAAACACAAAGTACCAGAATCTTAAAAGTAGCCTAGGTACTTACAAAAATTAGCTCGGTTTACAAAGCATTTTGTGTTCGCGTAGGATCAGGAAAAGAGTCGCGCCCAAAAGATGTGATGTGACTTCTTGCACAACTCGAACTCATGATCTGGGCGTCACACAAAGACAACTTTAATTACCTTTGCTCTAAAACTCTCCTCCTAAAATAAATAAGTAACTAAGGGAACAAAATTAAAGGAATTAAGGACATTTCGGACCTCCTTCCTTAGTCTTCCATTTGTTGTAACAAGGACATGTTTCTTTGTTGCCATGAGTTCCAAGAGAAACACACACGCACTTGGCACAACATTTCTTATAGAAGAACATGCATGGCTTTGTGTGATGTTGCTGAACATCTGTAGGTACACTTTGGCTCACAATCTGTACTCCCACCATATGACAACACAAAGTTACAAAACATCATTACTGTATCCCGTTCATATTATCTGTCTTTGAAGATGTTTGCTAACCTTCGAGAAAGACTCATGATTGAATACTTGTTCTCTCCCAAATTACCAGTCCCTTTAGCTCAATAAAATTGTTCCAAAATAATTGTAACTTTAGCTATGGAAGACTAAATTCACAATTGTTTCCGACTATACTCTTATAATAGATAGTATTTGAGAAGAAGGAATCAGTCTACTAATATTAAATAGGAACAACTTAGAAAACTATACTTTGTATTTTTTCTTTATTGCTTTCTTAATATTGGCGTGAAAAAAAAACTGAAACGGCCGTTAAATAAGACGAGTAGCTTTTCATCGTTAGAGTATTAGTTTACACTATTATATGGAGTATATTATTCTCCTTAAATGTGTCAATTTTAACACTCAACAATTAGAACAATAAGGGTAGTTTTAGAAGAAGAAAAAAAGTAATGAATGATTTCTTGGTTTTCTATCACATACAAACTTTGTATGTGTTTCCGTAAAAGGTGATTTTCTCACTTAATTTTTTTTAGTGTTGGATAAATAAGTAAAAAATATTGTGTAAAACGTATTTATATAATTTAGAAAAAATTAAGTATAAACAAGGGAAATTGGTGGGGCCGTGGGGGTGGCGGAAGTGATGCGCATAGAGTGGATGAAGTATGAAGGTTGGATAGGAGACACTCAACGCAAAATACCTTCTAAACAAAAAATATATTTTAAAATATCTTAAATTGAACATAAAAAAATTTTAAAAAAATTCCTCCATAATAAGCATGACTTGTTTGGAAATTTTCAAACCAAAAAGAAGAAAGAGAGAAAACATATACCTTTAGCTCGGAGATTCTTACTACCTTGCTCAAATGAAGGAAAACAAGTGATAAAATTAAGTAAAAAACATACCACGTGGTCATTTTAAAAATAAATTGTTCAAGTTTGATATTTTGCCAAAAAATAGTCACGCAGCAATTTTATTTTCATATTATAGTCATTTTCCAATTTGGGTCGATTTGGCTCATGTAGTTCAGATACAGTTTATATACCATGTTGATACAATTCATATACAATATTGATACAGTTTCCAACTTGGGTCATTCGACTCTTTTCTAAAAATATTTCAATTTTTTTTTGCTACAAATTTTTTAACTGAAAAATATTCTGCTTTCTTTTTGGTTGTTTAAAAATAATAATTAAATATAATTGTATAAAAACGGTATAATTATTATATAGAATATGTATCTACATAAGATATATGTATAGAAATTGTATAGTTCTATCAAATATGTATATGTATAAAATATATATAAGAAATATGTATAAAATGTATAAAAGTTTATAATTTTCATATAAGATGTGTAAAAAAACTGTAAATGATTGTATAAATTGTGTATCGAAACTATATAATTTCCGTATAGAATATTTATATGTATAAGATATGTATAGAAACTGTACAAAATATGTATAGAAACTATATAGAACAAGCCAGCAAATTAAATGGCTAGAAAATAAAATTTAAATTCCATGTCTATTTTCGTGGAATTGATTTTGACTGAGTGGCCATTTGTGTCCTTTTTTTCCTAAAATTAACACTATTTATTAATCAAGATACTAAATTAACAATTTAAATAACTATTATAGCAACAATATTTACCTCAACAACATTGGAGAAAGTGATCAATACTACTCTCTTCGTTCGCTTTTTTTTTTGTCACTTTTTGACGTGACATATTCATTAGAAAATAATTATTGATATGATTATTTTACCATATTATCCCTATTAATTAATTTTTAGAGTAATATGTCTTGAAAATGATTTGGAGAATAAGCAATTAATGTTAAGGGTAAAATAAAATTCTTTTGTCTTTTTTTTATATGTCGAAAGTGACAAGTACAAATAAAAATCTAATTAGAAAAATAGTGACAAGATGATATGTCGAAAGTGACAAGTACAAATAAAAATTTAATTAAGAAAACAGTAACAAGTAAAACTAAGAATACTAACATTGAAAAAAGCAACAAAAGGCTAGGGATTAACTATAAGCCATATTTCCTCAAGGATTAACTAGATAAGTAAAAAAAATAGTTATGTGTGTATATTTATAGGGTTTTTCTAGGGATAAAAGAAAGTGAAAACATAGTCTATATTTGGGGAAAATCTGCAAAATAATCTATCTTCGGAATGGACAATAAAGACAAAGTAATGGCGTTTAAAGAGCCAATTTTTGGTATTTTAATTTTGTTTGGGTTGATTGTGTCAAATATTTTAGTTACTTCCATCCATTTTTATTTGTCACATTTTGCTTATGGATATTCAAATTATTTGAACTTTAACCAATATTTTAAGATATATTTTTTTATTCTATTAGTACGAAAATATTGCAACTTATATAGTTTTCGTATCATTTTTGACATCTAAATTTTAAAGTTTAAATATGAAATTAGTCTAATTTAGTTACAAATTTTAGATATTCAATTGAACTTTAGTAATTAGTCAAATTGATTGTAATAAAGGAAAGCATTACAAGTAAAAGAACTGAGGAAGTATATGTTAGTTGTGTCATTTTGTTTCAACCAAAAATAAAGTGTCATCTTGATTGCATTTTGGTATTACAAGTAAAAAGCATAAATAGCTAATTTCTTTTTCTTCTCTAAAGAAATACACAAAAACTAACTTGTTTTACAATAACTTTTGGGAGGCAAAATGATCTGTTGGATACTTATATTTGTTCGAGTTTATAAAGTAAACATTTTTATTTAGCTCTTTGTCATTTGAACCCCTCAATTATTAAAACACAAGATTTTAAATACCTCGTACGATGTGTGTGGCTCACTCACCCAAAATAAATGATACGTCAGATCCACGTCACATAATCAATGTCATGTCATAATTATCTTTGTTAATTATTTTTATAAAATTATTAATTAATAATATTAAATACAAAACAAAATAATAGATTAAAAATTTATTTATCACCTTCCTCCACAATTCTCTCATCTTCACTACTGCTTCCGATACCGGAGGAGGTTTTTCCGGTGGACTCCTGGTCCCCCATCCCACAACCGCCATCTCCAACTCTATCCCCACAACCACCATTTCCACTTCCCACATCCCACAACCCACCCACGGCCTTTCACCACCACCAAACTCCCTTCGATGACCCAATTAGAATCGACCTAAGTTTTAAACCCCTCTTACTAAACTCCCTTCGATAACCTTCGATATTGGATCAGAACGGTAGGTTTCGTTGAAGTGGGTTTTTGTTTAATGTTGGGGATGGGGCTGATGTTCGACGAAGAAGAAACTTAGAAGAGTGGAGGCTGAAGAAGGATTGGGGGGAAGGGTCGATGAAGAAGAAAGAGTAGGATTTTAGATTTTTTTGTTTCTAAATTTATTATCTTTTATTTTTTTCTAAATATTTTTAAGAGAAAAGACATCAAATCACCATCAAATTTGTCACCAAAACTTACTTTAGACCCTAAACTAATATGGTAATTATTTATCCCCCTTAACAACTTTGAACTGAATTTATTTCACCCCTTAGAGGACGAAGTGAGGTCGAGTGTTGCTGGGCGCTTTGAAGTGCTATCTTTGCCTTTTATATTTTTTTTAAACGAAAATACTCTTTTAAATTTAATTAACGGTTATAAAGAGAAAAAACCCAACCCAATTTCATCCTCAAAAATCCTAATTTACTTCTCTTCTTCCTCAATTTCTCAAAATCTGTTTCCTCTACGAAATTTAAGCATAATTTTGAGATTGATTTCTCTTTCATTTCAAATTTAGGCTCTCTTGAAGAACCGTAATCTATTTTTCTAGCACGCAATGAGGTCAGTTAATTTGACTAAACTCTGTATGGAATAAAATGATAATTCTTTGTACAAATAATTTCGTTGTAATCATGGCTTTTTGTTGCATATGAAGACATCTTGGACTTCGAGGAATCTCGGCAGAAGATATTGGGTATGTCCTTATTATGGGGTAGATTTTTTTTTTTTTGCTTTTACTATTCCAAGATCTTGCGACTTTTGGTGTTGGAGGAATAGAGAAGATATTGATCCGAGGTCCAAATATGTGATTTCGAAACTAATAGAGAAATTAGGTGAGCTTGAGAATTTTGTTGAGTCTTCTCAATTTATTGAAAATCATGCATCGATTAATGAAGTTGAAAAAGTTGAGTTGAACAAATTTGTTGAGGAAGCTTCTCATGAAGTAGACAAGCCCAAAGAATCCAAAGATGATAATTACGTTGATATAAAATTGAAGAAGTTGGAGAAGAGGTTGAGAAGATCAAAGAAAGAGAGAAGAAGTGGAGAAGAATTGCTAAATTTGTTGTGTTTTATTATTCTCTACTACTAATAGCTATAAGCTCTTGGCTTGTGATGATACATATAAAAAAAGGTTCAATGAAGCTACCTTAGGAATAGATTGTTGTTAGAAGATATCTAGCTTATTTTGTATTGAATGGTGCTACTTCTTTAAGCTTATTTTGTAATCTACTTTGGCTGGTGACCGTCTCTTGAGCACTTGGTGGTTGTATTTTGTATTGAATGGTGCAGCTTCTTGTAAGCTTCTTTTGTAATGTACTTTAGCTGGTGGTCATCTTGATATATATGAAGAAAGATTGTTGAATTGATTGCATTTTAAGCATTTCTTTCTTTTGTAATGGTGCAACTTCTTTTGTAATGAAGTTAACCACAACTGCTTATAGTCACAACTAGTTAAGCAAGACTGCACAAACTATCATTAACCACAACTGCTTATAGTCAAATGAGAATTGATGCAGACATAAAAACATAAATGCTTCAAACAGACATATTTTCAACATAATGCATTCACAACTACTCATATTTGGTATAAAAATATGTGGCCAAAAGTGCAGTCATATTTGCATCATGCAATTATACATCAAATTAGTCCAGTCACAGCTGCATAATTGAAGTCACTAATCAAAATAGATATTGTCTAAGTGAATGTCACTATTGTTTCAGTACACAACATCAATACACAAAAATAAAAATCAGGTTGCTTCTACTACTAAAAGGTTGATGAACACTGAAAGGTTGATGAACTTGTTTGGCCTAGATAATTCACTTCAACAGCATTTGACCTTGTCCTCATCCTTTTCTATGCTCTCATGACTTCAAGATCTTATTAGGTCACAATTTCTTTCCTTTTTATTTCACACCGGATTTGGGTTTGTGATGTCCAAGATGTCCAGTCATTATAAAGGAGTTCATTGGCATTCCAGGCTAAAAATATAAAGTACAACAATCTCCAAATTTATTTTAAGACTTTTAAAAGATAGACTTTAAACTAGAGAAATTTCATCAAATTTAACTTACATTGAGAATTTTATAACCACTTTTTGTCTGAATCACCCTAATTCCAACCATCCTAGGTCTTTCAAAAGGTGTCCCTCTACCTCTTCCAACACCAATGACACTATCATTTTCTCTTTCTTTATTAGCACCAGCTCCTCTTTCTTTACCTCTACCAACACCAATAACAGTAGAAGGTGCAACTCCTCTTCCTCTACCAATACTACCTACAGTAACAGCAGCAGCAAGTCCTCTTCCTCTTCCAACACCATCCATAGTAGTAGTAGCAACAGCTATCCTTCCTCTACCAGAAGCAACAACATCAGCTCCCCTTTCTCTACCAGTAGCAACAACATCAACTCCTCTTTCTCTACCAATATCAGCAACATCAGCTCTCTTTTTTCTACCAACAGCAGCAGCATCAGCTCCCCTTCCTCTACCAGCAGTAACAACCTATAATATATAAAAAAAATATAAGCAAATAACAGATAAATGAACTAGTAATAAATGAAAAGTCAATTGTTACCTTTATAGACCCTTTTGGTCTCCCTCTTCCTCTTTTTGTGCCTGGTGATGCAAAGAAACCTACACTGGATTTTGTTGAACTTGTAGCCAAAGGACAACCCTTCTTATTATGACCCTTGGCATGGCATATGCTGCAGGTCATCTCAACACCACATTTAGACAACTTTTCACTCTTGTTTTTACTTTGCTCTTTTCTTCTAAATTTGCTAGGTCTGCCTAGTAGTTTTTTTATTGTTGGAGGTAAAACAGAAGAGTTGGTAGATTTCGACCAGATTTGCATAGTAGTAATAGGATAGATATAGTAACTATAGGTCTTGAGGCAGGTTTCCTTGGTATACCAATGTACAACATAATGAATTACTTTAATCTCCTATAATGTAGTGCAACTATGGCATAACAATAAGTTATTCCTTTAAACATCCAAGACCTACAAGTACATGTTCTATTTCTCAAATTCACTATAAAAGTATTGTCACAGCTATCCTTAACTTCAAAACCAAACTCACCATTCCACTCAAGGTTACACTTCATTGATTTTGATGTGTTTTCTTGCAATACTTTTAGTGCCATTGGAGAAATATCAGTTAACCAAGTATCAACAAACTCTCTCAATTACCCTATTCTTCTCATCATGTTGATCCTTATTTCTTCAAGCATTGTGATGATAGTCTTGTGTCTGAGCCCCAATATCCATGAATTAAAACTTTCATCCATGCTGTTGTCAACATTGTCACAACAACTATGATACTTGAAGTACACATTGGACCACCTTTATATGTTGTACCACAAAAGATCTTCACAAATTTTATCACCTAACAGTTTCATATGATCCAAATTTCTTCTCAATTCTTGCTCATATGCGGACTTGGCATACTTTCAAAAATAGTTTCACCTTTCAATACCCTTCCAAACTTTGGACCAGTTAGATAAAATATGTCTTGCACACATTCTTTGTTCTGCATTTAGCAGCAATTCTATAATTGCATTGTTAAGACCCTTTAAGAAATAATAAATATTAGAGATAATAGTTAAAACAGAAAAAATAGTTAAAAGAAAAAAGTAAAGAAAATGAACAACAAATACATTACCTTCTGCATATCAGTGATAGTAGTCACTTCAGACCCATCTTCCACCTCAAGATTATTCTCCACAAGTTTTACAAACCATCTCCAATTGAATGTGTTTTCAACTTCAACCACTGCCCAAGCTAGTAGTAGCATCTGATTATTCCAATCTTTACAAACAGCCATAAGTAGTTGACCTTTACAAACACCTTTCAAAAAGCAACCATCAAATCCAATACATCTCTTAGCACAAGCTTTGAATGCTTTTTTCAAAAAATCAAAGCATATATAAAATGATACAAACTATTTTTTCCATCTTCAAAGATTTCTTCACTCAGCCTCACCACACATGTGCTACTTGGATTGGTCTTTAAAAGCTCATCTTTATAATCTAGAATTCTTTTAAACTCCTCTACATAGTCACCCATGATCTTCTGTAACACAATATTTTTAGCTTTTTTTGCCACTGTCCTCCCAATATACACCTCCAATTCTTTTTTCATCAAGTTTTGAAATTGAAAAACTCTAATACTGGGCTTAGATATAATCCTGTCCCTGTATCTCTCTGCCAAGTACTTTGAATTCACAAGTTTGTTTTTGGTTGTGGCATTACATATGTGGATTGGATTATACTTCTTCACCTGAAAATCTCCAGTTCTATAATCATGGCTTCCAAACAACAACCATGGACAACCATCAATACATTTTACTCTCACCCTTTTTGGTTCATTCACATACTTGTCTAATTCAACATGTTCTTGCATAGCATATAAAGTAATAGCTTTTCTAAATTGCTAAACATTTTCAAGACAAAGAACAAGCTCCCAAACTATTTTTTTACAAGTAGGATCAAAGAAAATTCTCTTATGTTTTTTTTTTGTTTTTCTTGCTTTTCCTTCTCTTCTTCCAGATTGTTCTACTTTATCATCTCCATCATTGCCATCATCACTATCTATTTCAAAGCTAACATCTACATCAAAATCAAAATATAGCTCATCTCCAGCTATTTCCCCCTCTAAAGTAGTTTTTTTGTTGGATAAGAACTCATCATATCCTAAGTCAACTCCTTTTTTTTTTACCTAAACTAACCTCTGCAGTTCTAGGCTCTTTTTTCTTCCTTTTTTTTTCTTTAAATCTCTTCTTTTTAGCAGCTCTCTCTTCTTCCCTCAAAACTCTAACCTCATCATGAACATCACTGCCATATTCATCTTCACCTTCATAAAAAAAAGTCTTCATAGTCTAAATTTGCAGTATCATCGATTCACTTTCCCAATTAGATGGAATTATTGGAATATCTGATGGAGTAACAAAGCTAGTCCCACCCAAGTTTTGCTCACCATGAGGAGCAGCACCACAATCACTACCCAAGATATGCTCACCAGTAGAAGCAACCCCACCACCATCACTTTTCAAGTTCTTCTCAGTAATAGCAGTAATACCACTACCACCACTATTTTCAACAATACTAGCATAGGGTGCACTACTCAAGTTCTGCAAAATAGTTGCAGTAACACAACTACCTAAATTTTTCTCTATGCCACCTAACTCCTCACCATTAGAACCAATAGCACCAAATACATTACACCCCCAACACTAGTAGTAGCAGCACCACTGTTTAAATTTTCACTCACAAAAGGCTCTTGAGGTGTTGCAGCCTCTACAAAGACATCTTCAAACACTAATTTTTCACTAATCCCACAGTCTTGACTGGACTCTTTATCAAAAGAAGTAGAAGATTCCCCACCTACATGGAAAATATATTTAATGGCAGGGAGCTAGGGACCACATAGGGTTCATCTACTAAATGTGACACATATAGCTGAACAATATCTCTATTATAAGTTGAGGTACAATACCCAAAATATCCCTACCATAGATCACTTTTACTAGGTAATTATATTTAAGAGGTCTTATATAGACAATGCACGAGAAAACATTATAACCAATTTCTTTAACATACTCAACAAACTCATAGTATGAAAATTTGTCAATATCGACACCAAAACAGTCGGTAACAATACCTCCATGGTACTTTATGCGAGGCTTTTGCTGTAACTTTCCTCCATGATGAAACCTCAACGTAATGTATGCAAAATCCATAGTCAATCTGAAAAAAATTAAAAAAATATGATCTTTATAATAAAATTAATTTTTACGGGATAGAAAAACCCTAAATCAAAATGCAACAACTTAAACAATTTACTAAAAGCCCTAAAACTAACCTGTTTGAACCCTAATCGAGTTGTAGATCATCTGGTTTTGGGTGAAATTGAGTTGGAAATTAACCTCGATTCGCGATTTTTGGCTACTGAAGTAAGAGAAATGATGTTGAGTGAAGGAATTAGGGGTATTTGTTAGGGTTGGGTCGGGTTTTTATAGTCGAGTTTATTAGGATTGGGTCGGGTTTTAGTAAGGGTTGGGTTGGGTTTTAATAAATGAGTTCATTAAATGATGTGGACCAGTCAAAAACGCGGGTGTCCAACACCACCTAGCCGTTATTTGGGATAATATTTACAGGGGTGAAATAAATTCAATTTAAAGTTGTTAAGGGGGTAAATAATTTCTATATTAGTTTAGGTTCTAAAGTAAGTTTTGACGATAAGTTTAGGGGTCATTTGATGTCTTTTCTCTATTTTTAAATATAAAATATTTGATTTCATATGCTTAAAACGTGTGCAAATACGCTTTTTTCCATCTCAATAATTTAATGTCACATATGTTCGGTTAATGATCAAAAGGGTTTAAAAAAATGTATTTAATGGGTTAAAAGGTTCAGATGACAAAAAAATAAGTAGAAGTGTCCACATTACATACTCAAACAAGTACAAGGGTCCATATGATTATTTCACCTTTAGGGAGGATAAAAAGTGTTTAGTTTCGAGGGTATTTGGATTGAATTAGGGAAAAGGGCAAAAAATATCTCTTAATTATTGAAAATAGATTAAATATAGGGATAGCTATGTGTCTTAATAAACATGGGCTGTTAATTATCCTATTTACCCTAAATTTTAATTAATTACAATCAATAGCTTATCTTGTCAATTAAATATAATTCATAGTCTCTCTCATTTATTTTCTTTCTCTTTCTTCTTCTTTTTCTTCCAGATTTACTGCTTCTTCTTTTTCTTTTTTGTTTTTCCATTTTTTTCTTTTCTGTTTTTTTGTTTTTTCATTTTCATTTGTCTCCTTTTTTTTATATAATTCTTTCTATTTTTTCATCATTTTCTTTATTATTTTTTTTGCAATCTTTTTTCTAATTTTATATGATTACTTTTTCCTTCTTTTTCGTTTTGTCATTTTTTGTCCTTCTTTTTTATTTTTTTGTATTTTTTTATTACCTATTGTTCTATTTTATATTTTATATATATTTTATATTTATTCATATCATACTATATATTTTAAATAAATTTATTATTTGTAGTTGAATAGTTTAACCTTGAATATGTATAATTTATCATTCGTATTTGTATACAAATAAGTAATTGATTAATTGTATTTTCTTGAAAACTAATTATATAAATATGCAATGTGTCATTCAATGCAAATATATCATTGATATTTGTATTTCAAATTTATCATTTATATTTGTATATAAACAAGTATCATTTTATATGTGTATGGTTCCAGTTGTATAACCATGTATCATTGTTACAAATGTAACATTTGTATTTGCATAATTTAATATTTGTATTTGTATAATTTATTATTTTTGTTTTTATTGTTTAGTTTGCATCAATTAAATGCAAATTATATCAATAAAGGTAAATAAAAGTGTTCATAGAAAGAAAAATAATAATTCTTTTTCTATTATTTAAAAATACAAATAATGTTGTCAACTACAAATTCAAATACAAAAAAATATAACAAATAAAATTATAAATATAAATACAATATGCGATCAACTTACAAATACAAATATAAAATAATTCTTTAAAAATACAAATACATCAATGAAAATAGAATACAAATACAAATATAAATACAAACACAACAAAACCATAAAATACAAATACAATATGCAGTCAATTATAAAATATAAATGCTAAATCATTCTTTAAAATACAAGTGTTAATTATATAACATATAAATAATGATGCGAACTAACAAATATAAATACAAGGGCGAACTATAAAATACAAATACAATTGCGAATAATAATATACAAATACAAGTGCGAACTTTAATATACAAATACAATTGTGTCAACGAATACAAAATATAAATAATGGTGTGAATACAAATATGATACAAATTGTGGTATTTGTGTTATCACTTGAGCAGTCAGATTTTATAAAAATATAAAAAATATAAAATAGAACAGAAAAAAATACAAAAAAAGAAATAGAAGGTAGAGATAGAAGAGAGAAAAAAAAAATATATAAAAAATAAAAATAAGAAAATATAAAAAAATGAAGAAGAAAAAAGGGAAAAACATGAAAAAGAAAAGATATAAAAAAACGAAAAAGAAAAAAATGGTAGTCTTTTTGGCACGACTAAATAGGTAGTGTATTTATATTATTTATGAATATAGATAACTGAGTTAAAGTAAATACAACGGCTATAAATGGTAATATTATTAAGTGTGGCTATGGAAGGTGGATTTTGTGTCAAAATGTAGCTAGTTTTGAAATTTTCCTTAAATATATCCTCCATTTGATTTTGGGCTCAAAAACACCTCGGCCTTTAGTGTATTGACTCACTTTTACCCCTCAAAACTAACAGATGTCGTGTCACATTAAATCTCACTTAAAATAATTTTTTTCTGTTGACTTGAAAAATAAATAGAAAAAAAAAAGCCTAGTGATGTGATTTCTTTCTTCCTTTTTCCTCTCCCACCTCTTTCTCTGCTAATCAACAGATATAATAAATAAATAGCTTCAAATTGATTTCATTAAAGATCGAAGAAGATGGATACTTGGATCTCCTCTGCCTTATGGCTTGTCTTTCTAAAAACAAACTCTAGAAATAAATCGATGACAATAATTTGCAGATAACACATGAGTCAAAGCAGTGAAACCATAGTGGTCAAAGATACTCGAGAAAATTGAAGGAAATGTGTCTTTTAAGTTGTATTATGGTATTGGTGACATTGACCAACTTAAAGGGTCAAACATAATTAAGAAACTTGATTAAATTAATTTTGAACTCAATTAATATTTTTAAAATTTTCTAATCTTTTTAAAAATACAAATCAACACACACCACAACCTCCCCTTTCTCTCAAAAATCATCTCTCATCTCTCTCTCGAGATAGTTTCTCCCTTAAACTTCTCTCAACCAACAGTTCTATAAATTTCTCCCTTTAATCTTCAGCGACAAATAGTTTCAAGTTCTTGCATGTTCCTTTTCGACTTTCAAACGTCAGTCAACGTGATACATTGTCCGATGACAACAACTTTGAGTTCTTTATCGTTCCTTTTCGACTTTCACAGGTAAAAAATTAGAGTTTTTTTAGTTATGAAGAAAAAAAGAAACTTGAGTTAACTTCTCTTCTAGTATGGATTAACAATTTCAGTATTTGTTGCTTAAATTTCAAATGGGGACTCAAGAAAGCCTTAAGTTGTGGTATTTCTTCTCTTCTAAATGAAATATGATTTTTTTGTTATTACTATAGTTCTTGTTGTCGATTATATTATAAAATAGTGAGAGTTTACTTTTAAATTTTTTTCTGAGACATCTAAAAAAAATCTTACAAACAACTGTTAATTTGATTTGTTGTTGTTTGTTATATTTTTTTTTAAGTTTTTTGTTGTTTGTGTTTGTATAATGTTGGTGTTGTTGGTAAATTTTGATATTCTTCATGTGTGTATTGTGTTGGTGTGCTGGGTTGATGCGGGTTGTTGTTGGTATTGATAAAAATGGTGTATTGATAAATGATGAAATTGTTGTTGTTCGATTGAACTTGCTATTGTTTTATTTTTTTTCAATAGATGAACCATCTGTTGGATGAAATCCTAACACTTATTCCAACAGATGATATGTCTAAGACTTTGATTACTTCCAATAGATGGGTCATCTGTTGCAACAGATGACCGATCTGTTGGAAGAAATCTAAACAATATTGATAGTTTGAAGTATAGATTAGTCATCTGTTTCAGCAGATAAGTAATCTGTTGGAAGAAATCACAACAGTATCAAAACTATTTTTATTATTTCTAATAGATCACTCATCTGTTGCAACAAATCTGTAATAGATCACTCACCTATTACAACAAATAAGTGATATATGGAAACTGTTATTTTAATATGTTATACTTGTTAAATTTATTGTTATCCCTTTTTAATAATGCATTAATCAATTATACTCTTTTTTAATTTTCCTCTTATTTTTAGATAATATGGCTTTCAAAACAAAAGAAAGCGAATCAAGTCTAAGTAAAGGAATAAGTGAAGTAGCTAGGCTAATTCATCACTCTATGAGCTTGTTGTACAAGCGGTATCTCAATCAAAAGTAGAAGAAAATGAACAGGATGAAGAGGAAAGTTCCAAAAGAGATGTTGAATTTATTTCAAAAAGTCAACATGATCCAAATGCTAATAGCCCTTCCTCTAAAGAGTTGGTCAAAATCTTCAACATTGATAGTTATCCTATGAGAATGCAGTACGATGATGCCACAGATTTAATTGGTGGTTTTGTGGTCATGGGAAAATATCAACCTTCATAAAAGTACTTTGTGACCAAAAATTGGATGCTTATTTCAGGGATAGCTGCTTTGGGCAATATCCTGATTTGTCAAAGGACAATAATGCTGGTTTTTAAATTACCATGGTGTATGGTCTTTTCAAGCATAAGTTTGTGTATAAAAATAAAAATAAGATGGATGAAGTGTGGATAAATTACTGTGGCATGCCTGTTTTTTTGGTTGGAAGGGGTTTCTCATAGCTACTAGACTAAAAGTTTATCCTCATTCTCAACCTATACATATTCTAACCCCAAAAAGGCATCCACACACCAAAAGGCAAAGACAAGTCAAGTGATGGCAATGACTTGTTGTCCATTGTTGGTCCAAGCTTCAAAAATACAAATTTGATAGAAGAGTTTAAAGGTAAAAGACTTTTGAAGAAGCACAACAATCATTGTGCTTGGTTTGGTTTGTACATAATATTCTTTGGGCAAGAGACGTTAACAAAAACATACCACTTGGTTTAATGAAGCTCTTCAAGGATCTTGAGGCATTTAACACTATCCTTGGGGTTATTAAATAATGCTTTTGATTTATTGACATAATTTTATAGGCTTAGGTATTTGAAACCATTCTTTATCTCAGACAATAAGTGAACTACTAAGAAAAAGTTTCATGTCCAAAAATCCTGAGATGGTTGTTGATCAAAAGTGATAAAAAAAGTAAAATTTCTTGATCTTTTCAACCCCTCGGATGAAGCAGTAAGTATAATTTTAATTAAGTTTTTATTTTAGTTAATGATTTATTTAAATAATTTAATCATCATCTTAACATATGTACTGATTTATTTTGAATTGTGCATCCGTGACTTGTTTCGACCAATCAAGAGTAGAAGATGAAATTTTTTTATTTTACAGTCTGTGCAAAATTTATTAGACTCTAAAGTAATTGAAGAATAAAAAAGAAATTGGTTGAAGCAATATCCATCATAAAACACTTTAGGAGGGTGGGCTTATTGTTAGTGATGGTGTTACTGGTGATGGTGGTAGTGATAGAGCTGTTGGTGGTGGTAGTGGTGATGGTACAGCTGTTGGGGCTAATGATGGTGCAGTTGTTAAGGCTAAGAGGAGAAAAAAAGTAATTTTCAAGGCATTATCAAGTATCCAAAAAAAAAATCACAACTCATTTGTCTTGCACTTTTGAGTAATGTACAAAGGCCAAATGAGAACAACATGAGCTGAAAAAAGTGAATATTTATCAATCTGTTCCAACAAACAAAAAATAAAATACATATCTAATTCAGCAGATGACATATCTATTAAAAAATATCAAACAAATATAGACATCTGTTTCTGTTCCAACAAACAAAAAATAAAATACATATCTAATTTAGCATATGACATATCTATTAAAAAATATCAAACAAATATAGACATCTGTTGCAACAGATGACTAACTTATTGCATCGGATGCATTATCTGGTGCAACAGATGTCTCATCTGTTGGAGAAAATCAAATAGGTCTTCCAACTATTTTAATTTATCTCAACAGATGACATATCTGTTATAACAGATGGATCATCTATTGGGATAAATTAAATCAAGACTTCCTACTATTTTAATTTATTCTAATAGATGAGTCATATGTTGCAACAGATGGGTCATCTATTGAAAATTATCATACAGGTCTTCATCATGTTTGAATGTGTTCCAACAGATAACTCATCTGTTACAATAGATAGGTTATATGTTGGGATAAATTAAAATAGTAGGGAGACTTAATTGATTTCCTTCAACAGATAAGACATCTGTTGTAACAGATGGACCATCTGTTATAATAGATGGTCCATTTGTTGAAATAGATGACTTATCTTTTTCTATTTGTTTTTTTATCTCTGTGATTGGCATTGATAATCTTGACTTTTCAGGTGGATGTCATAGTAGAAGTTACTGCTGAACATCATATATCGTAATTTAATATTCCATCAACTGCTTTAAAAAATGAAGAAAAAGTAAAGCCCACCAGTCTAGAAGAACAAAAGAATTATTCTTTTAAAGGGTTCAACATCTCAAACGAGGCTCCAACAGAGTTGATCAATATTTATTCAGAAGGAATTGCCGATGGGCTGTTAAAGATTCATGCCAGCAGGTACATAAATTATTTTTAAAAATATTAATTTATACAATTCTTCTTGTAAAAACATGACATTAACGCATATTAATCATTCAAAAAATAAAATGATGAACACTATAAACTGAATCAATTGGGTCTTGGTTTTGATATTATCGACTTTGTTATTGCACATTTCAAAATGAAGAATTGGTTCTATTTGATGTCACAGCCTCAAATTTGCTAGAATGATGAGGTTTAAATGTCTACTATTAATATTATATTTAATTGTATCTCTTTGTTAATTTTATTATTACGGAATTTGAATGTTTGATAATATGTGTCGTACATCGATCTCATTTTGTACTACCTTCGAAAGTAGGTCAAGTTGTAAAAACAACAACAATACAAATACACAATAACCAATTATTTGTTCAAAATTTACATCGATAAGGCCTACAATTGGTATTATCAAAACAGTTGAAAGTTCCTCAAAATAAGGAATATTTAAGCAACATCATCAAAGGTTTTGGCATTTTCATTGGATTACCTTGAAATTTGATCGACAAAGTGTACATCCCAGTTAATTACGGTGGTGAGTTTCATTGGGTGTTGGTTGTCGTTGTTCTAAAAGAGAGGCGCATCAGAGTTTATGACTTGATGTTGGAAAAGAGACATTCTGGCTGCCGTATGAGATACAAAAGTTGGCCAGGTTGCTTACTTACCTTGATATAAGTGGCTTTTAGATTAAAAAATTCATAGTGACCGATCGACTATTGAAATATACCGGGATAAAATGGGTGATAGTCATCTTATATAGGGTAATCCATTTGATGTTGAATATGTTGAAAAAATTGCTCAACACTTCATTGGTATCCTGTAGGTATCATGATTTAGTTTCATAAATTTCACAACTCTTACATTAATTACAAGATATGTACTATTATTTTTACAAATACAGAGATTGCGGTCTTTTTGTTGTTGCTTACGCCGAGTATTTGGGCGATGAATTATCAGTACCAAAAAATAAAATTGATGTCGAATTAATCCATAAAAAATATGCTAATGTTTTATGAAATTATGAAATTATGAAAATATGAAGGCTGAGAATCGGTTCGTAAGTGATGGTGAAAATCCACAACGACCGAAGTTGAATTTCACTGCACCGGATGAAGAACAACTGGTCAATATCGAGTAGATCTTTATATCTTGAGTTTGTCAAAGCAGATAACTTATCCTTTAGAATTGTTGGCTTCAAAACTTGAACTTAAATTGTAAATATTTATCATTTGTACCCATAACAACTTTTTACATTTCATTTATTTATTAATTAATTTAATGTAATTTGTGAAAGCTTTGATTTATTTTATTTTTTCATGAATTTTATTTTATCCTTAGATATGAATTTGATGATTGAAACGGATTACAAGATTCAAATATTGTAACAGACACATCTATTGCAACAAATGTCTCATCTATTGAAAATTATCAAACAGGTCTTCCTACTGTTCTTATTTGTCCCAATAGATGACCCATCTATTGCAACAAATAGTCATCTATTGGAAAAAATCAAAATAGGTCCTGCTAGTGGTATGTTTTATTTTTTCCCAACAAATGACCCATCTGTTGGCCATCTTTTGAGACAAATCAAAATAGGTCACTACTGCTTTGTTTTAATTTATTCCAACAGATGAACCATTTGTTGCAAATGATAGGTCATTCGTTAGGATGAATTAGAACAGGTTCTGCTAATGCTTTGTTTTAATTTTATCCAATAGATGAACCATCTGTTGCAACAGATGGACCATCTTTGGAAATTATCAAAATCTCTTTTAAAAAATAATTTAAGATTAAATAAGACCAAATTGACATTTTCAAAACTTATTATTCTTTTTGAAAATACAAATTAACCCATAATTAATGCGTAATAAAAATACATGGGGTCAATCATTTCATCATTTCTAAAAAATGTTTCATCTTTTTCCCCTTCTCTCTCAACAACTACTCAATAGATTGCTCAAATCCTTCAAAAAAGATCAAGTTTATTTCTATTTTCAACCACACCGGTTGTTATTTTTGACTTTCTTCTTGCTTTCTTACTTGTATACGTCGTTTTCTCTCTCTTCACAGGTAAAAGAGTTTGAGAAAAGTCCAATATTTGTTATTTTTTCTGAAAATTAGAGCTTTTTAGTTAATGATGTAAAAAAAACTTTTAGTTGTATTATATTCGAGAATGAGTTAATAATTTTAAATTTTGACGCTTAAAAAAAATTGAGAAAATCCTAGTTTTTGACGTAGTGTTCTGTTAGTTGTAGGTGGGTGTTAGTGGTGTTGTTGGTGGCTATTGGTGGTGGTGTTGGCACTATTGGTGTTTTCTCTTTGTTTTTTTGTTTATTTGTTACTGATTTTGTTATTTGTTGATGTTGTTGATGTTGTTCGTATTGTTGGTGTTGGTGGTGTTGGTAATAGTAGTGTTGGTGGTATTGGTGTTGGTACATTGGGATAGTTTATTTCCCAATAGATATGTAATTTATTAGAAAACCTAATTCAATTTCATCCAATAGATGACTCATCTGTTGGAAATTATCAAACAAAACTGCTACTAGTTTGATAACTTCCAACAAATGATCAATCTGTTGCAATAGATGGGTTATCTATTGATAGAAATTGAATTATGTCTTTCAACAGATGACCCACCTTTTGCAACAGGTGGAAAGAATATATTAAAATAGATCTTCCAACAGATGAACCACCCATTGGAACAGATGACTCATCTGTTGCAACAGATATATCACTTGTTGGAACAAATCAAATCAATAGCAAGACTATTTTGATTTCTTCCAACAGATGATTCATCTTTTGCAACAGATGGATCATCGGTTAGAAGATCATAATGGAGCATCAAGAGCTATATGTTGTTTTTCCAATAAAAATCATTTGTTGCAACAGATAGGTCATCTGTTTGAAGAACTCAATCCAATGGCAAGGGTTTTTAGTTCTCCCAATAGATGACCAATCTGTTGCAACAAATGAACCATCTGTTGGGAAAACTTAAAAAGTTAGCAAGAATTGTATTGTGTTCTTCTGGTACATGGTCCATCTGTTGCAATGGATGGACCATCTACTGGAAGAACTCAAAGGTCATGACATTTCAACTATTTAATAAAAAAATAGTTCCTAAATAAATAATAAGAAAAAAAATATGGTAAACACAATTTTGTAACTATTTAATTTAAATAACTAATGTAAATATTAATATGGTGAAAAGTCATGACTTTTTACCTTTTTATATTTGGATTCATTTTTTTTTAATTTAAATAATCGAATAGTCACCTAGTTTGATTTAATTAAGAGACATAATTATTAATAAAGAGGTGAACAGTCATAATTTTTTGCCTAACATACTACACTACTCACACTCATTGAATCCTCCATAAATAGGTCTCCTCTGCTCTATTTCTTGCATCTTGTCTTGCATAACAACACCATTATATTTTCAATCACTTCTTTTCCAAAAGCAAATTTATTTTTCGTCCATTGATGTATGTTTTATTGTCTTGTTCTAACATGACAATTGTTAACATGCATTCATTTTCTTGTTAAGTTTCACATTTTTATTTGATTAAAATTGGTAGTATACGTTGTTTAGTGTTTTACATTTTTGTTCATGCATGTTCTAGATATGACTTATCCGATTTGGGATATGGTGATTCTACTCGACACTATGTAGGAACTTGAAAGACTGGTTCATGAACTTCAGTGGGAGTTGGGCGTCACGAGAGTAAGGGTGCTTTGTGAGATTCGAAGACTGAGGGGCTTGTTGGCCAATGGGTTTCTAGTTGACAATAACAATTATAATAATAATAATAATAATAATAATTATGTTATGTATTTTTTATCGTATGTATTTATTTTTTATTTTTATCGGATCAATCTAATATTGTAAATATTTTGTATGTAATGAATGAAAAAATCCATGTTTGATCGACTGAGTTTATTCTTATTTACTTTTTCATTCTGTCTATTCTTTTCTTGAGATGTTGAGGAGTGTAGGGAGTGGAAAGAATCAATTACAAGAAAGTGTTTGATTGAGTCTATCACATAAATAATCTCATATGAAATCCATTTGATGGATTTTTCAATGACAATTTATTGAGTCTATCACTTAAACAAAATCACAAGAAATCTAATTGAATTTGAAACAATTTATCTAGTAGCAAGGGTTGTGAGTTCTTCCAATAGATGGTCCATCGGTTGCAATCGATGGGTTATCTGTCGAAAAAACTCAATCCAGTAGCAAACATTTTGAGTTCTTCCAACAGATAACTCATTTGTTACAATAGATGGGCCATCTGTTGGAAGAACACAATCCAGTGGCAAGGATTGAGTTGATTTCTTCTAACAAATGACCCATATGTTGCAACAGATGGGTCATCTATTTAAAATATTTTTGTACTCTGTTGTATATATTTAATTTTCTATTATCTTTTTTTTATTAATGTAAGAATTAGTTATTGGATCATAATAAAAATATATTTTATATAATAAATAACATAACATACATTCCCAACAATGATTTAAAATTATCAAAGTCATAGACTAAAACCAAACAACAACACAAGACTATTTACTATTACAACAAAGTTAACTAAACTAAACTATTTACTATTACAACGATCATGGTGCATTACGATCCAGACATGTAGTTCTTTTGTGGCCAACGTGATTACATATGGAGCACTTATTTTTCTTGATGGAAATGATTCTCCGACTCCACATCTCCTCTTATATCGCCTTCTTCCCGATTTGATATTGTTTGGGTCAATATTTGGAGGAGGTATTAATCTCTCCAAAATTTATGTAGGAACAACCCAAGAATCTTCAGGAAGAACCAAATTAATATTCTCACAATATTCTATTATATTTCTTTCTACCGAATAATATGGAGACGAGTACTCATAAATTTGTGGTCCATAATGTGCATCATATTGAGCTTGAAACGCTGCCATAGCATGTGGACAAGGTATTTTGTCTAAGTCAAAAACTCTATATGTACAAGATCTTATTTGAAGATGGACCGTGGCAATATCACCATGATCGTCGTTGCCAAACTTATAATTTGTAATTTGTGAGCCAATAACTTATTTCCCGAACTGACATACTTTGATATTTATTTTTCATTTATGAAATAAGTCTGTTTGTTGAGTTCACCAACTCCATACGCCTTTTGTGAATTAATTTGAAAAACCTCTTATTTATTTCTTCAAATAGCGCCACAATGAGAAATTCTCTTTCAACACCAAACATTGAATTTACCGATCAGCTATGTTTGACATCATAATATTATACCTATACAAAAAAATCACTTAGTAAGACAAACAATATTACAATAAACTCAAACAATATTTAAATTTATAATAACGTCCCTATTTCTAACCAAATGCCCTGCTTCATCTCTCGAAACCGACACGTTTGAGATTTTGTCTTGCCTTGGGTACCATATCCCTTATTTGATTGAAATGGTAAAAAAACTCAGCTCTATCATATGTTTTAGTTTCTCTATAAAAATGAGACACGACCCTTGAGTTGTGATAGTCAGTTCGAATATTTTTCCCAAAATACCTCATGCAACAACCAAAGTGAGCTGAAGGGTAGAAAATTGAACCCATCTTTTGGATACTTGGATGTCTATCCGAAATTATACACAACTCATCGGTATCGTCTACACAACTTCACATTTGTTAAAAAAAATATTGATAAAAGGCATCAAATTCCTTGTCCACTACACAAACAGCGACAGAAAGATGTGATTCTCTACATCCTGTGCTACTGCCGATAACAATACTCTTTCATACTTGCTCCTCAAGAAAGTATCGTCGATGGCTATGACTTTTCTCAATTTTTGAAAACCAAAAATCCAAGCACCATAGGCTACAAAAAAAGTACTTTGACCCTTCCATTTTCATCAACGTACAACGCCATCTTTCTTCAGGGATTTGTGGACTCAAGCATGTAATATTGGGCATCAAAAACTACATACCCGTGCTCAAGTGTCCCCATAAGAAAAGACTTGGCAATCCCCATGCCCATATAAAATTTCCAATAACTGACCTTACAACTCAATTCTGTACGGAGTTGATTGTCATATCATTTGTAAAAGGGCCTTTGTCATTGGAAAATTTATTTTGAAAATATTTACCGATGACCTTTACCGTGACATGAGGATTATGGCTCGTAATATGCTCTGAACCACATGTACAATACTTTTCATAAATTTTAATGATGAATCGATCAGAACTTAAGTATTTCACAACTCTCAACTACCACTTGCAGTCCGGATGAGCACATCTAAAACATACACATTACGCAAAGTAATCACCTTCTTTAGTCAAATTTTTTTTCAAGCAAGCAATATACAAAGAAGTGACTAGTTCTTCCTTATTCTTGAATGTCATTCCCTTGTAAAAATCAGTCTCGTCATCTTGAAGATTTCCCGACTGTGTTTATTGAGAAGAACTACCCACTATATTACGCGCAACAATGAGCGTAGATGTTTGATCCTCCTTCATCTTTACTTGATCTCCAGTCTCATCTTCATGTGATATATTCATATCCATATCATCAAATATATCATCAAACATATCTTCTTGTTCTTGTTGTTTATGTTTTATATTTCGATTCTCTTTCTCTATCAGTTTTCAACCATGGTGTATCTTTCTCTATCAGTTTTCAACCATGTACACCCTTAACGCCAGCCTAGTTGTATCACTCAGATAAATACGCAACCTAACTTGATTACTTATCTTGAAATAGGACCCTCTAATTTTTACAAGAGTTGTGCATATAGTTGATGATAAGATCTTTCGATTGACAATTTAGTCCCCAATAGCTGATGATTAAGTTCACAAAATCATCATACAAAACAACACTTTGGACTGTAATCGCTATCATCTCTAAGATTTCATCGCCCTTCTAACATCAAATATATCAATTGTTCTTCTCGATCCATTCACCATGATAATCCACCCTACTGTTATTGATCCCTCCATTAATGGTACCTAAACACATTTATTAAAAAAGTTAATAATGAAATTATAATAAATTAATAATGATAGAATAGTATATACAACAACAAAAAAATTATATACACTACACTATCATTATCAATGTTGCAACAGATAAAATATTTCTTAGATTAAGCTTCAGGTTTTATCACAGAATAGTAACTGAATCCCAGTAAATGACTCATCTGTTGCAAAAGGTGAATCATCTATTGTTGTAGATTATTCATGTATTGCAACAGATAGGCCATCTGTTGGGATAGAAGTTACAGTACTATAGAACCTGAAGCTGATTCTAACAGATAAGTCATCTATTACAATAGATTAGTAATCTATTGCAATAGATAAGTAATCTATTGTGACAGATAAGTCACCTATTAGGATTTATGTTACAACACTATAGAACCTGAAATTGATTCCAACAGATGAGTTACTGTTGTAATAGACACCTCACCTGCTGCAATAGATGACTCATCTGTTAGAATCAGGTCCAGGTTCTATAGTACTACAATATGAATACCAATAGATGAATCATTTTTTGGAATTAACTTCAGGTTCTATTACAATAAGTGAGCCACCTGTTATGATATATGTTACAATACTATAAAACCTGAAGTTGATTCCAACAGATAACTCATCTATTAGAATCAACTTCAGGTTCTATTGTAACAGGTGAGTCACCTGTTGCTACAGATGATTCACCTATTGCAATAGATGACCCATCTGTTGGATTCATGTTACAGCACTATAGAACCTGTAATATGAATCTAATAGATGGCTCATCCATTACAACAGATTACTCATCTGTTGCAAACAGATGACTCATATGTTGGATTCATGTTCAGATTCTATTCATTATTGAAAAAATAGTAGTAGCAGTGTACTTAGATGAGAAATTCAACTAAAACTCATAATTCTACTTACCAAAATCACCTAATGAAGTAATGTCTAAGTGATATACGAATAAAATTTGATCTAAAAATTTGATCAAGTAACAGCAGTAACAGTAACAACAACAATGGTGATGATGATGATGATGAAAAAATAGCAACAATAATGAACAACAATAAAAGCGAAGAGAGAGAAAATAACAATAAACGCAAAGAGAGAGAAGACATATTTTCTCCTCCACTTTTAGTTGTATTGGGTTTACATTGGATTAAAGTGTAAATTAAAAACTTGTAGACTGTTCTCAAGCTTTTTTAATTCATAATAAAAAAAATAATTATCACCTACACTCAATTATTAAAACTTGAGTCATCTCTACTTCATTTTAAAACCTTTTTTCACCTATAATTCAACAACCCAAGTATAACGTCCGTTCCAAGAAATTTTCTCTTACCTTCAATCAAAAACCCCATTTGAAACTTTTATACCGCATTCAACGTTAAAAAACAATTCATGAAGAAATGGGGATATACAAGCACCAAGCATGTGGGTTGGGTTCAAATTTCATACAGGACAAAAGACACCTAAAATGGGTTCAGGAAAGCGAATAGGAGGAGCTGATTGAAAGTGAACCCAGGTTGGACATATATAAGGTAAAGAGATATATATGGTGAAAAGGAGAGTGTAAAAATGTTTGTGACAATGGGAACTGCAGTTCTGCGTTTCCATTCTCATAAAAGTGACCACAATTTCGATCTTCCTTACAGATAGAAGAGGGTAGGCGAGATTCCAAATAAGTTTTTTTAAAAAAAAAAAACACCTTTCAAGATCGAAACAAATTGTTTTATGTGAGATTTAATATGACATAACATATGTTAGTTTTGAGGAGGCCACTTTACTAACGGCAGGGGTATTTTTGAATCCAAAATCAAAAAATTATATATTCAATCTATTTCTAATAGCTAAGAGGTATTTTCGGCCCTGCTTTTGGTTTTTAAACACATTTTAAATTTTGGTAATTAAAAACTAAAAAGTGCTTTTAAGCACTAACTTTAGGATAAAAAAGAGTAAAAATAAGCTCAAAGCCAAAAGTTGGGTACTAACTTATGGCTTTGGAGAGTTAAGGTGTTGGGCTAAATTTTAGAGGAAAAAAACATTGAATAGTAAGGAGAATTGTTTTTTCAAAATTTGAAAAAAAATTATTCCTTCCCAAAATAATTTGTTGAAAGCTCGATCAAATAAAAATTCTTGTTTTAATATTAGCCAAAGAAAAAAAATTACTTCTCCGTTTAAAAAGAATGACTTACTTTTCTTTTTAGTTCATTTAAAAAAAAAAATAACCCATTTCCCTTTTTAGCAACTTTTTAATTTTAACCTTCCATGTGCCATGTTTAAGAGCACAAGATTGAAGAACATTTTGATACATATGACATATCTTTAATTTAACACCACAAAATTAAAAAGTCTTCTTTATTTTCTTAAAGTTCGTGCCAAATCAAATCAAACTAGATCATTTTTTTTAAACGGATGGAGTGTTAGTTAACCACTATCACACCCCCTTTTTAACCAAAAAAGATTATGATTTTAAAGTTCGAAAGGGTTTTTTATTATCAAAGTGACAAAATGAGGGTTTGTTTCAAAAAGGACTATTTACATTTTTATTCAGAGTCGCCACGTGGCATAATCCGGTGTGCAAGTCACCTTTTGAAAATCCTTTTCAAAGCTGTTTTTGACTCTATAACTGATCCGCAAACAGAGATTCCGGCTAAGGAATTCTGTTGACAAAGGAGAAGGTGTTAGGCACCCCTCGATCCCGTGGTTCAACCACGATCGCTTTGTGAGCGTATCAGAAATATTTGACACTACAAATGCATAAACCACACAAAGCACGTGATAACAATCAATCACGCGAGCAAAACAAAACAATCCAAAATTTAGTGTCCAGTCCAATTATACAACCCAAAGTAAAAAAAAGAAATGTGAAAATAAAAATTTCTATTCTAATCTACCTAATACTAATTATGCTCCTAAGCTACCCGACGCCTCGGGCTTTCATCACGGACGTCCTCCGAGTACAAAATACTTCGGGACATTCCCCAGATAAAATAATGCAAGTACTACGGGGCATTCTCCGGCCAAATGGTACAATTGAATCAAGCACGATAAACTAGAAAATATTCAACCAACATTACATATTCAAACATTTAACGAAAATTCTTATTCATAGGAATTTTGCCTACCTGAACCAATATTCGCCTATTCATTTCAACATATCATGATACTATCACATCAATGACATTTAATGAATCAAAATAAATTAAGGATTGCTTTTTATCAATTTCAATTCCAACCCCCTTTATTCTCACATGTGTTCAAGTCAACCTCGATCAATTAATTAATTTTCATCGACCAATTAAACCAATAATGAAGCATGGTTCCACCACAAAATCACAAGTAATATCATCAACAATTACCATTTATAATCATCCCCACACGTAACAACAAATAATTTTCAACATATCAAAAATGAGACAAAGTTTATTATGACTTGTTATTTTGGGATAAAAACAAAACAAAAATAAATAAATAAATAAATAAATAAGAAAAAGATGGGGTGGTTATTTATTTTCTTGGGGAAAAATTATAAGAATGGGGTTAAATTGTCTGATATCGGAATAAGAAATATTTTTTATGGGGAAAAATTACGTGTTTACATCATGCCCCCTTTGAATGCAAACACCTAGTATTTCTATTCGAAGAAAGAAATAGAAGGAAGAAGGGAAATTGGATCTTGACGGACATCCTACCTACCCAAATTATGAGGGAATCAAGTGACCGGTATCTTACAAGATCGGAAGGAGATGGACTATACCGAGTTGGAGAGTTGAGTGAGGTTCCATCGAGGTTCCGGTCTGCGGCTTTGTCATTATATCAAAAATGAAAATTACAAGTTAAAACATAAATGAAATTACAAAATCCTATCTATGCATCTTTCCTTGACTTTTGACTCGAGTTTTATCACCCTATTCTTCAGGCGGTCTCCTGACTTGCAATTTTTTTTAACTTATTGATTGGTTTTCCATTGCTTCACTTCGTTGCTCGACTTTCATTTATTTGCCTTGCTCTTCAGGCGGGCTTCTGACTTGCCATTTTTGTCTTTCAATTCCATCACTCTATTCTTCAGGCGCGTTTCTGACTTGCAATTTCTTTAATTTCCCATTTTATCACCCTTTTCTTTAGGCGGGTTCCTGAAATCAAAATAAAACTAGAACAAAAATTATCCAAAACAAAAATTATGATAAAGAAAGATTTCATTTTTGAAAGTAATGTCCCATTCTTCAGGAGGGTCCTGAACAGAAAGTAAATTTCCATTTTTCAGGAGGATCCTAAACAGAAAGTAAAATTCCCCTTTTCAGGAGGGTCTTGAATAGAAAGTAAAATCCCATTTTTCAGTAGGGTCCTGAACAGAAAGTAAAATCTCATTTTTCAGGAGGGTCCTGAACAGAAAGTAAAATCCCATTATTCAGGAGGGTCCTGAACAAAAGTAAAATCTCATTTTTCAGGAAGGTCCTGAACAAAAGTAAAATCCCATTTTTCAGGAGGGTCCTGAACATAAAGTAAAATTCCATTTTTCAGGAGGGTCCTGAACAAAAGTAAAATCTTATTTTCAGGAGGGTCCTGAACAAAAGTAAAATTCTAATTTTCAGGAGGGTCCTGAACAAAAGTAAAATCTCATTTTTCAGGAGAGTCCTGAATAGAAAGTAAAATCTCATTTTTCAAGAGGGTCCTGAACAAAAGTAAAATCTCATTTTTTAGGAGGGTTCTGAACAGAAAGTAAATTCCCATTTTCGAGGAGGGTCCTTAACAAAAAGTAAAATCCCATTTTTCAGGAAGTTCTTGAACAGAAAGTAAATTTTCATTTTCCAGGAGGGTCCTGAACAGAAAGTAAATTTCCATTTTTCAGGAGGGACCTGAATAGAAAGTAAAGTCCCATTTTTCAGGAGTATCCTGAACAGAAAGTAAAATCTCAAGATATGCTTTCCCAATGATAGTTGAATATACTGAACAGAAACTTTGCCCCAGTTTCATCAAAGAAAGAAAAAATATTCAGTTAACTTAGTGGTGGCTTGCAGCACTTGGCTTCCCAGGCATCTGCTCCAGCACTCATTTCTCTCATCTTTGTTTCAGATCACTGACACTTGCCTCTGTCCTATTGCATCATTGACCCAGACCAAATCGGGGGAAATGACTTTGGCTCAAACACTGAGCTTCTATTTCACCATCCCTCTGAGATGCACATTTTGACATCTGATACTCCCATGAATCCAGTAACTTACCGATTGATAGACCACCTTTTCCTAGCTTTGAATTATGACTATGTTTCTCTCATATACTGTCTCAACTTTTCCTCATGCAATTAGGAAGACTGGTAGCAAGTTTTAAAATTATTTCTCGCTTATTTTGACACAGAAAAGACTCAAACATTGTAAAGAACGATGGTGACTTTTCTTTTGATAAAAGACATAAAAGGATGAAATATAAATGTGTGAATAAAATAAAAGGGCAATGTCCCTCTTTTTAGCAAAGAAGAAAACTTATCTGAAGATGGCAACCAACTACAACGACTATGACATGCATTTTGGATTATGCTGCCTGATCTTCCCATCCAAACTTCCCATTTGTTGCTGAGTTCGTGTCTTTCCCACTGTTGCTTCTTCAAACCCATTGGACTTATATATCTCATTCAATTGACGACTTCTTGAAAGATTTCTGCCAACAAGACTCTTTCTTTTTATTTTCTCAAACTTGCCATCGCCTTACGGTGCCCCTGAGGGTTTTCACCCACAAGACTCTCTCATTCATTTTTTTTTCAACTCCCCATCGCCTTACGGTGCCCGTGAGGGTTTTCACGTATAAGACTCTCTCATTTTTTTTATTTCTCTCAACTCACCATCGTCTTATGGTGACTGCGAGGGTTTTCACCAATAAGACTCTCTCATTTTTATTTCTTTCCTTATTTCTTATGCTGAGGATGACAAGTGGTGCCCGAAAATACATCATCGTATCCATTGCATGCTTAGCTTAACATCATTAAATATTGATCTGAAGGTATTTCCTTGGTTGTAACTTGGCTTTTGGATAGGGTTTGAAAGAAAAGGATGGCAGTAGGATCAAATAACTCTTGAAGTGGGGGTGGGATTTATAACTTTGGAATCGACTCAAATGACACATTAGCTCATGCCTCAATTTTGTAGACTGGGTGACTCTAAAAATTTATTTGGTTGGACCGAGATCAAATAGGGAAGCCTACGTATCTCACCCTCGAGAGAGGAGAATCAGGTTGCACGTAGTTCAATCAGCTTGTTCTTTGTTTTGGTTTAAAAAAAATTTTCTTCTTGTATTTTTCATACTTACTTTTCTTATTTTTCTTGACACTTTATTTTTTACTCTATTTTAATTCCAAAAGAATTGTATGAAAGAAAAATAAAACTAGGCTCAAACGGGGTAATCAAACGATGACACAATGTTTGGATAGCAGAATAAAATGCCTTCATCATGTCAATATTCAAGAATGCAAGTACTAAACATGCAATAGAACCAACAAAGGATAAAATATCATACATAATATCTTTTGACGACTTCAGCATTGACAGCCATCTTTGCTATTTTTTCTTCAATATCTGTCAAATATAAGGCCCTATTTTGCAACACTTTCTTCACAATAAAGGGACCTTGCCAATTTGGGGAGAACTTACCTTTAGCTTCAACCTGATGAGAGAGAATACGCTTCAATACCAACTGACCGACTTGAAAATTCCTAGGTCGTACCTTTTTTTTATACGATCGAGCCATTCTCTTCTAGTATAATTGACCATGACATACCGATGTTAGTCTTTTCTCATCATTCAAGCTCAACTATTCCAATCGGGTTTTGACCCACTCATCATCGTTAATCTTTGCTTCCATAATGACTCAAAGAGAGGGAATTTCAACTTCTGCAGGAATGATTGCTTTTGTCCCATATACCAAAATACAAAGTTGCCCCTGTTAAAGTGCGAACAGTAGTGCAATAACCTAGCAGTACAAACAACAACTTCTCATTCCATTGCCTATACCTTTGTACCATTTTCCATAGTAACTTCTTGATATTCTTATTGGCGACTTCCACAACACCATTTTTCTTTGGACGATATGGAGTGGAATTTTGATGTGCAATCTTAAACTATTGGCACACTTCGTGTATCAAATAACTGTTAAGATTGGCAGCATTATCTGTAATGATCATCTTTGGAACTCTAAACCTACTAATGATGTTGGTATGTACAAAATCTACCCCAACCATTTTTGTTACTGACTTGAAAGTTACTACTTCTACCCACTTTGTGAAGTAATCAATTGCTACCAAAATGAATTTATGCCCATTCGACGCTTTTGGCTTAATTGGTCTAATCACGTCCATTCCCCAAGCTACAAACGATCATGGAGTAGCCATTGCATGCAACGCAGTAGGAGGAGAATGTATCATATCACCGTGTACTTTACATTGATGACACTTTCTAACAAATCGAATAGAATCTCTCTCCATAGTAAGCCAATAATAACTTGCTCAAAGAATCTTCTTTGACAAGACATAACCATTCATATGAGGCCTGCATACTCTAGCGAGTATTTCAACCATGATTATCGAGGCTTCTTTTGCATCTACACACATCAAAAGTCCCAGATCTGGGGTTCTCTTGTATAAGATTCCCCCACTTAAGAAAAATCCGCTAGCCAAACACCTAATAGTCTTTTTTTGATCATTGGTGGCATGTGTTGGGTATTCTCCTGACTGAGTGTATCACTTGATATCAAAGAATCAAGGTTCGTCATCGAGCTCTTCTTCAACTGCATTATAGTAAGCATGTTGATCACGACTCTGTATATGCACTGGATCGATGTAGGATTTATCAGGATGTTAGAGCATTGAAGACAGTGTGGCTAAAGAATCAACAATCTCATTATGAATTCTTGGAATATGCCTAAATTTTACTGACATAAACCGTTGACATAGTTTTTGCAAGCATTGTCGATTGGTATGAGCTTCAAATATCACGTCTCCCAATCACCTTGAATCTGATGGATGAGCAAATCTAAATCCCCCAACACTAATAGTTCCTAGACTCCCCTATCAACAGCTAACCTCAAACTAAGAATGCACGCTTCATATTCCACCATGTTATTGGTACAATAAAATCAAAGTTGTGTTGTTACTAGGAAATGTTGCCCCAATTTAGAGATAAGAACTGCATCTATTCCAACTCTTTTCATATTAACAACTCCATCAAAGAATAGTTTTCAACCTGGATCAGCATCTATAATGACTTTCTCAACACAGAATACCTCTTCATCAGGAAAATAAGTCTTTAGCGGCTCATACTCTTCATCAATGGGATTCTCAGCAAGATATCTTCCAAGGCTTGGGCTTTCATAGATGTTTGAATCACATATATTTCGAAGGATCCATGCGGGAGATGAGATAAGTAGTGTAGGATAAAAGATAATGCTTCAATTTCTATGCTACCCAAGTTAGGGTGCAACACGTTCTTTCAAGAAAAGTGTACCTGGCCTCATATGCAGTGAACTTTTTGCTAAGATAATAAATAGCCTGCTCCTTTTTGCCTGTTACATCATGTTGCCCCAATACACAACTGAATGAATTATCCATAACCGATAAGTACAAAATCAAAGTCCTGCCAGGCTTGGGTGGCACTAACACTGGTGGATTTGAAAGATATCTTTTGATTTTATCAAACGTTTCCTAGCATTCTTCAGTCCACTCAATTGCAATACTTTTTTTAGAAACTTGAATATGGGCTCACACGTGGTTGTGAATTGAGAAATAAATCTGCTGATATAGTTCAGTCTACCCAGTAAAATCATCACCTCCATCCTATTCTTAGGCGGGGGCAAATCCTAAATGGCTTTGATTTTTGAGGGATCCAATTCAATTCCCCAACGGCTGACTACAAACCCCAACAACTTTCTAAACGGAACTCCAAATACACATTTTGTTGGGTTAAGCTTGATATTATACCTATGAATCCTTTCAAAGAACTTTCTTAAATCTTTAACATGGTCAGCCTGACTCTTTGACTTAATAATCATATAATCTGTATAGACTTCAATCTCCTTATGCATCATATCATGAAACATAGTGTTCATGGATCTCATGTATGTTGCTCCAGCATTCTTTAAACCAGACGATATGAATCGATAGCAATAAGTCCCCCATGGTGTGATAAAAGACATTTTTTCCGCGTATTCATCATCCGTAATGATCTGGTGGTATCCGGCATAGCAACCCACAAAAGAGGCAACCTCGTATTCAATTGTCCAGCAAAATATGGATGTTGGGCAACGGAAAATTATCCTTCGGACTTGCTCTATTCAAATCACGGTAATCAACACATACTTAAATTTTGCCATCTTTCTTTGGGACAGGAACAACATTGGATAACCACGTAGGATAACGAGCCACTCAAATGACTTTGGCCTCATGTTGTTTCATGATTTTCTCTTTGATTTTAATACTTACATCAGTTTTAAACTTCCTTAACTTCTGTTTGACAAGGGTGAAGGCAGGATCAGTTGGCAATTTATGAGCTACTAATTCAGTGCTTAAACCATGCATGTAATCATAAGATCATACAAAAAAAATCCTTATAATCAATTAAATCTTGAATCATTCCATCTTTTAGCTGTGGCAAAACATGTACACTGATTTTAGTTTCCCTAACATATTCTTGATTCCCTAAATTAATTGGCTCAGTTTCATTCAAATTAGGATTCGGCTTGTCTTCAAACTATTTCAACTCTTTGATTATTTCCTCTAGTGCCTCTTCTTCATCATATTCCCTCTCTTGTTTCATTATATCTTGATTAGTTTGGATTTTAAGATCAGGCTAAAAATTCTACATGCATGTCATATCATTAGAATTAGCATAAAGAGAACTGTATAAAAAAAGACAAAAACAAAATACATTAGACACAAAATAAGGGGACATTGCATTTCATTAAAAGGGAAAGATAAGAGAGTTTAAACACAAATGACAACAGAATGTAAGCAAACTAAATTCTGAATTACAATCCTAGAATAATTCGGATAAACAGAAAGAAAAATAAAATGAACTACCAAAACTCCCTCCTAACGGGGAGAGGAGTGACTTCCCAATTGCTGAGCTGGACCTCAGGACCTATGAACTGCCTTACTGGTACCTTCTTCTTCTTCAACCATGTCAACATCAATCAGTAGGTTCTGGAAGTCATCAACCAATTTAGCTTTAAATTCTATAGGCTTCGTGACATCGCTCTTGACAAATGTTCACTGAGTAGCGGCATTGGGCGAGAGAGTGACCATGTTTCCTTTTTCCTTCCCTTGGCCTTCTTCAAATCTTCAACCGTAGGTTTAAATCCCAGACCAAAAGTTCCTATGTTCTCTCGAACATATAGGACAAACGGTACCATGCAGAGATACCCCAAACCCTTCCCTGGCACAAATCCATATTTCAAAAGCTCACTCACCATCATGATAGAAATAGAAGACAATTATGGTCTCGAAATAACCTTTCCTTCAAGGATATGATCTACTGGCACTGTATCAAAAGTTTGATAAACAAATATCTCCTTTACATTATTTACTTCAATTAGAGAGAAGGAAGAATCTTTGTAGGCGGACAAATTCCCTTCACGGTGAATAACCACTTCTTGCCTATCATGCTCAAACTTGATTATCTGGTGCAATGTAGATGCAACCATCTTGGCCTTGTGGATCCATGGTCTTCCCAACAACAGATTGTAATAGGATTCGTTATCCAATACTTGAAACTCTAGGATGAATTCAACAGGCCCTATAATCAACATTAGTTCTATTTCGCCAATGGAGTTGGACTTTGCTCCATCGAAAGCCCTGATACATACATTGTTGGGCCTGATCCTCTCAACACCAATATTTAATTTTTGCAAGGTGGAAATAGAAAAAATATTTATGCCAGAACCTCCGTCAATCATGACATGAGTGACATAGAAATCTTCATACTTCACGGTAATATAAAGCCCCCAATTATGCCCCGTACCTTCAACTGGTAGTTCGTCATCAGAGAAGCTAATCCAATTGACCTTAAAGATTTTTTTGACCATTTTCTCAAGATGATTTACTGTAATCTCCCTAGGAACATATGTTTCATTTAATACCTTCAATATAATATCACGATATTCCTTGGAATGCAATAACAACGATAAGAGGGAAATTTGAGCAGGGGTCTTCTTCAACTGATCTATTATTGAATGCTCCGGCAATTTTATCTTTTTCAAACCTATCAAACAAGCTAGCATATGACTCCCAAAGAGGTGTGAACTAAGTTTTGACCATCTTCTCTTTATTATACTCAGTCCTAGGTTGGAAACTAGGTCTGGCGGGGTTTTGGTAATTTGGAGGAGTTAAAGGATGATTTTGAGGGGCTTGCGCACGCCATTGCGGGTAAGAAGGGGTTTGGGCATATGGTTATGCGCTATTTACTGGGTACGGAGGTGGTGGAATGAAATATAGTGGGGTTTGAGGAGGGTAGTAATGGTGGGGAGGAATATATAGAGTTTGGGCATAGGCTTGGACTTGGAATTGGGATAGGGGTGAGGCGGTCTTTCGGGATAGGAATGGGTTCCAGTTTCGACGGTCGCCACATCCTCTTTCTTCTTTTTACCTCCAAACACACCATAGCCACCTTGAATCGCTTGGGTGGTGGCTTTCAATATGGCAAAACTCACTATTTGGTCGGTCTTAATTTCGTCTTCTATCATCTCTCCCATTTTGAGGACTTCAATAAAAGACTTTCCCATTGCCGGAAGTAAATTTTGAAAATAGGTCTCATCCTGTGCCTGAATAAAGACCTCTACCAGCTTACTCTCCTTCATTGGGGGCTTTACCCTGGCGGCTTGTTCACGCCACCTTATCACGTATTCCCTAAAGCCTTCAGTGTTTTTCTTCTTCATGTTGACCAAGGATTTTTTGTCAAGAATTAGGTCGACGTTATACTGAAAATATTGTACAAACTCAGAAGCTAAGTCATCCCAGTTGTTCCCCTTGTCGATATCTTGATCATCTAATCATTCTGAAGCCAGATCAGAAAGACTCTCGCCAAAAAAAGCCATGAGCAACTCTTTCCTTCCCCCTGCATCCCTCAATTGGTTGCAATAACGTCTCAAGTGTGCCACAGGATCATCGTGCCCAGCATACTTCTGGAACTTTGGCATTTTAAAAATGAGGGAAAGGTTGACGTCTAGGAACATGCAAAGATCTTTATAGGAAACACTCTTATAACCTCCGATTCCCTGAAAATTCCTCATGACCTGTTCCAAACTTTTTAATTTCCATGCTATGACCTCCTGTTCCTCTGTTGTGACAGGTTTCTCCATATCAAACGGAAATACAGGTGGCTGAGTATACCCATACGGTTCATTAATCCTCAAAGTAGGCTCCGTGGCATAATACTGATTATCTGAAACCTTCAATACTGGCTCACTAGCAGATCGAGAAAACACCATTATCAGACGCACAACATAGGTGGGAGCTTCAGGTGGTGGTGGAGCCATGAACACAGGTGTTGTCGGTGGCCCCGGCTAGGTCGTAGGCCTTGGTTAAGGAATTGCCAGGGGCACACTAGAAGTGCAAGGGTAATATTACCGTGGAGTGAATCCTGGTGCGTGCTCCAGTGACTCAATGGGAACAGAGAATTGTGCCTGAGAGAGCGGTGGGTATTTGGGGATATTCCCAAGATCTTCAGAGAGTGGAGGAGGAGGCATTCCACTAGCCCATGCTCGGTGCAAATCTAGCAATTATTGTCTAAGTCTTAATACCTCATCATTATGTTCTGAACTTTCTACCCTGGGATCTTGATCTAGGTCAATGACTGAATTTTTAATCTCCCTACTAACCATGGCAAGCATCGCTTTTGATCTAGTGAAGTACGGATGACTAGCCAGAGTGCTACAAACCAACCACTTATCCGAAAGAACATGATCATCAAAGACAAAACCCGTTAGGATTTAGGTCAAGCAACAAGCATAGAAATCACATTGTATACATCCTAGGTTCATGTACATTTCTACCGGAATTAGAGGGTAATGGGTGCATTTTAACATCATCCCGATCTTTCTCCTACACCCATTAGGATTTTTTTTGGCCATCACTTCTCTCATCTCTCGCATCAGTCCCCTTTTTTTTTTATCCTTCAATTTTTTTCTCATTATTCTTTCTTTTTTTCCTCTCTGTTGTCTCCTCTCTTTTTATCATTCTTTATGACTTTTGTTTTTCCTTAAAATAAAAGAAAAATAATGAAAAATCAAGAAACAAAATGATTAGATCAAACTCCAAAAGTAGGTTGCCTACATATCATATTGTACATGAATCAGATCTTGCATAGTTTGGGGGCATGTGCATAAAATCACAAGGTAGAAGATTTTTATGATTTTTTTCGATCAAAAAATAAATAAAAGAAAGAACAACGCAGGTTACTACATTTCATAAAAAGGCAACTAAAATCGACTTCGAATTTAACACAACCTTAAAACTAATCAACCAAGACTAAACAACACTCTAGACCCACAGGACGACATGCGTGACATTCCTAATGAAGACCCTAGAGTTTAAAACAAACTTGACATGAACTTTAACAAAGACACAACAATACAATGACAGAAAAATAAAGGATAAGAAATGCCCCTTCAGACTGGTGCTCTATCTGATGGCCTAGGTTGAGATGAACCTGTTTGTGAAGTTCTCTTTCTCCCATTCAAACTTTGTAGCATATCTTGCAAGGACATTGTGATACTGGGGAAGAAGCTTCTAGCACGTAATCCTCCCTCTTGGGGAGTACACCTGAAAAGATTTTTCTGAAACCCTTGTACATTCATGAGCAAGCCTGATAACTAAACTCTCAATAACTCTATTTTTTCCCCAAGTTCGCGTTTCCCCTGTCATCACCTATGACCGTTTCTTATATCCTACCTCTAAGTTGCACTGGTAACGGCCTACTTACTCTTCGAGGTATGGTCTGTAGCCAGATCTCATATCTCAAAGTGTACCCAAATTATCCAAACCTTCTTTGAAAGTGTCCACACCCATCTCTGTCACGTGATTCCAGTATTGCTCGTATTTGCTCTCACCTAAGGCTTGGTTCTTAAAGTAGTCGACATCTTTTAGAAGATCCACCACTGAGGGAACTTCTTGCAATCTACCCAATTGGCGCATTACCCTAGAATGAATGTATGGTCGAGTGTAATTAAGTCCTATCATAACCAAAAGGAGTTGCATCTGACACCCAGATAAGATTGTTTTTAGATGAAGCCATAGACATCTCCGTAGAATGTTATCTTCAATTCTTGACTCAAGAAATTCAATCCAAGCCTCAATTCCCACGGGTAGCGAGAATTTGGAAACGCGCATTCTTTGTCCCATGGCTTTCACTCAATTGGGCATACAACGATTAATGACATCCGGTCTAATTAGAGAAGGTGCATGCAAATACTCCATCAACCATAGTTGTAACATCAGGTTACTTCCCTCAAAAAACCTCATCCCTCCCTTCACTTCGATTAAAGCCTTATATATTTCTGTTAAGATCATAGGTGTAATAGTAACCTTGTCCCCTTGTTCCTCATGAAATAAGGCCATCATTACAGATTGCAAACGTGTATTGATGTGTCTTTCTTCTAGTGGAAATACTAAAGTACCTAACAAAGCAAGGGTGAAAACTTCAAGACGCTTTCTCTCCTACTTCGCCTTAGTAATATGAAATTCATCCCAAAAGCAATCAAAACCTTCCAAGGGCCCGAATCTAGCGAACAAAAAATCTAAGGAACCCCACGAATCATTCAAACAACCCAAATACGTATCTTTACTTTTTAATCCACAACATTGCAAAATCCTCGTGCCAGTATGATTTCGAGCTTTAATCATACCTTTATCGATATAGGGCAAATGCAACATACCAGATATTTCTGCCAAAGTAGGAGTCATTTCACACTTTCCAAACCTGAACACCAAACTACTGGGATCCCAAAAGGTCAACACAGCCTCTATTAGATCTGGATGAGGGGTAATATACAAAAGTTCTGTAAGATCACCTAATATTTCAATCAGTTTCTGCTGGTCAACATAGTTAAACATGACCCACCACTTGATTAACTTTTTGGGCACCTTGACAACCACCAGGACTCTAGACTTGGCGGACAAATTCATCCTATAATAACACATAAGACATTATTTCAAAAATTCGATATGAGCAAAAGATTCCCAACCCTTGGGATTTTGACGCGGACATGTCGAAGGGACAGGCCACTTTATGACTCCAAATCGCCGAACAGTACCACTGAATAAAATCAGCATACTTGGCTAGGACAACCTAACGACTCTAGATTACGAAGAGCAAAACCTAAGCTAAGATAAGACAAAGGTCAAAAAATAAAGATTATCGGACCCACCACGGGTTGTCTACGTATTCCAACCCGAGGGAAGGGAATCAGGTATGCGCAGTTCGTCCTGATTTGACAATTAATGATTAACCAACAGATTGACCCTAACTTAAAGACATAACCAAAGACAAACGAATAAAATATTTTTTGGATTTTAATTAGACACTTCAACTAAAACTGACACCAACAATTATGAAGAAAAATCTTTTTGGTAATTTCATTACTGGAAATGTACAAATTTCTACCATCTTTTTTTGCATTTTCTTTTATAAAAACCTACTACTATATAAAAATCTTTTTGGAGCTTTCGAATTATGAATACTTACTAAAAAAAACAAAAGGAAAATTTTTTTGATGTTTTTTTTCTGTTTTTGACAAATAAGTAGACAAGGTAAACAAAAATCTTTTTTGAATTTCGGTACTTTGCGAAAGGTAAAAAAAAAGTTAAAAAAAAATCTTTTGAGTTTTTGGATTATGAAGAACTAAAGCCATAAAGAACCCTAAAATTAAGCTACGACACTCCTTTTTTTTTTCTTTTTGATTCACCATTTTTCTTTTCCCTTCTTCTCTTTTTTTTCATTCATTTTTCCTTGTCTACGCCCTTTACCTCTAACACATGTTTTCCCTCAAATCAGTCCATCAAATGACCACGTTACCCTCAAAGATGCAATATTTAGCACGTAGATATGCTTTAGAGGTGAGTCTCCCACGAAGGACCGAGTGGGCCCCGCTAGATTTTTAATATGATGCACATAAGCATGACCTAAAGGCTGACCTACGTTGGGGTTCACTAACAAGGCTATTCGAGGAAGCGTATGGTCGATAGTGGCTGGTTTGCTTTCCACATACTCCATAACACCGACGGCTCCCCCTAAGATAAGGGTAACTCAACTAGAGGTTGTGTACAACACATGTACTATGAACTTGTTGCGGAAAGAATGACTTGGGTTATGCACATGATGCCAGATATAAAGTGATAACACATAAGATAAAAACTGTAAACAATGAGCACGTAAACATTCCACAATGATAAAACAATAACACAAAGCAACACAAACAAACTGTCTATATACCTATAGTGACAAACGAAGCCGATACGACTCTAAAAATAAGCTTGAATTCTAAAAATGATCCCCAACAGAGTTGCCAGAGTTGTCACACCCCTTTTCTAACCAAGAAAAAGAGTATGATTTTAAAGTTCGAAAGGGTTTTTTACTATCAAAGTAACAAAATGAAGGTTTGTTTCGAAAAAGGACTATTTAAATTTTTATTCAGAGTCGCCACTTGGCATAATCCGATGTGCCAAGTCACCTTTTGAAAATCCTTTTCAAAACATTTTTTGACTCTATAACTGATCCGCGAATAGAGATTTTGGCTAAGGAATTCTGTTGACCGAGGGGAAGGTGTTAGGCACCCCTCGATCCCGTGGCCCGACCACGGTCGCTTTGTGAGTGTATCGATAATATTTGACACTACAAATGCATAAACCACACAAAGCACGTGATAACAATCAATCATGCGAGCAAAACAAAACAATTCAAAATTTAGTGTCCAGTCCAATTATACAACCCAAAGTAAAAAAACTAAAATATGAAAATAAAAATTTCTATTCTAACCTACCCTAATCCTAATTACGCTCTTAAGCTACCTGACGCCTTGGGCCTTCATCACGAATATCCTCCGAGTACAAATTAATTCGGGGCATTCTCCGAATAAAATAATACAAGTACTTTGGGGCATTCCCCGGCCAAATGGTACAATTAAATCAAGCACGATAAACTAGAAAATATTCAACCAATGTTCCATATTCAAACATTCAATGAAAATTCTTATTCATAGGAATTTTGCCTACCCGAACCAATATTCACCTATTCATTTCAACGTATCATGATACTATCACATCAACGACATTTAATGAATCAAAATAAATTAATTATTGCTTTTTATCAATTTCAATTCCAGCCTCCTTTATTCCCACATGTGTTCAAGTTAACCTCGACCAATTAATTAATTTTCGTCAACCAATTAAACCAACAGTGCAGCATGGTTCCATCACAGAATCATAAGTCATATCATTAACAAATTCACCATTTATAATTATCCCCACAGATAACCACAAATAAATTTCAACAAATCAAGATGAAGAAAAAGATTCGGGTTAAAGAAATGGACCTCACTATGACTCATTGTCATTGTCGATAATAAAGAAGACCAAAATTCGAACAGAGAACCTTGACAGCAAACCTCAATCTGAACCAACTCAATACAACCCGAACTCGCGGTCCGATTCAAATACTAAATCCACGGAGCGACTGAGAGTATTTAGCGAAATATTGAAAAAGACGAAACAGACCCGAAACAGACCGAAATTAACCCGAAACAAACTGAAATCGGACTCAAAATGGACGGACTCAACCCGAAATGTATTGATCTTAGACCGATTTAACCATTTGATCCTGATTTTCAGCAACGGAGAGGGTTTAAATAGAGTTTTTAAATGAATTTTGGAGTGAATTCTGAGCTGGTGAAGTTATTCCTGATGAAGATTGGTCGAGAAATTTTGATCTCCGATCAGCTTCTTTTCTCTTGGCGTCCTTCACGTCATCCTCTTCTTCAGTGTGTGTGTGATTAGTGTGTATTCCGTGAGGGAGCTGTGAGTGTATGTTGATAGAAAAAAAAAGAGGTGAATCTGTGATTATTCGTGAATAGATTATGAAAAAGGAATGGTTTGCCTCTAGGTCTTGTTTTCCAGGTCCCTTCTCTTTTTTATAACATTCATTGTGTGTATTGATTTTTTAAGAAAGAAAACAAAAAAGGTCATGTGATCTTCCTGGAAGGTTCCCCTTTTTGTCTTGTAGTGTATTTGCTTTGTGGACAAGAAAAGGAGAGGGTGGGAGTCACGTGAGAGCGGGTGGTGGTGAGGTGGTTTGGTGAGTGGTGAGGTGTTGTTTTTTAATTGGAAGGGTAGGGGTTAGGTGTCCATTTTTCATTGGGTGGGTTGCTGAAATGTTAGAATGAGACAAAGTTTATTATGACTTGTTATTTTTGGATAAAAACAAAATAAAAATAAATAAATAAATAAATAAATAAAAAAAAAAAAGATGGGGTGATTATTTATTTTCCTGGGGAAAAATTATAAAAATGGGGTTAAATTATGTGATATTGGAGTAAGAAATATTTTTGACGAGGCAAAATTACGTGTCTACAACCACAAATCGGTATTTTGTAAAACTACTTTCTTGAAAAGGCTAATTTTCACAATCTACATGAAAAGCCTGAACAATACATGAAAACTTTTCTGCAGACTTTGAATTGAAACCTCAAAAAATAAATTGAAATCCTCAAAAAAAAAAAAAAAAGTGAATTACATACTGTTTTTGTTCGGTATGTAACCATAAAATAACAACCAAAAGAATATTTGTATATAATCCAAATAAATACTATGGAAGGTAGAGGTGGAGATAGAAACGTTGGATTGTTGAGATGGAAATTAGAGGGTGAGGTAACGATGAAGATGAGTTGTCTTGGAGGATGGACAACACAATTGATGAGGAATTTTACTTGTGGAACATGTTTCCCTACTTCCACCGGAAAAACATTTTCCTAATTTGTAAGGAACTGTTTTTTCTAGAAAAATTTTGATCAATTCAACATGAAAAAACTTGAAAATATTTCCTCCATACCAAACGCCCTTATACAAGTAGACCAAATCTATATGATGCAATCTGGTTATGTCTGCTCATGTGATAGAACTAGGCATCCCGTATAGATGAACTATATCCTGGATGTAAATCTATGCCAATCACTCAGTGGAAACGGCGATATGGAGCTAACCGGAAGCATTACATTGAGCTCATCGACAAAGTTGCAGCTATCACGGTGTTAGTCTCTTTGGAAGAAGATTTTAGTCAGCTTTGGAAGTAGAGAAGCCATGTTCTAAAAATGAAGATAGATTAAAATCAAAAGTAAAGACTAAGGGTGTGTTTGGTATGAAGGAAAATATTTTCCATGGAAAATGTTTTCTTGGAAAACAAGTTGATTTCTTACTTGTTTTTTTATGTTTAGTTGGTGGATAGAAAATATTTTTCGAAAAATATTTTGTAATGTTTAGTTGAAAAATGAAATAATTTTTAAAAAATACATTTTAATCTTTAGCTAAAGCATAAATATATGTTTTAGAAAAATATTTTTTGATCTCAAAAATATTTTTTGGGGTGTGTTCGATATGAAGGAGGAGAAATATTTTTTTAAAAAATAAGTTGTTTCTTACTTATATTTAGGGGTGAGCATTTAGTTTGTTCGGTTTGATTGTTGAATATCGGTACGGTTTTTTGATTTTCGGATTGACGAAAATAACAATCATAACCAAACCAAAATTATTTCGATTTGGTTCGATTTTTACAAATTCGGTTCGATTATTTCGTATTTTTATTTCGATTTTGAAGATTAAAGTAGTGACCATTTAAAATTGGTGATTTTTCTAGAAAAATAATCTTTTTTCAAACTTATTTTCATTCTCAAATATAATTAATTCAACACGAATGAAATAATTATAAATATCAACTTTGCCGAATCATCACCGTTGGCGTGACGACAATAGCCACACGCGGCAGCGACTGTCGACGGCAGTGACAAACTGAGCAAACAAATTGAGCAAACGACTGCAACTGTCGTTGGCGATGTTGAAATTTCAAATGAACTGAGGATGGATGAGTGTCGTTGCAGCCTTCACGTTACTATTACGATCAAAAGCAAAACAACATATTTGGATTTAGGTTTACTAAATGATTATAATTTATATATTTATATGTTATATTAGATTATATTATATTTTTAGTAAATTTACATATAATATGAAATATATATATATATATATAAATAAATTATAATATATTATTTATATTTTTTAATTTTTCGATTTATCCAAAAAAAGTTGAAATTTTGAAAACCAAACTGTTTAACCAAATTTGTAAAATTTGAAACCAAAACCAATCCGAAAAATTGAAAAACAAAACCAAAATTAAATTTCGATTCGATTTTTTAATTTTTTCTATTTAAATCAACATATGTCTAGCCCTACTTATATTTGTGTGTTCGTTATGCAAATTGGATAAGTATATGTTTTCTAAAAATATTTGTATATATTTAACAAAAAGACTGAGAACGAATATTTTAAAAAGGGTGGGATAAGAAAAAAGTTTTGAATGGTAAGGGATGGGGTTGGGGTGGGGGTTGGGGTGGGGGTGAGGGTGGGGTGGGAGATTGAGGGTCGGAGTAAGGATGGATGATTTTGAGAGTTGTATGAATATTTCAATATAATAGTGATATTGAAAGAGAGTTTTAGAAAATGTTTTCCTTACTTTTTGAAGGGAAGTCATTTTCCTTAGTTTTAATAAGTTGATTTGAAAAATATTTTCCAAAACCTGTAAATCAACCAAACAGGAGAAAACTCGAAAACATTTTTCAAAAAATGTTTTCCTTCGTACCAAACACACCCTAAAGAGAAGAAAAACCTCCTGTCTTGACCGTACCATGTGAAAAATCGTCTCTTTCAGTTACCACTTACCGCTTTACCTGAGGTACAGTATGACTGACTAGGACCTATGTCGCTTTCATGTCTACTCTAAAACTACATAAAAACAGGAGAACCGCATAATTTTTGTATCATAGTCATATAATACGCATCGTAGTCCAAACTGCTAGATTGGTTCTCTCACTACTGTAGCTACAACTTATCACAAGATCATTATTCATTATGTTTAAAAACTATGTTTATTTTTACGGAAAAGGCTCAAAAATATTCCTGAACTATTTGAAATAGTTCAAAAATGCCCTTCGTTAAATTTTTGGCTCAAAAATACCCCTCCGTTAAATATTTGGCTCAAAAATACCACTCCCTCTAACGGAATCCGAAAAAGGATGAAAAATACCCTGAACTATCTGAAATGGATCAAAAATACCCCTCTATTAAATATTTGACTAAAAAATACCCTTCTCTTAACAAAATTAAATTATTTCGATTATTTCGCTAATTTATATAAAGTTCATCATTTAATTTATATTTCGTTAATTTCTTTAAGTGATAAATTAAATGGGGATGTGCATGGAGGTTTTGGGGATGTGCATGGAGGTTTTGGGGATGTGCATGGAGGTTTTGGTTTTGGGGAGAGAAATGAAGAGGGGGCGACCCTATTGGAGTTTGCGAGGGCGTTTGGGCTGGTGGTGGTGAACTCGGGCTTCCCGAAGAAGGACGACCACCTGATCACTTTTCGGAGCGCGGTAGCCAGGACCCAGATTGACTTCTTGTTGCTTAGGAAAGGGGATAGGGCGCTGTGTAAAGATTGTAAAGTCATCCCGAGTGAGAACCTTTCGACCCAACATAGGCTCTTGGTTATGGATTTGGGTATGAAGAAGAATAAAAAGAGGAGGAGTAAGGAGTGTAGACCGAGAATTAAGTGGGGCGGTTTGACGCCAGTGAATGCGTGGGAGATAGGGGAGAGGTTGGCGGGAATGGGGGTGTGGGAGTGTAGGGGGGACGTGGATAATATGTGGGACAGGGCGGCAGCGTGCATCAGGGAAAATGCAAGGGAGGTGTTGGGTGTTTCTAGGGGCCGGGCCGGACATCATCGGGGGGATTGGTGGTGGAATGAAGAGGTGGGGAAGAAAGTGGAGACCAAGAAAGAGTCGTATGCTAAGTTGGTGGAAAGTAAGGACGAAGAGGAGAAGCGGGTAAACAGGAAAGAGTACAAGCTAGCAAGGAAGGAGGCGAAGTCAGCGGTCACGGCAGCTAAGACGGCTGCTTTTGAGAGCTTGTATGCAGGGTTACAGGGGAAAGGAGGGGAGAAAAAGTTGTTCCGACTCGCTAAGGCTAGGGAGAGGAAGGGTCGTGACCTCGATCAGGTGCGGTGCATTAAGGGGGAGGACGGTAGAGTGTTGGTGGAGGACGGCCACATAAAGAAGAGATGGCAGTCGTACTTTCATAGGCTCTTGAATGACGAGGGGGACAGAGCTATTGTGTTAGGGGAACTGGAGCACTCAGGGGAGTGTCGGGATTTTAGCTATTGTAGACGTTTTAAGGTAGACGAGGTTAGACAGGCAGTCCGCAGGATGCGAAGGGGTAGGGCGACGGGGCCGGATGAGATACCGGTGGAGTTTTGGAAGTTCGTTGGAGAGGCTGGTGTAAGGTGGTTGACTGCATTGTTCAATGAAATTTTCAGGACAGCAAAGATGCCCGAGGCGTGGAGGTGGAGTACCATGATCCCCCTCTATAAGAATAAGGGGGACATTCAGTGTTGCAATAACTATAGGGGGATTAAGTTACTGAGTCACTCTATGAAGATCTGGGAGAGAGTGGTCGAGGTGAGGCTGAGACGGATAGTGTCTATCTCGGAAAATCAGTTCGGATTTATGCCCGGCCGCTCGACGACGGAGGCAATTCACCTGGTACGGCGGTTGGTGGAGCAATATAGGGAAAGGAAGAAGGATTTGCACATGGTGTTCATCGACCTAGAAAAGGCGTACGACAAAGTCCCCAGGGAGGTGCTTTGGAGATGCTTGGAGGTGAGTGGAGTACCGCAGGCATATAGCAGAGTAATTAAGGATATGTATGAGGGAGCGAAAACCCAGGTGAGGACGGCGGGAGGAGACTCAGAGCATTTCACTGTCCTGACAGGATTGCATCAGGGATCTACTCTTAGTCCCTTTTTGTTTGCGCTAGTAATGGATGTGTTAACGCGGCGTATCCAAGGGGAGGTGCCGTGGTGTATGCTTTTTGCAGACGATGTAGTCCTGATAGATGAGACGCGAGGGGGTGTGAACGACAAATTAGAGCTGTGGAGGCAAACTCTGGAGTCTAAAGGGTTCAGGGTGAGCAGAACCAAGACAGAGTATGTGGAATGTAAGTTTAATGACGTAAGGCGAGAGAATGAGGTAGTGGTGAGGCTAGAAGCGCAGGAGGTAAAGAAAAGGGATAAGTTCAAGTACCTCGGGTCCGTGATCCAGAGTAACGGTGAGATTGACGAGGATGTCTCGCACCGTATCGGGGCGGGATGGATGAAGTGGAAACTTGCATCGGGGGTGCTGTGTGATAAGAAGGTGCCGCCCAAGCTTAAAGGTAAATTCTATAGGGTGGTAGTCCGTCCGGCCTTGCTGTATGGAGCGGAGTGTTGGCCAGTTAAGAACTCCCACACCCAAAGAATGAAGGTGGCAGAAATGCGGATGTTGCGCTGGATGTGTGGACTGACCCGAAGGGATAGAGCTCGGAATGAGACTATCCGGGAGAAGGTTGGGGTGACTTCAGTGGAGTGTAAGATGCGGGAAGCACGATTGAGATGGTTCGGACACGTGAAGAGGAGGGGCATGGATGCCCCGGTCCGTAGGTGTGAGAGGCTAGCGTTGGATGGTTTTAGACGGGGTAGGGGTAGACCGAAGAAGTACTGGGGTGAGGTGATTAGGCGGGACATGGAACAGTTACAGCTTACCGAGGACATGACCCTAGATAGGAAGGTCTGGAAGACGCGAATTACGGCAGAGGATTAGGGCCTGTTCGGGTCGCTAATGTAGGGAGGTAATTGGTGGGGGTGTATTCCTGGTATGATTCCGTATTTCAATGTTCTGTTCCGTGTTCCGTGTTCTATGTTTGTTACGAATCTGTGTGCTTTCCTCTGCTTTATATTCCTGCATTCCTGCTTTACTCTGTTTTATATTCCTTATGGCTGCAGTATCTATGTTATGTCATCTGCTTCTGTGCTGTACTATGTGTTTGTTTGATATCTCGTAACTTGAGCCGGGGGTCTTTCGGAAACAGCCTTTCTACTTCATCAGAGGTAGAGGTATGGACTGCGTACATCTTACCCCCCCCAGACCCCACAAAGTGGGAATACACTGGGTTTGTTGTTGTTGTTGTTGTTGTTGATAATTTATATTTCATTAATTTCTTTAAAGATTAAAAAGATGTAAAATGAAAATACCTTTTTAGAATAAATGTATATTTATTTTCCAAATCAAATTCAACCAATTTATATTATAATTCAAATACTTCTTTTCATTAACTTATTTTTAAAATTAAAAAAATACTTTTATGTTAAAAAATTAAAGTATTAGGGTTAAAAAGTTAAAGTTAGGGTTTAATTCAATCGAAATAATTTAATTTCGTTAAGGGGAGGGGTATTTTTGAGCCAAATATTTAACAGAGGGGTATTTAACGAAATTAAATTATTTCAATTATTTCGTTAATTTATATAAAGTTCATCATTTAATTTATAGTTCGGTAATTTCTTTAAGTGAAAATTTATATTTCGTTAATTTCTTTAAAGATTAAAAAGATGTAAAGTGAAAATATCTTTTTAGAATAAATGTATATTAATTTTTCAAATCAAATTCAACCATTTTATATTATAATTCAAATTTTTTTTTTTCATTATCTTATTTTAAAATTTTAAAAATACTTTTATGTAAAAAAATTAAAGTATTAGGATTAAAAAGTTAAAGTTAGGGTTTAATTCAATAGAAATAATTTAATTTCATTAAGGGAAGGGGTATTTTTGAACCAAATATTTAACAGAGGGGTATTTAACGAAATTAAATTATTTCGATTATTTCGTTAATTTATATAAAGTTCATCATTTAATTTTTATTTCGTTAATTTCTTTAAGTGAAAATTTATAATTCATTAATTTCGTTAATTTATATTTCGTTAATTTCTTTAAAGATTAAAAAGATGTAAAGTGAAAATACCTTTTTAGAATAAATGTATGTTTATTTTTCAAATCAAATTCAACCAATTTATATTATAATTCAAATACTTTTTTTCATTATCTTATTTTTAAAATTAAAAAAATACTTCTATGTAAAAATAATAAAAATATTAGGGTTAAAAAGTTAAAGTTAGGGTTTAATTCATTCGAAATAATTTAATTTCGTTAAGGGGAGGAGTATTTTTGACCAATTTCACATAATTCAGGGGTATTTTTGATCTTTTTCGAATTCCGTTAGAGGGAGGGATATTTTTGAGCCAAATATTTAATGTAGGGTATTTTTGAGCCAAAAATCTAACAAGGGGCATTTTTAAACCATTTCACATAGTTCAGGAATATTTTTGAGCCTTTTTCGTTATTTTTATCCAAACATCTAATAAAACCTTCCATCAAGTTATATCTGGCATGAACACGAACATGCTGTAAAAAAGTCTATGCAAGCCATTATAGCTTGTTGTCAAACACACTAACATTTCGAAGTGGGACATAATAGGATGAATAACCCCAACAACCACTGTCATCCTAGCCTTCTATCAACACACACTACACATCAATAACAAGCCACTATGTTTTCAGATTTACATAAATTTCTGTCTCAATCAGTAACATACCAATTCAATCAATGTACATGATGCAAAGGAGCGCACACAAAACTACACCCAAACATCATTAGTGGCAGCATTCCCTTTAAACATGTTCCTAAACTGATACCTTTTGAACTCATTTGTAAAGATTTACACTTTGAATTGCCAATGGAGATAAATAAATCAGGATGCAGGAATCAAATAGTTGCAAGCAAAAATAACACCATATGGGGAGGAAGTTTTTTTATTTGCCAAGATTTTACAAAATTTCTTGAACAAAAGGTAGTAATACTACTGTATGAGCAAAAAACTACTATGGAAATCTTAAAAAAGGCAGCTCGGTGCACTAAAGCTCTCGCTTTGTGCAGGGTCAGAGAAAGGGTCGGACCACAAGTGTCTATTACTACGGAAATCTAAAGTCAGACTAAAATAAAAAATTAGCACTAAACTCCCTATACAGTTTAACACATTTACTCATTGACGTTGAAGAGAATGCTCAAGCACCAACCTCATTCGTCGTGCCAATACATCCAACTCCGCAACTCTTTGTTCCCTCCACCTCTCCTCAAACTTACCCGAGCTTGCCTCCTTCAACAAGCCACCAAGATTTGATCCTTCTCCAACAACCCCGTTCGTAAAATCACCAACATTTGATCTTTCTCCAACAACCCCATTTGTAAAATCACCAAGATTCGATCTTTCTCCAGCAACGCCATTTGTAAGATCATCAACATTTGATCTTTCTCCAACAACAGCATTTCTAAAACCACCAAGATTCGATCTTTCTCCAACAAAGCCATTTCTAACACCATCAAGATTTGAACTTTCTCCAACAACCCCATTTGTAAAATCACCAATTCTCGATCTTTCTTCAACAACTCCACTTTCAAAACCATCAACATTTGATCTTTCTCCAACAACGCCACTTCCAAAATCACCAAAACTTGATCTTTCTCCAACAACGCCATTTCCAAAACCACCAAGACTCGATCTTTCTCCAACAACGCCATTTCCAAAACCACCAAGATTCGATTTTTCTCCAACAACGCCACTCCCAAAACTACCTACATCCGATCTTTCTCCACCAACCCCATTTCTAAACTCATTCAAACACTCATCAAACACATCCATCACAACTTTAGCAGCAATATCCCCAATACCAATTCCACATACAACTCCAACCCTCACCGGTCCATCCAATCGACTAACCTCTACCCGTTTCCCCCCCATTTTCCCTCTATCCAATTCTACATTCACCTCCCTCAACTCCTCCTCTCCCTCAAACTCAACCCCATTTCGGGTTATTCCATCTTGACCCGGCTGCTCAACATTACCCGAAAATCTAACCTTAACACCAACCAACCCCGATTTATTCGACTTATCGGAATTAAACGGGGACGTATAAGCAAAGTCAGGATGCCATAACTGTTTAGCCAGGTCATATAAAGCTTGATCATGAGGCGATAACAATGAAATATCAAATCCTTTAACTAAACGTGAAGAAACTACTCGAAACTTCTTACGAAGCCTACGAAGTTTTTCAGACAACTGAGATTTCGTATAAGGTTGTGACATGTTGTTGGAAAAACGTGTGTAGAATACGTTAAGGTCACGAGGGTATACGAGGTTGTCGGATGAACCGGCAACAAGGCCTTGTAAGAACCGGATCTCATCCGGTTCGGTCCATATTCGGTGGAATTTGAATGGCGGGTTTTTTGGGTCCGAACCCGGTTCGGTATCTACGGCCGGTTCAGCAACGGCGGTCGGGGAGGAGGGAGTTTTGCGTTTGATGGGGAGTTTAGAGGAAGGTAAAATGGGAAGAGTGGAGTCCATGGTTAATTATGATTATGAGGTTAAAATAGATGATGATGATTGAAGGGGTGGTTGAACCATGGAAGACGAGAAAAGTGCAATTGTGTTCATGATTTGAGTAAACTTTGTGATTTGATTGTGTTTGATTAGTATTGTGATTTGGTTGTATTTGGTTAGTTTTGTGATTTGGTTTTAATTGGTTGTGGTTTTGGTTTGAGCGTTAGTTTCGGTAGGGTTAAGACTTTGTAAAATAGGGAAATTGAGGATTTTTGTTAATTTTGGTTAATGGCTAATAAATGTATCTAATGAAAATGAATACTAATGAATAATAATTATTTGGACATTATTATCTACATAAAAGGTACAAATATACTCCTGAACCATGAAGTATACTCCTGAAGTATACTCCTCGTTATACTTTATACCATTGTTGTTAATGTTTAAGGTTATATATACCTTGGCCCTAATGGAGGGACACGTGTACAAATCTTAATGGTTGACCTATTTTATTAATTATATTTAGTCTAAATAATTAAAATTTCCAAATCAGATTCCACACCCGACCCAAACCCGACCTGATCCCATGAAATATTCAGGAGAACCCCACAAAAACTTACGCATCTCTCTCACTTGCACTCTCTCTTTCTCTGAAAAAAATTCGAGTCTTTAAATTGTGATTTTAATCTCTCTTCGGCTTGACTAGAAATTCATGTATGTTTCTTCTCCATTTTGTTTACTCTTTTTCTTGTTCGAAAATTTGTTTTCTTATTCTAAAATATCGTAATAGACTTGGTGTGATTTTTGGGTCCATCGAAACTTCGAAGTTTTCAAAGAATCAATTTTTGAGTCCGATTTTAAGGGTTTCTAAAGAATAGCTTCTTTGGTTGCTATCCCATAATTGTCTCTCAGATTATAATCTTGTATTATGCGGCAGAGAGTCGTTTGATGGTTATAACCTTCATTGCAAGAAAAATAATGATTTGATCTGCAGGAATGTATTCTGATTCTTTTTGCTGTTGTGAGACCTCTCATTATTATTATTGTTGTTGTTGTTTTTCCTTGGTCAATCACACATCCACCTCGTATTTTTTTTTTCCACCTCAGTTCTTCACAATTAGCATCCTACAATCACTTCATTATTTGATTTTATTTGTATGTTGTACTTTTCATCTTTCTGAAGGTTAGCTTGCATTCAAGTTGGGATTTTGCTTTTTGTAGGTTCCAATTACTTTTGTCAATAGAGTATTTGAAAGTTTCAAACTGGGAGGATTTGAAATAGTGGATTATCTTAAGGGCCTTCTGTATCTTCTGGTTACAACTTGATATGAATAACAAGTTGGACGACCTAAGAGTCTGAAGATTTACGTTGTTTAGCAATATGTGACATTCTGAAGACTTAAACTAGAACCATATAATTAATTCTCTTTTCTTCGTGACCAAAATTTTGATGAATGAGCTATTATGTATTGAAAACTGAAAAGAATGTTACTAAAGTAATTTTCAAAGCTATCTGTTATCCCATTGATTTCAACATCTGTGAATTTAACTTGCATTTTTCAGTTTATATAAATATCTGCCTCTTGTTGAATTAGTGAGGAAAACTGGTGTCCTAAAATTAAACATATTTATAGTTCCATATGAATCTTCTGACATTTCGAGTATGATGTATGGGGTGAATATATTGGTTGGTTTTGTTAAGATTAGTGGGAATTCTCATTTTTCTTTGTTCCTTTTTTCCTTTTTTTTGGTCTAAACTTGCTGGTGTTTATGTAACTTGCTTACTGCATTAGCTTCTTCCTTTTGTAGAAAAGTAACACAAAAGGATATTACTCATAATGTAACGCAACAGGATATTAATCCTAAGAGGAGAACTATAACACAACAGGGCATTCCTTTTGTAGATCCATAGGACTTTTACCTATGAGATAAATTAAATAAAAATAAAACCGGACATTACTTCTAATGTAGTTCAATAAACTTATTTTGGTTTTGCATGACAGCAACAACATACCCGGTAGTATGCGCATTGTAGAACTTACTCCTACCTTGAGATATAGAGAGATTGTTTTCTATATATATGTAACGACCCAATTTTTCTGAACCGGAATGCTACACGGTGCTCATGACCCCGAAGGACCACAAGCTAAACCATGACTGATATCTATACCTGTATACTGCATAAAAGACTGAAAAATATGGAAACATGAACTAAAATGCCATAAGGTTCAAAATGGATAAACATCTGATAAGAACAATGTCTGAAAATGGTATAACAATACCAAAACAACCGAGATAACTGTCTGAACATACTATAGTCTGAAAGCCTCTTAACTGTCTGAATAAAGAGTTGATGGGACATGTCCCCAATTAACTCCGACTACTAAAATAAACTGAAAACTGAAATAATAATGTAATCATCATGTCCTCAAAGGATGAGGACTCACAGCTGACTCTGACTGCTGAACTGGGATGCTACTGATGCTCTGGAGCTCGTACTTCTAAACCTATGGTATAAAACACCATAGCGCAAATGCGTCAGTACTTTGAATGTACTGGTATGCAAGTGAGGCAGGCTAAATGGAAATGGTTCATATGCATGAACAATACTAACTGACTGACTAATATGAACGTGAGAATACATACATGACTACGTAACTGTAACTGAGATCGGATAGGGCCGAATACTGAGTTCTGACTACTGAGTTTACTAATATAGACATCTGAGTCACTGATGTGTGAGAAAGACTGATACTGTATTACTGAATACTGAGGGACTAATAATATGTTACTAATACATGAATAACTGTGTCTGACAGTTCTGATTATGAAGAACTGATCTGGTTGACTATATCTAATAGTCCTGAAGCTGAATACTGATAACATGAGTTTTGAGAACTGATATAACTGATAACATGAGTGACTGTATCTGACAGTCCTGAATCTGATGGAACTATATGAGTTTCGTACTGTATCTGACAGTCCTGAATTCTGAAAAACTATCTGAGTTTTTTTACTATGACTGAGACTGTAACTAAGACTGTGGGAAGTAGTCATCTAATCGACATGCCCCAATTGTGCTATAATAGTTGAGCTGGGGTCCAATCTATGCCTTGATTGGAAGGGTGTCAATACCGCACCACTGGTAAGGACAACATATGAGTAACCCTCATATAACAGGTAACTCTAATGAGAACGGTGGGAACCCTCATATAACAGGTTAAGCCATCTCATCTACCCTCATATAGTAGGCTGCGATGTCTCAACCTATGCTGGCTACATAGTTCTGGAACACAAGAATTGCTTCTAAGAATCGCGCCCTCAAATAACTGGTGAGTTCCCATCCTTAGGTTCACTCGGTGCTAATTCCTACTCCCATCTGAATAGACACTGAACTGATTAATTGTGCTGAACTGATTAACTGAACTGATACTAATGGTATAGTTCAGCGGAGGTAAACTGAATTTACTGAGTTCCGTTAACCGATGAAATGGTACTGAGATCTGAGGACTGACTGAGAGTACTGAGGTTACTAAGACTTACTGGGAATACTGAGATTACTGAGATTACTGAACTACTGAGATTACTGTGATTTCTGAGATTTTCTGAGTCACATGACTGACTAAGTTGTATGGATCATAGCTTGACTGAGGAGATCGTGAAAACATGACATATCTATAGGCACACAACTAAATGTTCGGGTACAAGTACCCCCAGGACTCGATGAGAAGAAACTGTCATAGCATGGAATACTTGAACACATGACCAACAACACACTTCATAATTCATATATTGAAGCACTTCGTCAAACATATGATATGCATAAGCTTGTCCATACATGGGGATTTCATGATATCATGCTAGTTAGACAATATTCCTTCATCTAGGCATTTAATCAAACATATGACAGGCATGGTACATGTAAACATCATTATTCAATTTTAATTTCATCATTCAAGGGTTTAAATCTTAGGGCCGCATGAATCTATGGCTGTAGTAATTAACCCACATAGAAACTATCAACAATCATGGAGTAGAATCCAATTTCACATTTATCAAACATGAATATGAGCAACCAAAACTGGAAAGTGACAAATGGGAAATTTTACGGTGGAGCGACGCGGAGCTATCGCGTTGCCACCTTTTCTATGACCTGAAAGTTTGGCGTGACGCACTACTATCACGGAGCAAAAATGGAAATTGACAATTGCCATTTGAGTTATCTCCGCGACACGCTGAAGGCTCAGGTGATACACTATCTCACTAAAAAGGCTCTAACTCTTCATCCGGGTGTCGGATATGGGTGAATTTGGTATCGATGGAAAGCTTATTTGATTTTCCACATGATAAAAAGTGAAAATCTTGAAAATACCACATGTACAAAAGTAGGTTCATCTTTCAAAGAAAGCTTCTAATATTTTTGGGAAAACTTTTCAAGCTAGGAAAAGTATGGGGTATTACAATATCCTTGGCTCAAGTAAAAGCATTTTGAAAAAGAAAAGAATACTAAGGGAAGGAACGGTCACTAAAATAAAATAATACAATAGTCAAAGTGCATGGCGAAATGCACAAATATATTCATAAAAGATATGCAACACAAAAAGAAAAATCCATATTTCATATCACAATCACTCATAAAAGTGAACTGATGCTATCAACTACATAGCCTCTTTATTGTACTTCAAACATCAAACACCCTAATCTCCAGACTTTTCCACAAAACTAACTACATTTGCCATCCAAATCATCATAAAACTAATTAATAGACTTTTGTTGAATAAAAGTCTATGGGTGGGGGTGGGGGTGGGGGGATCAAGCATGTATGATACGATCTAAATGGCCATCATAACTTTTGATGCCATCATTCTTGGCCAACACATGGAGAATCCAATTTTAGACACCTTGAAGGCCCAAAAGTATGCATGGGGAAGTCATTTTGGATACTTAATAAAGCAATTTCATGTGGAAGGTTGGTTGGAAGCTTGCCTTGATGACTACTCGAGGCTCAAAAGGATTGCAAGGGTTGGAGTGTGAAGAAGGAGTCCTTACACTCCATGACCACCCTTTAGTAAGGGTGTTTTGGCCTTTTTGTACCTTTTCTTTACACTCCATAAGAGCCCCTTTTCCTTAAGGGTAGTTTGGTCATTTGATGTAATAGCTATAAATAGATTCCATTAGGCGTATTTTCTAGTTAGTTGATTATGGATATTTGAGAGTTATTGAAAGACTTCTTCTTCTCTCTTTGAGAGTGTAGTGTAGGGCTTGTAAAAGCCATTATTGATCTTTGCTTAGAAATGGTGGTTGTAAGGCGGAGTTTATTCCCTTAGCGATCACTGTAAGAGTTTGGTGTTGTTGTTGCGGGTCTTAGGGGTCTTATCGTTTGATACACGGTTTGGTTCCTATTTCTTGTAATCTCGTATGTCAAGCTATCTATCTTACTTTATTGCATTTGTTTTTTATCTTGTTTCTCTTAGTCTTCTTCTCTTTAGGTCATTCTTATATCAATGTAAAAACAAGTTCATTCTAGACTCAAATGTTCCTAACTCTTCTGGTTGTAGTCCTTTCTGAAAGACCAACAAATTCGTCCATGCTAATTGGCAAACGAGGCTTCTTATTCTCCTTACTAGTTGTGCCTCTCAAGAAATATCTCAGAGTTTCTCTCCTTTCTGCAATAGGCATTGCAGCAACAAATGATTTTCTCGCGCTTTGGAACATCTTAGGCTCTCCTATTTTCTTGGAAGATTCAACTCTAACTCCCAAATCATACACCTGTTTCTTCTAATCGCTGGTCACCAGGCTTCTTCCTCTTCAATCCCTCATTCCTTCTATGCTTCAAGAGAAGAATTAGTTCAAAGTTAGATAGTAGTATAATTAAACCATGTACTAAAAATGATCAATATTTTTCACTAAAAAAACTACGCACTCCAAAATTACAATAACGACGTTGACATGCAACTATTGATAAGTTTTTAACACATTCAGAAAATAACAAGCTTGAACAGTATGAGAAATAGGGCAGGGATACTGCATAATCCTATCTTATCATATGTCAAATTTATGAAGAACATTCACCTAGAAATTCTAAAAAGAAGCCTGAATGTGGATCACATCAAATTGGAGGCCCTTTACTATGGAATACCTTGAAAAGTACAGATTTTCCAACTCCTGAAGCAACAAGTAAATAGCTCCTTGTGTGTGCATATTTCAGCATATTTGAAATGTTCACCTCATATATACTTGCTCATACTTGTTCAGAGACCTTACCTCTACCTCGTGGAGATAGAGGGTTTGTTTTCGAAAGACTAAATTTCAAAGAGGAAATGAAAAAAAAATTGTTTGCAGAAAAATATGTAAAATAATTGACATAGTAACCTTACAAGTTGTAGCTTATTTTTTCTAATAACACAGTTTCAGAATGTCCAGAATCACACCATAAGGTCTTCAATAGTTCAGAAGAAACACTATTTCCAAGATAGTAAAAAGAGTGTTATCTACACTAGACCGAAAACATGTCCAAAATAGTAGCAAAATCAGTCTCCAAACTAGACACCAAAACAGACCCATTACATGTCAAATTAGTCATCAAAACAGACCAAAAACATTCCTTGAATAGTCACCAAAAACAAATTCAAAATAGACCTAAAAGAGACTTAACACAAATCCAAGATATAAGGCTAATGACACTATCCTCTTCTTGTCCTTAACTTTTCAGCCCTTTGCGCTTGTAACTGGTTAATAGTAACTGCATCTTCCCCCTTCCAAGTTAATCCAGTTAGTGTTATTGGAAGGTTTATTGGTTCACTAACACCATATCTATCACCTCTAAAGCTTATAATTGTACACCCAGTTAGTTGTTGTGGTCTTTGTCTACTTTGTAGTCTTTGTAGATAATCTTCCTTAAATTTTTTCCTAGGCATTAGAAGAGGTTCTTTATCATCTTCCTCGAAGTGGGGGATGTTAAGCTGATATCTTGTTCATCAGGTTCCTCTTCATAAGCTAAGTCACTCTCAGGCTGCCTAGGCTATCCAGGCTGCTGCTTCTTTCTCCCCCCAGCAGGTTGTTTCTTCTTACCAACAACTTGCTTTACATGCTTTGACATAGCACAAAAAGTGCACCAAATACAAAGTCTAATTAAATTACCCTTCCACAACCTATTGAATTATGGTTAGGCAGTCCACAAATGCTATATGTCACCGCTCTAATTTTTCTTGATTGCATCCATTCTCTTTGCCTCATATGTGCCTCTTCTTTTTGTCTATCCCTCTGAATATTAGGTCTGCCAATAAGCTTAACCATATTTGGTGGTTCCATGACTTGTGAAGGGTCAACCTTCTGGAAGACTTCTCCCCTTACAAACTGCAACTTGCATTTGTAAACTTGTAAAGCTGCCTCCATGCTGTAATACCTATCAATTTAAGAGTTAGGCTTTATTTTCTTGTGCTCCGTACCCTTAATTGCATGTGGACATGGAATTACCGTGAGATTCCATGTCCTACAAGTGCACCTCTTCTCCTTCAGATTGACAATGTGTTTATCTTCACCTTCTGTGACCTCATAGCCATTGTCCCCATTGCTACTCACTCTACAAACTTAAGATATCTTTACAAACTCACTATACAATGCTTCACTTTTGCTACTAAACTGATCATCTTTCCAATTCATCACAAAGCTCTCATTTTCTGCCAACCTTGATCCTAATTTCTCCAAACATTCCAATAATAGGCATGTATCTTGCTTTCAGTATCCATCCATTGAAGGACTCTATAAAATTATTGTCCACTACCTTATTTTTGAACATTGTATCAAGATAAGCCCTGCACCATGTTTAGGGAGGACACCTATCCAGTAAATACTGTCTAGCTTCTTCCTCCACCTGTTTGATCTCTTCAAGTTGGTCTTCAAACTCCTTTAAAAAAGAGGTCCATGCAGACCACCACAAAAGATTCTTCAGTCACCTTTACCCCATCCCCTGCACCAATTTGACTCAATATGCCTTACACAATAACTATGATGTTCATTAGGCAGAACATTCCTCACTGCATCAACCATCCCAAACCATCACATGAAAATAAATACATATCATGTAATATCATAATCAGCATACATATCAAATAAATCAATAGTATTAAAATATAATGTTACCATTTGCATGTCTTATATGAATGTAATTTCTTCACCACTTTGAAGTTCAAGTGAATGCTGTAAATGTTGCATGAACCAAGTCCAAGTTCTTTTGGTCTTTTTGTCGACCACAACCCATGTTATAGGATAGAAACAATTCATACTTTCCTGACCAACAGTAACTAATAATTGTCCTTTAGTTTTCCCTTTAAGAAATTTACCATCTAACCCAATGAGTGGCCTTAAACCTGCCTTAAAACCTATTTTCAATACCTGGAAGCAGATATACATCCTTACAAATTTTTCCTACCATTTTATAGTACCTCAGACAATGGAATTACAACATCATATCATGGATTAGAACTCCTTAATTCAGTTGCATAAGCCTCTAGTTTATTGTTTAAGTTTGTAAAACTACCCTACAGAGATTCCAAAATCTCCTATTTTTCTCTTTTTCACTTTTCTTCACTCATATTTACTTCAAACACCCTATGTGAGTCAGCCTTCATATCCTTGACCCTATATTTTGGGTCACTTTGAATCTTTTTCTTGAAATAATGGCTATGGTTGTGTAGTCAATCATATTATTGTCATATGTAATCAAACGAGGATCAATATGATCTATTAGTGTTTTGACACTCACTCCAGGAGTAGTGTCATCCTCAAAAATACATAATTGAAAGTGACAACCATCAACACTACATGTATATCTCAATCTTTTTCTCACTTTTCACCAAAACAAGTTCTACCTTTTTAGACAAAGCATAAAGTTTGCAAAATAGTCTTGCTTTTGGTATATATTTCAAGGACATACCCTTAGAAATCTCCTTATAATCTTGCAAACTATTTGTTATAATCCTTTTTTTTCTAAAAAAAATCTCTAATTCATCAGTGTCATATTTTGAACAATTAAACATCATTTCATCATCACTTTCATTATCACTACAATTAGTTCCTGCTTCATCAACTATTGGTACGAGTAAAAAGGAACTACTATGCATGATAATGTCTTGTACATCAACAAGTAACTCACAACCATCAATAGAAAACAAGTGAATGGAATTATAATCCTCAGGTACAAAAGATAATAATGTCTTAATTCCTTCATCCCCTTATATTTTTCACGATCCAAAATTGATAGGTCATGATGGCACTTATCGCGGTGTACCTTGATAAGCAAGCCTATCACCCAAACTGATATACAAAGGGGGAAAACACAGAAGTGCCCCCAAGGTAAGACTTCTAGAACAAAGCCAAACCACATAGACATGATGAAAGCGGAAAGAATAAAATCAACATTTTCAGTGAAAACTCCCAAAAACCTGGTGTCAATAGCATAAAAATATATCTGCTACAACTCGAATCCAAATGAAATACATAAGATGTCCAATTACACAAGAAAACTCTATCTCTAAAGTGAAAGAAAATATATAGTCTATAAGAAAGGTAGTAGAATACATCTGGACGCCTGAAGGTCAACCACTACTTTGAAAGCACCAAATCTCGGCCGAATCAACCAAGCTGGAGTGCACTTGAACTAGGACCTGCACAGAAAGGGTGTCGTAGGCATGAGTATGGTTCACTTTTACTCAGCAGATATCATAGACCGACGAGCAAAGAGAAAATAAGGTACACAAAATACACACTGACACCCATTATTTTACCAAAAGATATTCACTTTATGTTTGAAAATAGTTTTTATTATTAAAGTGACAAAAGATAAAGTTTGTTTCAAAAAGGATTCTTTTACATTTAAACTCAGAGTCGCCACTTGGCATAAGTCTGGTTTGCCAAGTCACCTTTGGAAATCTTTTTTCAAAATGATTTTGACTCTTTTAAACTGATCCGCGAACAGAGATTCTAGTTAAGAAATTCTGTTGACCGAGGGGAAGGTGTTAGGCATCCCTAAGTCCTGGTTCGACCATGATCACTCCGTAGAGTATATCGGCAAGTATGACACTATGAAATGCATAAACCAAATAAAACACAACACACAAAACAAGAAATCAAACAGCCAAAACTCCAAAATAGTGTCCAGTCTAATTTATTACAAACCAAAATAAAAATGCTGAAATTAATACCTAAACTATTCTAACTATCCTATACTATAATTTACCTGATGCTCGGGCCTTGATCACGAGCCTTATTTGTGGACATGATACTTCGAAGCATTCCTCAGTCAATAATTACAATTTTTCTTAGGACATTCCCCGATAAATGAATACAATGTCAACTCTGTGCGATGAAATAGAAATTATTCAACAAAATATTTAAATATTCTATAATCTACAAGTTCTAAATTTGCCTACCCGAGCCTACCATTTGCCTACCTAGCTCGACCTATCATGGGATTATCACATTCAACGACATCAACAAATCAAAACAACTAATGCTTGCTTTTTATCAATTTTCAATTTCCGCACCAATTAAAATGTTACCAACTCTTCGATTGTTAATTTATTCTTTCTCCTCAAGATTTTAAAATCCAAATCAAACATCAATAGCATACACACCACAAGGATCCAAATACGCCATGCACTCAAGTTATTTACACCTACAACAATGATAAGAATTAGAGATAAAAACAAAGAATGGGAGTAAGAAAAATGGACCTCAATTGGAGCTTTCAATATACCAAAGATAGAACCACATGCGCAAAAAATCTTGATTCGAACCTCAATCATGAACTAACTGACCTTGATATACGCCGTTTTTGATTTTGTCAGAAATTCAAACCCAAAATCTTAAAAAAAAAAAAAAGCAAAACCTACACTGATTTCATATATAGCGGGTCTATTTAGCTATTTTGATGAAAAGAGCTGCCACCGGTGGAGTTAATGGAATTTTTTAGTGTGGGAGGGGGTTTGGTTGATGGGGTTTGGTGAATGATAAAGCTGGTGGCTTTTTAAAGCTCCAGCAGCGATGGAAACTGTTGTTTTTTGGTGAGTTTTAGACAGAAATGGGTTGGGTTTTGGTCGGGTGCTCGATCAGCGATGGATATGTCTATTCCATCCAGAATCTAGACGGAGAAAACCATTCTCCCCTATTCCGTTCAACTCAATTTCCTCTTTCTTCTCTCTTCTTTCACTCCCTTTCTCGATCTCTCTCTATTCTCCTTTCCAATCTTTACTAGTTTCTCCCTCTCCCTCAATTTTCTCTAATTGTATATATATATATGAGTGTTTTCGTATGTGTGTACTATTATATGTGTATTTTTTAAGGATTTGAATCTGTGAATTAGTGGTATTCTGTGGGGAAGATATCAGTGGAGGAGTGTAGGTGTATATATGGCGTGAAGTATGTGTCTATGGTGAACCTTCCAATGAGGGTGATGTGTATTGTTGTCATATTAGAATGGCCATCAAATAATTCTGTTATGAGGTGATGTAAAAAATGTAATCATAGGGGGTTAGTAGAGGCACGTGGGATGGGGTATGTGGGGTGAAGTGTCCGATTTTAATTGGAGAGGTCATTATTTGTTGAGAATTTGGTTATTTTTTGTCCTTTTGTGAAAAGATTATCACATGGGGGTAGGGTACATTGTAAGGTGGGGTAAATGAGTAAATTTAGCTTTCGGGAGTTACAAAATTACGTGTCCACATCATGCCCCTCTTTGGATGTGAACACAAAGTCTTTTCAAATAAAGAAGTAGACAACGAGACGGAATTTTGACCCAAACTTTATTCCAAAGAAAGAAAAAGAAGGATAGAAACAACCGAGTTTTTATTTTGGAAATCCCACCTATCCAAGTTATGAGGGAATCAAGACACTGTATCTTAAAGAGTTGGAAGGAGATGACTATACCGAGTTAGAGAGTCGCGTGAGGTTCTTTTGAGGTTCCGGTTTGCGGCTCTGTCATTACATCAAAAATGAAACTTACAAGTTAAAAACATAAATAAAATTACAAAAGTACTATCTATGCAACTTTTCTTGGCTCTTTACTTGTTATTTCATCACCCTATTCTCCAGGTGGGCTCCTGACTTATAATTTCCTTACTCTGTTCTCCGGGAAAGCTCCCAACTTATGATTTCATCCCCTTATTACTTGGCTTTCAATTTATTTCACCCTGTTCTCCAGGAGGGCTCCTGACTTGCTATTTCTTTAATCTATTGACTTTCAATTTCTTCACCTTATTACTTGACTTTCTACTTTTTATCCTTTTTGTTCTTCAGGCGGGCTCCTAAAATCACATCAAAACTAGAATGAAAATCATCCCAAACAAAGGTTATGATAGAAATCTCAATTTTCAAAAATAAAGTCCCATTTTTCAAGGGGTCCTAACTGATGCTTTCAATAACATGAATTAAATTAACTATTTGCATATTGCAATGATGAATCATGATTCTGACCAAGAAATGCATTTCTTAAGAGTAAAATTAAATGACCAAGACTAGGAAGTGTGTCTCCTAAGAACTAAAGTGAGGAATTCGGACTAGAAAGTGCATCTTCTAGAGGTAAAGGTTTAAGTTAGAAAGTGTGCCACCTGACATATGAAAACTGACAAGGAAGTGCATCTCCTAAGCATTAAGTGCAATGACTCAACTAGAAAATGTGGCTTCTAGGAGTGAAGGTTCAATTTAGGAAGTGCATCACCTAATAAATAAAACTTGAATTACTCAGATAAGGAGGTGTATCTCCTAGGGGTTTCATGGAAGAACTCTACCAAAAAGTGCATCTTCTAGGAGTAAAGGCTTAAGTTAAGAAGTATGTCACCTAGAAAGCCAAAACTTGAACTACCCTGATAAGAAAGTATGTCTCCTAAGGGTTAAGTGGAATGACTTGACTAGAAAGTGTATTTTCTGGGAGTAGAGGCTTAAGTTAAGAAGGGAACCACATAACAAGTGAAACTTGAATTACCCTGACAAGAAAGTGCGTCTCCTAAGGGTTAACTATTCAAGTAAAAAGTACATTTTCTAGGAGTAAAGTCTTAAGTTAGGAAGTGAACCACCTAACAAGCGAAACTTGAATACTCACCAAGGAAGTGTGTCTCCTAAGGGTCAAGTGGAATGACTCGACTAGAAAGTGAATTTTCTAGGAGTCAAGACTTAAGTTAGGAAGTGCATCACCTAACAAGTAAAATTCGAATTACCCAATCAAGGAAGTGTGTCTTCTTAAAAATGCCACTTGAATTACCCAAACAAGGAAATGCATCTCCTTACAAATGTCGCTTGAATTACCCAAATAAGGAAATGCGTCTCCTTAAAAATGACACTTAAATTACCCAGATAAGGAATCGTGTCTCCTTACAAATGCCACTTGACTTACCTAAGGAAATGCATCTCCTTACAAATGCCGCCTGAATTACCCGAATAAGGAAATACGTCTCCTTTCATATACCGCTTGAATTATCCAAACAAGGAAATGCATCTCCTTACAAATGCCACTTAAATTTCCCAGTCAAGGAAATACGTCTCCTTACAAATGCCACTTGAATTACCCAGGAAAATGAGTCTCCTTACAAATGCCTCTTGAATTACCCGGACAAGGAAATGTGTCTCCTTACATATGCCGCTTGAATTACCTAAATAAGGAAATGCATATCGTTATAAATTCCACTTAAATTACCCATACAATGAAATACGTATCCTTACAAATGCCACTTGAATTACCCAAGAAAATGTGTCTCCTTACAAATACCGCTTGAATTACCTAAACAAGGAAACACGTTTCCTTACATACACCTCTTGAATTACCCAAACAAGGAAATATGACTCCTTACAAATACCACTTAAATTATCCTGACAAGAAAATACGTCTCCTTAAGATTAAATGGAAGGACTCCATCAGAAAATATAACATCTAGGAGTGAAGGTTCAATTTAGAAAGTGCACCACCTAATAAATGAACCTGAATTACCCGGATAAGGAAGTGTGTCTCCTAGAGATATTGGATTGTGAGTTTATCCATGGTTTTAATTACCAAACCTGTGCAACAACATTGCCTCTTGCATTTGTAGAAGTGAGAAATTATGACCTTTGATGTTTAGGCTTTGAAATCCTTGATTTGAAGGTAACATGTCTTTCTGTTTCATACAAAGAATGGCTGGTTTGTGGCTTTAGCTTTCGCAGGAATCTCTCTTGCCCTCATCACATTTAATATTGATTCCAACCATTAACATATATTATAGACTTGCTGCATCATTGATCCAAACTCAGATTATTAAGAGCGACTCTAAAACAAATACAGTATCTCTACTTTGCCATGCTTCTCAGATAAAACCTTTGAACCTTGGTATTTCCGTGAGTTTCCAGACTTGTCTGTTGATAAAATTTTTAGCATGGCTTATTTTGGCTCACAATCATGTATCTTTCATGTGCTGGCCTTTTGTCTTGCTTTGTGCAATTAAAGAAGTTGGTAGCCAATTTTGAAAGCTTTTGACATAGACTTGACTCAAAGACACGAGAAAAATGAAACTGATTTTTTATTTGGATAAATGACTTAGGAAAACAAGAAATAAAAATATAGAAAAGAAAGAAAAGACAATGAATATCCCCATTTGAAACAAATAAACAAAAAAATTATCTAAAAATAACAGTCAACTCTAGTGATTATGCCATGCATTTTGGATTAAGCTGCCTGATCTTTCCATCCAAACTTTCTATCAATTATTCTTGAGTTAATGACCCTGAAACTAAGTTACTTCCTTGAACCAGTTGCATTTAGAGACCTCATTCGGCTAGTGGTACCTTGAAGGGTTTTCGCCAATAGGCCTCTTTTATTTTTCTCACCCTTGCCTTTGGTGCCCGTGAGGGTTTTCACCAATAAGACTCTTTTATTTTTATTTCTTTCAACTTACAGTTATTTTATGGTGACCATAAGGGTTTTCACCAATAAGACTCTCTCATTTCATTCTCTCAACTCACAGTCGTCTTACGGTGCCCGTGAGGGTTTTCACCATAAGACTCTCTCATTTTATTCTCTTAACTCATAGTCGTCTTATGGTACCTGTGAGGGATTTCACCAATATGACTCTCTCATTTTTATTTCTCTTCTGATTTCTTATGTTGAGGAAGACAAGTAGTACCTAAAACGCATCATTATATCCATTGCATGCTTAGCCTTTACATTCTTAGAGATTGATCTAAAGGTCCTTCTTTCGTTGTAACTTGGCTTTTGGATAGGGTTAGAAAGAAAGAATGACATTTTAATACCTCGTATTTTATTCTAGCTAATTTCATCTCAAGAATGTATAGTATTAGCTTCTAAATTGAATTATGGTTATTCCATGAGGAATTTTCAAGATTTTTACTTTTTTTCATGTGGGAAATTCAATAAACTTTCCATCGATATAAGATTCACCCAAATTCGATAACCAAGTTAGAAGTTATGACTATTTCAAGTTTCTGTCATAAAACAGCACCATATTAGTCAGTGGCGCGCCGCGCCACAAGAGGAAATGATATTTGGTGAATTTCAGTACAGGTCTGCGATTATGGCATGTCGCGCCAGGGCACAAATTCAGAATTATCCATTTTCCAGTGTCTCAGCATGATTTTCCCTACGTTATGCCAAAGCTCCAGGTCATAAAGGAAGTGGCAACGCAATGGCCCTGCACCGCGCCATCCCTCAATTTCCCAATTGTCAAAATCCAGTGACATGGCGCGATAGCGCTGCGTCGCGCTAAAGGTCCAATTTGGGAAATTTTTATAATTTTAAAAGATGTGTCTAAGGGTTAAAAGGGTTAATTTCCTACCCCTATTTAAGCCCTTTAACACGTGATTCAACCACTTTTCACCCAAAATACACTCTCTTCTCTCAAAAACCTCTCAAGAACAACCTAGGGCTTTTCATAGAAGATTTAGAATCAAGAATTTCCTCCGTCAATCTTAACAAAATCACGACCCAAGATATGTATAGTGTTCATTCATGGACACCTTTCGTCCATGAAGCCCAAAAATCCCTTATCTAAATTCAAGTTTATAGATTTTCTTATGAATTTCATGATTGGAATACTTTTGTTCATTTGGATAATGAGAAATTGAATTCTACTCCATGTTAGGTGATAAATTCTATGTGGGTTAAATTATTATATATATATATATATATATATAGATTCATGCAAACCTATGACTAAACCCTTAAATGATGAAATTAGAATTAAACCATGATGTTTAATTATTGTACAATGATGTTTACATGTACCATGCCTACAATATGTTTGATTAAATGCCTAGATGAAGGAAAAGTGCCTAACTAGCATGATACCGTGAAATCCCCATGTATTTACAAGTTATGCCTGTCACATGTTTTGATGGAATTCTTCTATAAATGTATTATGGATTATGATGTTAGTTATAAGTTCAAGTAAGTTATGCTTGGTCATTTTCCTTCCATCGAGTTTTGGGGGTACTTGTACCTGAATATTAGCTGTGTGCCTAGAGCCATGTCATGCTTTTACGATACTCTCAATCAAGCTATGATCCTTAGACTTCAGACATCTTATGACTCAGGAAATCTACATGATGTCATGAACTCAGTCAGTTGTAAGATATTAGTAGTATTCTGTCAGTCAACAGAAGTTAGTAACTCAGTCCATGTTTAGTTCAGTAAAACATGTTCAGTGTCTATTTAGATAGGAGTATAAATTAGCACTGAGCAAACCCAAGGATAGGAACTCACCTGCTATATTAGGGTGTCATTCTTAGAAGCAATCCTTGAGTTCTAGAACTATGTAGTCAGCATAGGTTGAGACATCATAGCCTGTTATATGAGGATAGATGAGGTGGGTTAACCTGCTATATGAGGGTTCCCACCATTCTTATTAGAGTTACCTATTATATTAGGGTCACTCACATGTTATCTTTACCAGTGGCACGGTATTGACACCCTTCCAATCAAGGCACAGATTGTACCCCAGTTCATCTATAATGCATCATTTTGGACATATCGGTTAGATGACTACCTCCCACAGTCTCAGTATTAGTGTCAGTAAAAGAACTTAGATTGTTCTTTAGAATTCAAGACTGTCGAATATAGTCAACTCAGATACAATATAGAACTCAGCTAGTTCCATCAGATTCAGGATTGTCAGATACAGCCACTTATGTTATCAGTTATCAGAATTCAGTCATTAGTCATGTTAGTCATCAGCATACTCATGTTATCACAATTTCAGATATAGTTACTATGTATGCATGCATGTATTCTCACGTTCATATTAGTCAGTTAGCCAGTATTGTTCATGCATATAAACCCCATGCATTCAACCTACCTCACATGCATACCAGTACATTAAAAGTACTGACGCATTTGCGCTATGGTGTCTTATACCATAGGTTCAGAGACACGAGCTCCAGAGCATCAGTATATTCCAGATATCAGCAGTCAGAGTTATCAGTGAGTCCTCATCCTTCGAGGACATAGTTATTTCTCTATTATCTTATTAATTAGTTTATTAGTTGGAGTTAGTTGGGGACATATCCCATCAACTTCTAACTCAGACAGTTCAGTCAGTTAGAGGTTTTCTAGACTATCATGTTTGAGACTTCCGTATGTTCAGTTTTATTTTGGGTATTCTATTACCCCACACAGATATTATATCATTCAGATCATGTTTAGTATTGAACCTTATGGCCTTTCAATGTATATTTCTACATTATTATGTCATATTATGCAGTGTACAGGTCCAGATATCAGTCATGGGTTATCTTGTAGTCCTTCGGGGTCATGAGCACCATGTAGCATTTCGGGTACCAGATTTGGGGCGTTAATAACTTGGTATCAGAACCTAAGGTTCAATAGAGTCCTAGAAAGTCTGAAAGCTACATCTAGTAGAGTTTTGTACATGGGTGTGTTGCACACCACATTTATGTACAAGAGGCTATAAGATGTTTTAGGAATAGTTTCCCCTCTTTCAGTATTCATGTCATTCCAGTGAGCATAATATCAAGTCAATCTCTCAGTTTAATCCATTTCTCCCTTTCTTCTATAGAACATACCTCCTTAAAGAAGAAACATGAATCAGCCAGCCCCTCATCCCGAAGAACCTTTGGGCGAACATGTTTCTCATGTAGAGTTTCGAGCTGCATTCACTACTCTTGCTAACTCAGTTGCTTCTCAGAATGAATGACTAGTTGTCATTCCAATCCAGTGGCCAATTTAGCTATAGCCAGGATTCGGGATTTCACTTGAATGAATCCTCCATCCTTTCTCGGATCTAAAACAGATGAGGACCCTCAGGAATTCCTAGATTAGGTGCAAAAGGTGAAAGATATCATGGTGGTGACTATAGTTGAGAGTGCTGAGCTAGCTGCTTATTAGTTGCAAGATATTGCTCACACTTGTTTCAAGCAATGGAAGTTAGAAAGGGCAGATGATGCAGGGTCGGCTGAGTAGGAGTAGTTTACGTCTGCTTTCCTTGATAGATTCTTTCCTCTAGAGCTTAGGGAAGCTAAGGTGTTAGAATTCATCATTCTCATCCAGGGTAGTATGATAGTGAAAGAGCCTTCTTTTAAGTTTACTCAATTATCGAGATATGCCCCTTATGTGGTTGCAGATAGCAGGGCAAAGATGAGTAGGTTCATTTTAGGGGTAAATAATAGCTGGTGAATGAGTACAGATCTGCCATGATGAATAGTGACATGAATTTATCCAGGCCTATGAATCATACTCAGCAGATTGAGGAACAAAAGATTAAGATGAGGGAGAAACAAAATAAGAGGGCGAAGACAAATAGTTTTAACTTCATTCAGCCTAAGTCAGAAGGAGGAAACTATTCTCAGTTTCATTCTAAGTCATCAGTTTCAGCTCCTGCTACAGCCAGTGCTCTATTTCCTAAGTTTAAAGAGGGTAACAAAGACAAAGAGCCAGACTCTAAGTCCCAGGACAGTGTTAACAATACCCGCACCTATCCTCTTTGCCAAACTTATGGCAAGTACTATCAAAGTATTTGTAGAGCTGGAAGTGGTATTTGCTTCGGATGTGGCAAGTCAGGCCACAGAGTCAGAGACTGTCCTCAGCCAGGTCCTCAGGGTGAATAGAATCGCTTCTTAGCTCAGTCCGGTCACCCAAATCAGCAGGGTGCCACCTCCAATGCTACTAGTGGGCAACGCCCAAATACGCTCTATGCTCTTCAGTCCTGAAAAAATCAAGAAAATTCTCCTGATTTGGTTACTGGTATGTTACAGTTCTTTCATATGCATGTTTATGCATTGCTAGATCTAGGATCTTCTTTGTCTTTTGTCACTCCATATATAGCAGTCGATTTCGGAGTCAGTCCCAAAATTTCTAGCAGAGCCCTTTTCAGTCTCTACCCCTGTGGGTAAAACCATCATAGTCCAGTGGGTATACAAGAACTGCCCGGTTATGATATCTCAAAAAGTCACTTCAACAGACTTAGTCGAATTAGAGATGACTAATTTTGATGTCATTTTCTGCATGGATTAGCTTTATTCCTGCTATGCTATAGTGATCTGCAAAAATAGAATAGTCCAATTTCAGTTCCCAAATAAACCCATCCTTGAGTGAAAGGTTAGTACTTCAGCGTTTAGAGATCAACTTATTTCCTACCTTCGAGCAAGGAAAATGATATCTAAGGGATGTGTCTATCATCTTGTTCATGTTAAGGATTCCATCTCCAAAACTCCCAGCCTTGAATCAGTTCCAGTTGTAGGTGAATATTCAGATATCTTTCCCAAAGATCTTCCAGAAATTTCTCCCGAAAGGGAAATAGACTTCGGCATTGATCTTCTTCCAGATACTCAGCCTATATCTATTCCACCATACAGAATGTCACCAGCAGAACTCAGAAAACTAAAAGAACAATTAAAGAATCTCTTAGATAAGGGATTCATTGGGCCCAGTGTTTCCCTGTTGGGCACTCCAGTATTATTCATACACAAGAAAGATGGTTCTCTTAGGATGTGTGTAGACTACCATCAACTCAATAATGTCATGGTCAAGAACAAGTATCCTCTTCCTAGAATCGATGACTTATTTGATCAACTTCAGGGTGCCAGTTATTTCTCTAAGATAGACCTCAGATTTGGCTATCATCAGTTCAAATTTAGAGAATATGACATACTAAAAATAGGTTTCCGTACTCGGTATGGACATTTTGAATTCTTAGTTATGTCTTTTAGTCTTACCAATGCCCTAGTAGCTTTTATCGACTTGATGAACTATGTGTTCAAGCAGTACTTGGACATGTTCGTCATAGTCTTCAAAGATGATATTCTGGTATCTTTTCGTAGTGAGCGTGGCCATGCAGACCATCTCAGAATAGTACTTTAGACTTTCAGAGATCATCAGCTATTTACCAAATTTAGTAAGTGTAAATTTTAGCTAAGTTTAGTAGCATTCCTTGTTCATATCATTTCCGATGATGGCATTAGAGTGGATCCATAAAAGACCAAAGTAGTAAGAAACTGGCCTCGCCCTATCTCTCCATCAAATATCAGGAGTTTCTTGGGTTTGTTCGGCTATTACAGATGGTTTGTTGAGGGATTTTCTTCTATTGCATCTCCTATGTCCAGATTGACTTAGAAAAAGGTCAAGTTTTAATGGTCAGATCATTGCAAGAAGAGTTTTAAGGAGTTGAAGACTCGACTTACCTCAGCTCCAGTATTAGCTCTTTCAGATGTCCAGATGGGTTCATAGTGTATTGTGATATATCCAGAGTGGGTTGAGGTTGTGTCCTCATGCAATATGGTAAGGTCATAGTCTACACCTCCAGACAGCCTAAACCCCATGAGAGGAATTATTCTACTCATGATCTTGAGTTAGCAGTCGTAGTATTTGCCTTACAGATTTAGAGGCATTATCTATACGGTGTTTATGTAGATGTGTTCATAGATCATAAGAGTCTTTTGTATGTCTTTTCTTAGAAAGATCTCAATCTTCATTAGAAAAGGTGGTTAGAGCTCTTGAAAGATTATCACATGAGTGTCTTGTATCATCCGAGTAAGGCCAATATAGTGGACAACACTCTCAGTAGACTGTCTATGGGTAGTGTTGCTTATGTGGATGATAGTAAGAAGAAGTTATCTTAGGAAGTACATCAGCTTGCCAGACTAGGAATTTTCTTAGTCGATACAGATAAGGGTGATATATGGGTTTAGAGTAGTTCAGAATCATCTCTAGTTTTCGAGGTGAAAGGAAAGCAAGATAGAGATCCCAGCCTTGTCAAGTTGAAAGAGTCAGTTTAGGATCAGAAAGTAGAGGTTTTCTCCCAAGGGAAAGATGGTGTTCTGCATTGTCAGGGTCGTCTCTGTATTCCAGGTGTAGATGACTTAAGGCATTGAATTATTACAACCGCAGTGTGCACGCTACTCTATTTATCCAGGGGTCACAAAGATGTAACATGACTTATGGGAAGTCTATTGGTGGAGTGGGATGAAGAGAGATATTACAGAGTTTAGGGCTAAGTACTCTACATATCAACAGGTTAAGATAAAGCATCAAAAATCTAGTGGTCCTACGCAGGAGTTCATTATTCCTACTTGGAAGTGGGAAGAAATAAACATGGACTTCGTGATGGGTTTGCCTCAAACTCATCATCAGCATTATTCAGTCTAGGTCATTATAGACAAAATAACCAAATCAGCCCATTTTCTTCTAGTCCATACCTTTTATTCAACCGAGGATTATGCCAAACTCTACATCAGGAAGTTGTTCAGATTGCACAGTGTTCCACTATCTACTATCTCAGACAGAGGTACCCAGTTCACCTCTCTTTTCTGGAAAGCATTCCAAAAGGGTCTTGGTACCCAAGTTCATCTCAGTACAACCTTCCATCCTCAGACAGATGGTCAAGTAGAAAGGACAATTTAGACGTTAGAAGATATGCTAAGGGCGTGTGCAATCGATTAAAAGGGAATTTGGGATGACCACTTACCTTTGATTGAGTTTACATACAACAAAATCTATCATTCTAGTATTTAGATGGCTCCATTCTAAGCACTTACGGTAGGAGATGTAGATCTTCGATCAGTTGGTTCGAAGTTAGTGAGGCCTCAATCATAGGTCCTGACTTAGTATTCGATGCCTTAGAAAAAGTCCAGTTGATTAGAGAAAGACTCTGAGCTGCTCAGAGCCGACAGAAGTCTTATACAGATATTCATAGAAAAGGTCTCGAGTTTGAAATTGGTGATCATGTCTATCTAAAGATCTCGCCCATGAAGGGAGTGAAAAAATTCAGCAAGAAGGGAAAGCTCAGTCCCGAATATGTTGGTCCCTTCAAGATTCTCAGTCGCTTTGGTAATGTAGCCTATGAGCTTGAATTGCCTTTAGATCTAGCCTCAGTTCATCTAGTCTTTCATGTATCTTTGATCAAGAAGTGCATAGGTGACCCATTAGTTGTAGTCCCTATTCAGAGCATTGATGTTCAGAACACTCTCTCTTATGAAGAGATTCCAGTCAAAATCTTAGACTATCATACTTGTAGATTGAGGAACAAAGAAGTCCCTCTAGTTAAGGTTCTTTGGCAAAATCAGTCCATCGAGGGAGCTACTTGGGAAGCAGAGGCAGACATGCGTACCAAGTATCCTCACCTCTTCTTCACCAACTCAGATCAAGCTCAAGGTAACAATTCTCTTTAATCTTACTCAGTTTCATGTTCAGTGTTCATCAAAAACTTGGTATCCAATTTCATACTTATGTTCCCATTATAAACTTGGTATCAAGTACCATTGCATATTCAGTTATGCACTCATGTATCAATTCAGTTATATAATTATACATCACACATGCATTCTCATTGTGAGAAACTTAGTTCTTCAGAACACTCAGTCATGCATTCATGAATCAGTTACACATGTATCAGATATGTATGTTCAGTATTATATTTTCAGCTTGTCAGTCATGTCAGTCATGAGATCATGTTCCAGTTATTCATGTTCAGTATGTACGTTGGTTGTATTTTCTCTCCTCTCAGTCATTCTCATTTGAGGACGAATGTTCTTAAGGGGGAGATATTGTAATGCCCCATACATTTTTCCAGCTAATTTCATCTCAAGAATGTATAGTATTAGCTTCTAAATTGAATGGTGTTTATTCCATGAGGAATATTCAAGATTTTCACTTTTTATCATGTGGGAAATTCAATAAGCTTTCCATCGATATAAGATTCGCCCAAATCCGATAACTGGGTCAGAAGTTACGACTATTTCAAGTTTTCGTCATAAAAAAATGCCATATTAGTCAGTGGCGCACCGCTCCACAAGAGGAAATGGCATTTGGAAGATTCCAGTAGGGGTCCACGATTATGGCGCGTTGCGCTAGGGCCCAAATTCAGAATTGTCTATTTTATAGTCTCAGCGCGATTCCCCCCGCATCGCGCCAAAGATCCAGGTCACAAAGAAAGTGGCAACACAATGGACCTGTGTCACGCCATCCCTTAATTTTTCAATTGTCAAAATCCAGTGACACGGTGCGATAGCGCTGTGTCACACTAAAGGTCTAGTTCAGGAAATTTTTACAATTTTAAAAGACGCATCCAAGGGTTAAAAGGGTCAATTTCCTACCCCTATTTAAGCCCTTTAACACGTGATTCAACCACTTTTCACCCAAAATACACTGTATTCTCTCAAAAACCTCTCAAGAATAACATAGAACTTTTTATAGAAGATTCAAAATCAAGAATTTCTTCCGTCAATTTTCACGAAATCACGAACCAAGGTATGCCTTTTATAAATTCAAGTTTATGGATTTTCATATGAATTTCATGATTGGGATACTCTTGTTCACGTGGATAATGAGAAATTGAATTTTACTCTATGTTGGGTGATAAATTCTATGTGGGTTAAATTATTATAGATATAGATTCATGCAAACCTATGACTAAACCCTTGAATGATGAAATTAGAATTGAACCATGATGTTTAATTATTGTACAATGATGTTTAAATGTACTATGCCTACAATATGTTTGATTAAATGCCTAGATGAAGGAAAAGTGCCTAACTAGCATCATACCATGAAATCCCTGTGTATGTACAAGTTATGCCTACCACATGTTTTGATGGAATACTTCTATAAATGTATTATGGATTATGATGTTAGTTATATGTTCAAGTAAGTTATGCATGGTCAGTTTCCTTTCATCGAGTCTTGGGGGTACTTGTACCCGAAATATTAGTTGTGTACCTAGAGCCTTGTCATGTTTCCACGATACTCTCAGTCAAGGTATGATCATTAGACTTCAGACAGTCTTATGACTCAGGAAATCTCCATTATCTTACGAACTCAGTCAGTTGTCAGCTATCAGTAGTATTCTGTCAGTCAACAGAAGTCAGCAACTCAGTCTATGTTCAATTCAATAAATCATGTTTAGTGTATATTCAGATGGGAGTAGAAATTAGAACCGAGCGAACCCAAGGATAGGAACTCACCTGTTATATGAGGGTGTGATTCTTAGAAGCAATCATTGCATTCTAGAACTATGTAGCCAGTGTAGGTTGAGACATCATAGCCTACTATATGATGGTAGATGAGGTGGCTTAACCTTCTATATGAGGGTTCCCACCGTTCTCATTATAGTTACCTGTTACATTAGGGTTACTCAAATATTGTCCTTACCAGTGGTGCGGTGTTGACACCCTTCCAATCAGGGCATAGATTGGACCCTAATTTAGCTATAATGCGTCATTTGGGGCATGTAGATTAGATGACTACCTCCAATAGTCTCAGTATCAGTCTCAGTAAAAGAACTCAGATAGTTCTTCATAACTCAGTACTGTCAGATACAGTTAACTCAAATACAGTATGGAACTCAGTTAGTTCCATCAGATTCAGGATTGTCAAATACAGTCACTCATGTTATTAGTTATCAGAATTCAATCATTAGTCATGTTTGTCATCAGCATACTCATGTTATCACGATTTCAGATATAGTTACTATGTATGTATGCATGTATTCTCACGTTCATATTAGTCAGTTAGCCAGTATTGTTCATGCATATGAACCCCATGCATTTAGCCTACCTCAAATTCATACCAGTACATTCAAAGTACTAACGCATTTGTGCTATGGTTTCTTATACCATAGGTTCAGAGACACGAGCTCCAGAGCATCAGTAGATTCCAGATATCTGTAGTCAGAGTTAGCAGTGAGCCCTCATCCTTCAAAGACATGATTATTTCTCTATTATTTCATTAATTAGTTTATTAGTTAGAGTTAGTTGGGGATATGTACCATTAACTCCTTACTCAGATAGTTCAGTCAGTTAGAGGTTTTCTAGACTATCATATTTTAGACTTTAGCATGCTTAGTTTTGTTTTGGATTATGATGTTAGTTATATGTTCAAGTAAGTTATTCTTGGTCAGTTTCCTTCCATCGAGTCTTGGGGGTACTTGTACCCAAAATATTAGTTGTATGCCTAGAGCCTTGTCATGTTTCCATGATACTCTCAGTCAAGGTATGATCGTTAGACTTTAGACAGTTTTATGACTTTAGATCTTTGTGTCAATATGCATTCCGTGGAGATGCTAGGAGATGGGGATCTGGATACTATAATGTATACAAGGAGGGACAAAGCAATCAAGTTAGAAGTGGTGGTGGGAGATGGGGTCGTAGAGGTAGTAGACGGGTAGGGTGTGTGGTAGTAGAGGAGGTAAAGGTGATGATGCAAACATAAGTAATCATCCGAAAGTACATGAGTTTTTGTATTATGATGTGTCTTTTCTTTCCTTAATCTTTATTGTATTTGATTTTATGACGTTGTATGATACTCATAAATACTACTCTATTTATGTATAGGTGTTGAAGCTGTTTAATATTACGACTATGTTATCTTAGATAGGAGTATCCTATTTAACCAACTCGTAGTCCACTTTATTGTACTGGATTAAGATTTTCAGCCTCATCATGCATCATACAGAAAAGAAATATGTTGCTGCTGTTGTAAATTTTTAAAAAAACACCGTAATAGATGGCAAAAGTATGTTCAATTTGCTTGCTTAATTGTTTTGTAACAAGTAGAATGACAAAGGCATATTCAAAAGGGTTAGAAGATCCCAAATCAATAGGAATAATCATTTGCAAGCTTATAGACAAATCGATCATCCATATTATTCAAATCAATCAACTTTAAAATTATCGAAAACCACTACGTCGGTAGTAGAAAGGCAAAAATTAGACAAAGAAAGAGTGGTAAAAATATTTGTAGTGACATATATGGAATGTTATTGAACGCCACAGTAGTATAACTAGTATTGTTCTTATGTCTCCAATTTATAGGCATCACTTTGTGTTTCTTCATCCCATTGATCCTTGGTCACATATATTAATGAATAGATCGTCTTTCTTCAGTCGCTGTGCAAACTTCAGTCCTCCAAATTGATCCCTTACTGGAGCTACTTCCTCTTTGAAAACCAACTCTGTTTACGTTTTTTGGCCATCAAAAATATCGTACTTACCACTACTATTTTTGTCGGTCGAACAACGTAAACGATGGTGGTTTTGGAAGAGAAAACAGTTACAGTGAGGGTCCAATTGGTAGGAGTTTGCGTGGTGACCGGTGAAAGACGATCTATTCTTTAAGAGAAGTGGCCAAGGATCAATGGGATGAATAAACACGATGTGATACCAATAAATTGGAGACATAATAACGATTCTAGTTATACTACTATAACGTCAATAACATTCCATATATGTCACAACAATTATTTTTACCAATCGTTGTTTGTCTAATTATTGCCTTTCTAGTTCCGACGTAGTGGTTCTCAATTATATTAAAGTTGACTGATTAGAATTATTTAATGATCGATTTGTCTACTAGCTTGCATATGATTATTCCTATTGATTTGGGATCTTCTAACGATAAAAGGCACAACATGTCTTGACTGATATTACGTTATGATGATCCACAGACGTTAACTAAAAATCATGCATTGTTGCCAATTTGCGCTGATGAGACTTTAATAGAATGACTCTTCTAATATTTTTCTAGCAATTAATGTAGACATTTATTGGAATCATAATGCATCCAACGTAGTCTGATTGAAATTGAAAATAGTCTCTAAACATGAAGTTACCTACTTCAATGTTTTTCAACACTGAACCACATATGTTTAAGCATGTGTATTTTATTTTACTTTTATATATAGTATTTATCAAAGCCTGTCAGTTTGAAGTTTTATTTCCTAATCTCTTGCGGGCAGTATTGGAAATACTTTGATCTTCAAAGTATTAGCATCATTAAGAAGATTTCAATTATCACTTACATCTCAGTAAAAATTAAACTAATAATGCTGCACAATGTTAAATGGAAAGGCAGTAGTAAAGACTAATATTAGAACATAAAGAAAGGAAAAACATATGAACAAAGAAAGTTAACAATTATCTGGTTAATGTCATTCTTGAGATTGAGGTTGGTTGTGGTGGATTCATTATTTGATCCACCACTATTTCCATGTAACTTATATAACTTATAAGCAGCTTCTGCTTGCGACCAAAACTCTCCATACCTCTACTTATAGCATCAACCTATTTTCTAACCTCGGTCATTTGAGAACACAGTGACAAGAGTTGATTATGGAGAGCCGAAAAGTGTTTGGTGGTGAAAGGGGCTCCGGGATTGGAAGTTGTAGTATTATTTTCTTGGGAGCTCATTTTAAGTATCAATTCTTGTTTTTTTTATTCTGTAGATGATTTCATATTCACTGATTTAAACAGAAAGGCATAGAAGGCTTCAAAAACAAGTGAAAGTTAAGGTAATAAATGTGGTAGATGTTTCAATAGTCATAGCATTTAAGAAATTATTATATTTCCAAGGAATGTAGTTGGAAGGTCAAAAATATCTCAACTTTGAATAATTTCCAACATTCAACATTCAATAAATCGAAATAAAAAACTCAAACTTTTCAGTTAATAATAGTTATTCTTTTGTGTAGTTTATCTTTGTAGTTATTTTAAAGGATTACTAATACGGAAAAGCTTTCCGAATAAAATACATTAGAAAATTTAAACAATTTTCTCTAGTTAATTTATTGATAATTCAAATATTTGTTCTCAACGAGATTGACATATCTTTGAGGGTATTCATCAGACATTTATAGTTGAATGACTCTTCATTTCATTTTATTCTTAATAATCACTGTAGACGATGGTTAGTATAACAATTTTTTTTTCGTAATATCAGTGGATAGGCATGCTTGGGCAAAACAAAAATATTAATTCGTTCATTTTTTAAATCGTGTGTTGCATTTTGAATTCATGCCTTTTAGAAACATTTAGTTTTCATTTTCATATTTTTTGCGAATTCTTGTCTTTTAGAAATATTTTGGTTTATATTTGTCAATATTTATATTTGAAGTTACATGATCTTCCTCTATGGATGGGATAAATGACTTATCGTGTATTTACAGTAATCAGTCAATAAAGCAGAAACATAAGCATACATTTCATTAAGACTAGAAAGTAAAAATAACATTAAAACATTAATATTTTCTTTACAATATTGCTATTTTATCTCTACGTTGTTGGGTGCATCGGAGGAAGTTGGATGTGGATGGGAGGATCTTGGAGGCAACATCATAATTCTGTCCAATATTTTTCCAATGATCTTGATCATGACATCCTGTTTACGCTCAAAACTCTCCATGCATCGAGTTAAGGCATCAAGCTCTATTTTGATGTCATGAAGCTGAGAGTACAATACAAGAAGTAGGCGAAGTTCCTCATAACTTTGTTGAGGATTGGAAGAGACTCAGGAGTTGGAAGAGGTCGATTAGTAGGAAGACATTTTTGGCGTGCTTTGAATGCTGAAAATTGTAGGAATATGTGACATGTTATACAGTTCATTTACCTTTACTTGTATAATAAATGGTTGTTTCATTAGTTGTCCATATTTATACAAATGATTTAACTATTTCATGTCAATTAATTAATATTTATTTTTAAATTTGGAAGAACGGAATGAAATTTATGCTACCGTTTGAGTTATTTTAAGATGAGTGTAAGATTGAAATTTTGAAAATGACTTTGAACGATTTCCAATCCTAAATCAGATTATTTTCCCACACTCCTTAAAAAATCTAACTCATCTAACCTCAACGAACCCTATGCATTGGACACTAAAATACCCGTAGATCTTGTTCAAGTTGTCATATAATGATATAATTTTTATATTTTATATTTTAACAATGGAATGAAATTGTTCCCCTTCATTCTAATGCGAAAGTTAGAATGATTATTAAGACAATTAATATTTTGCGTGAACGATTAAATTTTTATGAAAGAGTACCTAACGAGTGAAAATTTAGAACATTAAACATACATTAGGTAACTTAAATCATATCTGGTATGTAAACATTTACTTTTCAGTAAAAATTAAAGTTAATTGTAACTTCTAAAGTAATGTTTGACTTGTCAAGACAATCTACTAATTGGTTAGGAGTGCACATTAATTCCAACATTGATAGTTTACGTCATTCTCCTTTATTTAAACTGTGTGACCACATAAGAATCACGTAGTTAACCATATCAATTCCAAGAAGAAATTTATTGTAGTTGCTGTTGTTGAAGATATGAAGGTATGAGTTGAAACTACCATCCATTGTTGTATTCCTATCATTTTTTGCATATATGTTTAACCCTGCCAATTATTTTATGTATTTACGTCCATCCTCCAGAAGAAAGTTCTGATGGCATTCAACGTGATACCAAACAACTATTCAAAGCAATGGATGAGCTAAATGAATAAATTAGAAGGTCACAGGAACGTCTAGAGTTCATGATTATTCAGGTAAATGCTATGGAAGAGAGGATTGAGGTGATACAAAAGGAAATATTTGATCGATATTTCAAGGATCAAGATAACTTCCTTCTTCCTTCAACTTAAGCAGCATCGACATATTCTGTGTACTTGAAACCTCCTCTTTGTACGCTAATCGTTACTTTTACAAAAATTAGTATCAAAGCATTTTCTTTTCTATTTTGGCGTTAATATTATGTTTAAGGTTTTGAATGAATGTCGTAATTTAGTATTTGGTTTTAATTATAAATCTTTTTTACTTTAAAATAGTAAACGTTGAAACTAAAAAATTTGCCAGGGGATTAGGTGTAACAGTAGAAACTAATTAGGAAGCTAACCTAACATTATTTTAAGAATGTCTGTCTTATTTTATTTTCATGTATTGTAATTATCAAAGCCTAGGCATTTAGACGATGTCTTTTATAATTTTTTGCGGGCATTAGTAATTAAAAATCATTTGTTTTTCGCAATATTAGCATTAGTAAGAAGATTACATATTGCATTAACATTTCAATTAAAAAAAGCTTAGATTCGTAATACTTTAAAAAATATAAAATGATGCGGCTAAACTACCTAAATAAGTAAAACCTTAGAAAAGGACCTCTTTTTTGGTCTAGTTCGTGAAGCTGCATCGCTTGTCTCACCTTGGTTGCCCCCCCCCCCCTGAATGTTGTGGTTCAAAAGCATCGGTGTCTCTTCTAAGGGAGCGAGCAAGGCGGTATTCACAAACTATCTTCTGATAGATATCAAAAGATATAGTCAAGGGGTCTAGTTTGTTAAGCAAGAGCTTTTCATCATACATGCCTCCTTTCCATGTGAACAAACGCTTAATGAGCTCAGTGAGCTCATCCTCAAGTATTTCGCATTTCCCTTTGCATTCTTCATAAAGTTTCTCTACAACACTAAGGATCACAACCGCCTAGAAAAGTCGATCCTCTAATGGGTGTTCTGTCCATGTTGCGTATTAATTTACCTTTGTTATTATTTAAAGATTACAAACGAATGATTTGGTACGTGATATTGACCATATATATATAGACAGCTTGGCATGCATTAACAACCATTTAAACGAGTGTACATTTATTATAGTCAGTGAATGTGCTTTATTCACGTGGTTTGTTCATATGTTTGCCAGTAAATATATGAATCACATGGTATAATTGAGATATATGATTGATAGTGTAGTGCAATTGTAGTTGTTGAACTTAATAAATCATGTATCGGATGTTATATAAAAATACGGGTCACATTATCATGTATTTTTTATTGGAATGGAACGATATTGACACAATGAAAATTAACCTTTAATAATATGGTGACCTGAAATTGCAAATCGTTGAGTAAGTAGTTGGAAGGATTGATGAGCCTATTTCAAGATGTCTACCCTATAAATGAGAATGACTTGTTGTCATAATTTTAACTATTCAAATGCATTAATGTTGAAGTGACCCAAAACAACTCAATCTTTCAATCATCTCTTCTTAGTCAAGTGCAGACCTACGTCCAATTTGTGTGGTGCTCACTGCTTTGGCACCAGTAAAGTCGACATGTAATAGGTTAAATAACATACAAAATATATGAAAATAACTATATAATATATAAAAACAACCACTATAACAAAAACTGGTTGGTTGTATTGGCATTTTGGGTTGACTCTAGGTTAATCCACTTGTAGGAATGCCCAGGGTTCGAACCTTATTGAGGTTAATTTTAATCTTTTGTCAGTTTACAAAAATTGTAAGCACCCGCTATCCTTAAATCCTGTGTATGCCAATGGAATCTTAATCTTGAGGCTTCCTTTTGCGAAACTCACTATTGTATAAATGACATAAAATACACCTTATGACCTTGGAAAATTTTAAAACGGAAACCCGCTTGCTAAATGATTTCATAGTAAAGATGACACAAAAATACGGGTCACATCGTCATGCATTTTCTATTGAAATGGAACGATATCGGCACAATGAAAATTAACCTTTAAAAATATCGTTACTTGAAATCGTAAATCGTTGAGTGAGTAGTTGGAAGGATTGACGAGCCTATTTCGGGATGCCTACCCTAAATAATCACAATGATTTGTTATCATAATTTTAACTATGCAAATGCATTAATGTTGAAGTGACCCAAAACAACTCAATCTTCCAAGCATCTCTTCTTAGTCAGGTGTGGACCTACGTCCAATTTGTGTGGTGCTCTGGCACCCAGTAAAGTCGATGCGGAATAGGTAAAATTAGGTAGAAAATATACGAAAGTAGGTATATAATATAAGGATAATGCTCCCACAATAACAAACAAAATCTGATTGGGTGCATTAGCATTTAGGTTAACTGTAGCATAATCCATTAATAGGAATGCCTAGCCTAGGTTTGAACCTTATTGAGGTGAATTTTAATTTTTTTGTCAGTTTAAAAAATTTGTAAGCACCTACTATCCTTAAATCCTGTGTCCTCTATTGGAATTTTAGTGTTGAGGCTTTGTGTTGCGTATCTCACTATTGCACGAATCACTCAAACTACACCTTATGACCTTGAAAAATATGGGTCACTCCGTTATCTATTTTCTGTTGGATCGAACTATATCGGCACAATAAAAATTAACATTTAAAAATATTCTGACTTGAAATCGCAAATCGTTGATTGAGTATTTGGAAGTATTGACGAACCTATTTCATGATGTCTACCCTATAAATGAGAATGACTTTTTGTCATAATTTTAACTATGCAAATGCATTGCATTAATATTGAAGTGACCCAAAACAACTCAATCTACCAACTATCTCATCTTAGTTCAGCCGAGAATAGTTTCCTCGGGAACGAGGGAGGTTGTGGGTTCTCACTTCCTTTAAGAAAACAGTTTGTTGCAAGCGAGAATCAAACCCACATCCCTCGAGGGACCATGAAGGTGCTTAGCTTTCACACCAAATCCAAAGCACGCAACAACCATTTTATTTTTAGTTTATTGGTGCTTAACAATACATTAATAACCAATATTACTGTATTTTCTATATAAACAATGACGTGATGAGTTGATGACATAATCTTTCACTATGCAACTTATTAAAATGATCATATAAATATAGTACATCAGTTTGTATGTTCTATTGGACCCGAATAAAAATGTATAAGAAAAAGTAACTCAAAAGTTCAAGTTAAAGAGGTAGTAGTTGAAAGAGTAGTTCAATACAATTAACTTGGTAGGTCATAATTATAACCCTATATGTTTCTTGTCAAAACTCATCACTTTGTAAGTCCATCACGATGGATGTGACAAATAAACCCGTCCAAGTTTCTCTTCTCAAGTTTGAGCATAGAACTTGCATAATCTCAATTTTGGCCGAATTGCTCAAAAATCAACATGATAAATGACTATGTAGAAAAAAAATATCATATAATATACCACACCGTTACAAATTTTCCAATTGGACCGGTCGAAATCAGTAAAAAGAAAACTAATTATACACATCTTGTTTTAAAAAATAAAAAACTGAAATCGTAAGTTGTTGTGTGAGTAGTGGGAAGCATTGAGGACCCTATGTTATGATGCCTACCCCCTCCAAAATCACAGTGACCTGACTTTATTACATAATCTTTTTCAATGAAAATACATTAAAATAAAGTAATTCAAAATAACTCAATCTTCCATGCAGCTCTTCTTATGCGGAATGACTCTTGCTAAACGAGTCCGTAGTGAAAAGTGAGGATATGACTAGGCTAATACGTAATCAAAATGATCATATAAATATACTACAACGTTACGTATTATCTATTCGACCCGAATAAAATCTGCATAGTAAATAGTGACTCAGTAAAATACAGACAGTGAGATTTAAGAGGTAGTAGTTGAGTGAGTACTTGATACAATTAATTTGGCTTTGGTAGGTCAAAATAATGACCCTATATCTTGCTTTATCAAAATCTATCACTCTGTATGTCCATTAAGATGGATTTGACATATAAACCTATCCAAGTTGCCCTTCTCAAGTTTGATTAAGGAGACTGTAAATCTAAATTTTGCATGAATGACACAAAATTCACATGATAATCTTGGTAAAATTTTACTCGAAAACAACATGGTAAATGGCAATGAGCATAAGTAGAGCAATTTTTTTTGGATTGGTGATTACATGGCATAAGGAAATTTCTAAATCTGAACTTGTGAATTAAATTATGTTGGGTATAATACTTCTCAATTTATTAATAGTTGTAATGTTGAGTAGTCATGGCTTTGTGTGTTCTGGGAGTATTCACACATATGTAACTAAAATATTTTTATTTTATTTAATTAAATTGAATTAAAATACTACATGTTATTATTTGTTTAGTACTTAACACTCGAACTTCTCATGAATTAGGTCTCAACTATGTTTCCTAGGTTAATGAGTAGTTCTAAATGAATTAGGACAAAATGTTCAATACATAACTTTAACCAACATTAGCCCCACTATAAACAATAGAGTGAAAATAAAGGAACCTTCAAAGGCAGGAGAATCAATTACATAAAGAAACAACAATTAACAACTAGAAGAGAAGAAATAGCACATTTAATGAAGTAAACCACATGTTAATTGTTCACCCACTTGGAAGAAAAGTAAGAAGTAATAACCCTGAACACAAGCCTAACCACCCCAACCCCCCACCTACCCCCCACACATAAAGCAGGAAAAACTCAATCCATTCATCTTTCTCCTTGTCCACGCGGAGTTTGAAGATTTTGGTCATCTCATCTTCCAAGACATCACATTGATTTTTTTTTCCGAGTATAGCTTCTCCTAGACTTTTGGAGATGTGGTTAGCTGTAGAGTCTTTCTTGTTGAACTTGTTGGGGTTCTGTCCATTCTAGTTGTGGATGTAGATAGGGTTGCTAGAAATGGCCAAGAACTTTTAGAGAAACACAGAAATCCAGTATCACAAACGGCTTAGGATAAGATAATGAGATATAGATATTGTAGGCAACCTTTATATAGGGGCTAATATAAGGTGGGGATCTCAATGTACATGCTATTTTATCGTCCCTATCATATTACACACGTTTTACCATGACGTGAAGTATTTGCATGAAACGATTTTGCTTTTAAAGTTAGATTTGAAACCTAGGTGCTTTATTTTGTTAAAGAATACATCCAACAATTGGGTAGAAAAGAACATCATCATAATAAAATGTTAGAAATACATTCGAAAATTGGCTACATAACGAATTTCATTCATTTAAACAACAATTATAAATGAAAAACAACTAATACTTCATCGAGGCAGAGAAATCTCGGGGGATGGTGTGGTGGCGATGGGGATGGAGAGGGTGATGAAGTAGGTGTTGAAGGAGCTGACAAAGGTGGAGAAAATAGAACACCAGGATCAACGACTAATCATACAAATATAGCACTTATCCTAGTATGCAAAGCATCGACTTGGACATCCAATGCCACATGGTAGCTTTCCAGCAGTCCAAGCTTCTCTTGAATCACATCGATGTGTGCAGACAATTCTTGGCAAAGATGATCTAACTTGCTGTCAATATCCATTAGCTTCGCATAAATACAATCTATTTTGTCCTGGTAATAAGCAAAATAATAGGTTAGTGCTGCAACATGTTTGTAAGTATTGAATGAATAACAAACTATTGAGAATTATTTTTACCATTGAACTTATTAATATTTGTTAAGCAACGCTTATGTATTACTTAACATTAGAGCACCTTTAAATAGAACTCACCCACTTGAAATTGATATTCAATACTGATGAAGCCTTTTCAACGATAAAGGTTTAATTAAATTCTTATCTTTTCAATGCAAATTCGAATGTTCTCCTTATTTTGAATTACATTCTTATCATTCCAATGCAAATTCTTTGAATGTTCTCCTTATTTTTATTTCAATCAAAATTCCATTGTGTCTCTACATGTGCCACTAAGGAAAATATTTTTGAGTTATGTTAATAAATTAAAAGACAGGTAATTCATTAAAATACGACATTTGTAATTTTAATGAAATAGAGGAATAATCTTTTGTGGTAGTGAAATGTCAAATTTTTTTTATTAACAAACTAAGTTGTTGAAAGTATGGTTGTTATTTAGAAAACCCTTTTTTGGTGGATGAGTTATCTCTTGCAGGCATTATTAAATATCGTTCAACTAACAAATAGCTAGTGCCACTCGGAAGACTGCAAATTGCATTACTTTTTAAAAGCCTAAATTAATACAACATAAACTAACTCTCATAACATTGGAACCCAATTTATACTGTGAGTTTTCATACTTCAGTGATTTTGTGGAAGCAAAGTAAAACTGCTATGTATGGGTGAGTTTAAAAAAAAAAACTAAAATCTGTAGGAGCAAATATAGATATTCTTCATTAAAAATAAAAGAAAAATAGGGATACCCAGACTACAGCCAACGAAAACTAATTACATAATCCTACATACAACAAAATCTACTAGATAAAAAGTACTACATAAAAAGTCATATTATTTTTAAAAAAAAAACACGCTTTATTATTATTATTATTATTATTATTATTATTATTATTATTATTATTATTATTATTATTATTATTATTATTATTATTATTATTATTATTATTATTATTATCGTTATCTTTCGGAGGTCCATTGGACAGATGACCCGCAATTCTACGCATCTCCCTAATCAGCCTTGCTCTAGTGGTGGCCAACTCCCAGCGTAAATCATGCACTGTCCTCTGTAGATCCCTGACCGTGTTCATAACACAGTCGTGTCCCATACTGGATTTGTCATTGCTACATAATAGATAAACAAAAACTTTAGCACATAGTAAAAAAAAATTGCAAAACTAAAATCTAAATTAGTCATGCAATATGAATAAAATATTACCCAAATAATATTTATAATGCAAAACTTAAATCTAAATCAGACATGCAATATGAAAAAATAATGTCTCAAATAATATTCCTCAATTATTAACGAAAAATAAAAAGAATACAAAGTTTACAAAAAAAGGAAGCTAGTTTAACACTTGACATGTTAGAAGAAGAAAAAATAAATTACTTCAACTCACATATAGGGTTATGTTTGTTGGAAATAATTTTTTTTTTTTTTTGAGAAAGAGTTCTCTGCAATTGTTGAGGAGAAGGTGAGTGTTTTAGTGCAATGGTGATACCTATTTATATAGTGGATAAGGGATAGTTGAGTTGAGGCAATTATAGTACGTGTTTGGCAATGATAAATTAGAAGTTCGGGATATAGTTAAAGTTGCAATTGTGTTTGTTCATGCATATAAATTAGAATTTTTTTAAAGTTATTGTGATAAAATTAAATGTAAATTTAGTGGACATAAACAAAAAATAAAGTTATTTTAAATTTATCATGCCCAACCACTAACTTAGGAAATTGATGTTTTATATCATCAAATGATTTCAAACCACCAAAAGACCATATTAAAGGCACTTTCATTTGTGTTTAATTTTCAGTTGATGATGTTTTTCGCCGAACAAAAAATTATGACATTGCATTAATGATGAGCCGCCCCTATAGCATGCTTGGCTTGGGTAAATCGCAAGTATTTATTGCCTAAACTAAATGCTTGCTGATAGAGATGACTAAATTAATTTAGTCAATGGAAGATGAAGGGTTAGTAGGGAAATATGGTGCCTGACTGTACCGAACTTACTGGACCTTTTATTTCTAATAGTGCGATTTGATGTTTGGAAATGCAGTGGGGAAAATTAAAGAACACGCTATAGTAAAATGAATGCAATAACTTTATTAATCTTCAAATTACAGTAATCATTCATTATCTAGGGAGCGAAGGTGGGGTATGAATGCATAGATCAATATCAATGCCCAAATGTACAAGTAAACAATGAAGAAAATTGTCTAATGTGTGAATTCGATCAGATAAATCGAATAATTTTTCTTCAATTTCTTCAAGATTTGGTAGAGCTTCAACTCTTTCCTCTAATTCTTCTAGGCTCATGCATATCGGATCGACAACATCCATTTCCAAACTAGGAAGTAGGCAAATTTGATGATGAGTTATTGTGATAGGTCAGCAAAGTTGAGGAAAATAGAATATATTAATGTTAATACATACCTTAGGTAAAGCTCTTTCGGAAGATAAAAAAATGGTCTGGTACGTTTGAAATGAAAGCAAGATTGCCTTTAAATAGCGCAAGCAAATTAGATTTATATTCAAATTTTGATGACCACCTTCGTCCATATTGCAATGCGTAGGTTTCACCCAATCAGTTTGAAAATATATCCATTTCCCTCCTTTGACTTAATAGGGTCACGTACATAGACCCTAAATTGTAGACTTGTCAATCATCTTTAAAAAATGGACCTATGTATATTCTGTCTCATTTTGAATTTTCTTTTGCCAACGATTGAAAAGTATTTCTTGTTCGATCTTTGATTTCACAGTATTATGAATTAACTTAAAGGAAACATATTCTTAAGCATTAACGTGCGTATAATGAAATTTTTTACTCTAATCGGAACATACTTGTCAAACAAAATGAAAATAAACAACCATAACATTGTAACTACAACACAATAATTTTATTAGTCATTAACTAGTCAAAAGGAAACCACATAAGAACTACTAACTATTCCATGATGGGCGTAGGATGCTAAGATACCCACTTTACTAGGGGAGTGATGTGGGGATGCTATCATTGTCATCAAGGCCTGAAGCACGGGTTGTTGCCCTCAATAACACCTCCAAACTATCTACTTTTTGATAAAGTTGATCTTGTTGGGCCAATATCACATCCATATTAGAGACAAGGTCGATGTAAAGAAAGTGTAGATCAACTAAACAGTCCTTCGTCAGCTTCTCCATCAGTGCATTCACATACTTCTCACTGATTTTTCCTTCCATTTCTGTACGAACCAAAAAAGTTAGATTAATGAAGAAGAGACGATAATAATTCAAAATAAAATACTAAACTTCATCATATAATGGATAGAAGATACGCGTTTGGTAGCTGAATAATTAACTTTTTTAATTCTTTCCCAATTAAACAAGATTACACTAAAAGGAAAATATAAGTTTGTGAGTTCTGGAATGTCTAAAGACTAGTTTTGTGCTAATGTTAATGTCATTTAAATAGGTCTTTGTCCAAGTAAAAGACTATTTATGAATAGTTACATCCATGCAATGGGGTGCAACCCTTTGAAATGTTGGAAACGATTGATGCACCCAAAACATCTTACTTCCACTTTAGTGAGTAAAAAATAGGATTTCCCCTATAAATACAACTTCACTATAGGGAAATTAATTTTTCTCTGTAAAAATTTTAAATTATGTTTCACTTATATCAGTTATATTTTTTACACAATAATTAAATAAAAACTTCAATATATATCCATATCTATAAACAGTAACTCCAATTCCAAGTCCAACCGTCAAATTTTTTTTCCAGCCAAACAACCCATTAAAATTAGGTTAGGATTTTTAATGGAGTGCATGCATGACTTAACGAAGGGACCCTTTTTTCAACCGACATCTATGACCATTGTTTTTTATTTGGATATGCAATCTTGTCATTTCCCAAGACACCATTAAAGAGTGTCACATATGCCTAATGGAATAGCACTGCAGCCATCCTTTCGAGTCACTATTCAAATTCCTTCCAAAATCTTTCATGTGATATGGAACCCCATGTAATAATAGTCTCACTTCGCATAGTATGGTATAGTAATTAACAAGTTTACAATTATGGTAGTAATTAACATCCGTGATGCTTATATCTCTACCCAATTGCGCATTTACGCAATATTTTACGAATTTAATTTTGGTGCACGGTCTATGTATTTTTGTCCTACACCAATCACGTAACTTTTACATGTTGTACAGTTTATCCATTTATCAGGTAAAAAATGGTAGATCTACTACAACAGATAAAAGTTACATGAGTGTGCAAGTTGTAAATACATCGACGGTGCACCAAACTTACACCACTCTAATTTAAATTTTCAATTTCAAATACTACTTACTTAGTTATACTGCAGTAATATATGTTCCATTTATTAGAGTAAGAGTCAAATAAGAATAAAATGGATTAAAATTCTCCTTATCTTTATTACTCCAGCTGTCCAATTATACTAGTCCCACATTAACTTGGTAAAATGACAAGTAACAATTAAAAAACTCAATTTTTAGACAAATAAAATGGGACCAAGGGAATATATTTTTTCGACAATAAAGCCCTTATACAGATTTAACCTCTTCCATTATTTTCAAATGGTTGTACAATATGTGTAGTTGAACGACGATGATTGTAGTGGATTATGTTAGTGACATGTTACTTCGGTTGTATACTTTAATATTTGGAGTGATATACCGTGGAACTAACTCATGTTTTGAACTACAACTATAGCGTAACAGACGAATGCGTAAGAAATTTATTTAAATTTCAAATATTTGTCGTTAGTTTCCACCTTAAGTTTAGTTTAGAGATAAAATTTACACTTCAAATATTAGAAAGAATTTTTAAGTGCGACGTTTATACAAGTTGACTGTCAATATTGTCAGCAAAAGGTAAAGATTACTTTTCTGTGATAATTTTTTCTATAAATTGAGTGTTTTTATTAGGATATAGCACAACATAGACATAATCTTAGCAGCTTCGTGTAATAAAACATAACATAAGGTTAGAACAGATAACGCGTCCATTCATTTTTCTATTACCATCTTTCCTCTTAGTTTTTAATTTTGTTATGAAATTGCAGGTGAAAATGAGTAACCCACCCAACAACCCACATGGATCTCACCCTTCACATGCCCTGCCTAAATACAGGTATGTTGCGATTAATCCACTTCAATCGTTGTACACTCAGGTTCATGAAATACGAGTGGAGCTGGAAGAGTTAACGCATTGCGTGGACAGCTGTGGCAACAAGCAAGAGGCAATGTTCAGGCGTATTGAAGCAGCTGCATGTAGAATTGAGAGAATGTTCCAACAAATGCAGCTTGGTAGTTGTTCTGTCCCACCCTCCAAACCCAAATAAAATTAAGTGTAGTCTGTGTAGAAGTTTCTCTAAGTTAACGTTTTTTGACGAATCAATGGAAAAATGCACAATTTTAAGTATTTACGAACCATATTAATAAGACATGCGTTCAAACAAAATGGTATCTTCAATAATTGTCAAAGACGTTTCAAGTTAATTCGGCAAAACAAAACAACATGATCCGTAATTATCGCTGACCTTTCAAACTATTTAAAAAAATAAAGAGTTGTGTTCATAATTATAAAAGACGTTTCAAATTTAATTCAGCAAACCGAAGAGTCGTGTTCATTGGATGCAACTTTCACAAGGTGAGCGTTGGGTTTCAGGAGTTTGATGTTATATAATATAAGCCAAGATCATCAATTTTCCTTATCATTCAATAAAAGTTTTCAAGAACTTAAATAATCTTTGGAAAAAAATGGACAATTCACATGCAAACAATCATGCATACGGTCATGCAAATGGCCAACCACATAACCATCATCGACCAACGATCGCAGAATTTATTGTTGCCGGGGTATCATACGCAAACCTTGAAGCAACTGATCTTAGAAGAGACGTGGAATTTTTGAGGGGACTTGTGGATACTCTCGGTCGAGAAAATAAGGAAATTTGATGGGAAATACGTTACATCAGGCAGAGGTTATTTCAGTACATGGGTGAAATAGACGGTGGGGATTGGAACGATGGCCTGTGGTGATATGTCATGTTTAGTTTAGTTATCCTAATTTTGATTTTGTCTTTTTTTGTTGTTTGTTTAAATTTTGTTATATTGACTAAAAGTCATTTTTTTTCCATTCAACAGCAAACCATATAACTTATTTTGTATTCTGATTATTTTTTTAATATATAATTTTGAGTTTAACTAATAATCCACCGACAGTGTAATCACTTATTCTGTATTCTGTTTCTTCAATTCCATGTAAATAATCAGTATCTTACATAATCAGAGTAATCACTACCTCTTCTATAAATCAAAAGTCTTAAACGTATTTCCTAAATTTAGTAGTGGGAGATTTTTGGTTATCCCCATTGTTGATTTTGTTTTAGCATTTTAACTCGCTACAAACTAAAATTAATTATCAGGCATATAATAAAATATTAACTCAATTTATTCTCAAAATTCAAACATCATCAAATAAATTGAGATGGAAAATAATGTGCATTTTTTAAATGTGGCGTGTGATTGTAATTCATTGTAGAAAACTAATGCAAGTAGATTTTTGTATGACCAACATTAGGGCGAGATCAATAGCAAGTAGTGGAAAGAGAGAAAGAGTAAGTAATTACTGACGTTACTTTAGGAGAACAATGTAATAATTGCCTATTACCTTTTAAACTTATGGCTTGTGTAAAATAAAACTTACCCTGACGCTGGATGTAAGTTAAACTCTATATTTTCACGACTTTACACAATAAATAATGAATAAATAACAATAATTATCTGACTTTCTAATTACTTAACCCTAATAAAAGTCATGTTCAATAATTGCCACAGACGGTTCAATTTTTTTCACAAAAACGAAGAGTCACGTTCACTACTTGTCAAAGACGTTTCAAATTTCTAAAAAAATTAAGAGTCATGTTCAATGGATGCAACTTTCAGATGGTGTCTTTTGGGTTTCGTAGGTTTGATGCAATATAACACAACCCTAACTCTTCAATCTTTATCATCAGGAAAAAAATAATTTCAAGAACATAAATAGTCTTTAAAAATAACGGACAATTTTGGCGTCAACAATTATGGTAACGGGAACCCAATGGGTCATGAAAATGGCCAACCACATAACCATCATCTAGTTCGAGTCCGTGAGTTTGCACCAAATCTTATAAGAGACATGGAACTTTTGAGGGGAATTGTGGATGCTCTCAGAGTAGAAAATGATGAACTTTGACGGCAACTATGTAACATGAGGCAGGATTTATTTCGGCACATAGGTGAAATCGGCGACGGGGATAGTTAAGACGACTTGTGGTGAATTTTCATGTTTCGTTTAGTTATCTTAGTTTTGTTTTGTCTATTTTTTATGTTTGTTTAAATTTTGCCAGGGTCATGGCATAAGTATTTTATGAGATTGAATATTGCTATTAGAAAATGCTTCCATTGTATGCTACTTTGTTCTTATCAACATACTTTTGATTCAAATAATTTGGTTAGCGCAAGCCATAGTGAATATACCGGGGCAAAAATAATTCAATTCGCGTTGGACAATGGTTCGATATATTAAAATTACATCTGTAGCAGTCGAAGCTGATCAAAATAACCTTAGCACTTACCATCAATTATTCATTGAGGAGGGGGTGATGATGAAGGAGTAAAGCATTCATCAGTATCGCAGCCCATGCGACGGAGTAAACCCCTTAGCATTCTATCCAAAGTTTGAATTTAGTCGGACAATATCGACAATTTTTTTAAAAATTCTTCACGATCTGGCAGACTTTCAATTCTTTGCTACAAAATTCAACTCGAAAACGTATCTGTTCAATCTCCATTTTAAGTCTGTGCAAACAAAAATTAAACAGGAAGTGTCGTTATTTTAATATAAAGAAAGATAACACAAGAAGCGTAAAAATAGAATTATGCCAACTCAGACCTTTTTCAAGTAAAGACTATCAGAACTTTGGATATTAGTAACAAGTCAAACACTATCACAAGAAACAACGTCTTTATATAGTAGTAACAAGTTAACCCTTTTTAGTTGGTCAATAAAAATTTTAAAAGTTTATGGTTTTCCCTCCAAGTTTTAATTGCCAAAATTTCACTATAATCACAAAAACTTTGGAGATTTTCCCGCTCCCGACCAAAATTTAAAATCATTTATAATTGGAGATAGTAAGATTCTCAATTCATCATGAAAAAATTAAACACTTTGTTGCGACTTTCCCGCCCTTAATGAATCAGTCACACTTTGACATCTTCTTACATTTATTGGTTTTGTGTGAATTGTTTATTTAGAATGCTTAATATTATAGAGTACCTTTTAATTTATCATTTACCTGTACTAGATTAACGGAGCAAACTCTTGAAATTGTAGAAAGGTCCCATAGTTGATTACTAAAAATAAGCTGACATAATCGTTAAAGAGTTTAGGAGAAAATATTTTTTTTCAGTTCTAGTACATACCTATTACAAATTTCCCAAAAAACAACGCAAACACCATAACATACAACAAATTTTTAAGGGTATTCTCTTTTTCTTCGGCGAAAATCAACTTTTATTTTAGTTGATCTCTTTCTTGTTCGGTTTCTTTTAGCAGTCCTTTTAAGTGGGCTCTTCGCCCTTCAGCTTCAAACAACAGTGAGGTAAGAATGTCCCTATTTTCTTCGGATTCACGAAGCTTTTGGAGGACTTCAAACTTGGCAAGTCCTTTCAAAGAGTATGTGGAAGGGCTGCTCGCCGGTGCATCCTCTTTAAGCCATTCAAAAAAAAGAGCAACCGAAGTTATACTATAATAAATTAAAGGAATTAGATTGCATTCTAACAAACAAAATAATTTCAATATGGTAAGTAAAACTACCACCTGTCCAACCACACAATTAAAGAACAGTCGACCTGGATTTGAATCAGTGCGGGACTTCCTCAAGACAGCTGGATTACCGCAATAACATAAAAAAATGAGGCTTGTTGGTTACATTGGATGTTTGAGAGGCTTGAGAAATTGTAAATGATGGCAAACTGTAGAAGAAAACATGGAGTTACAAATGAATAAAAAAAAAAATTTAAAAAGACGTCACTTAGATGCATGGATTTTTTTCGGCAATTAAATCCAATTTCAAAATTTTGGAATAGTCGATAGGCAAAGTTGATAGCCTGGTTGCACTGATGAATCCCCTCACTATGTACTCAACACTCTACCCTAAGTCATGAGTGATCGAAAAAGTAAGTAAAGTAGATGTGCAGGATTGCATAGCTCCTTTTTTATGCAAGTTCATTAATTTGATGTGAATATTGAGTGAAGCATGCCATATCTCGCACCATTGCTAGATCACAAGTCTTTAACCACCCAATACTTTGTCCAGTCTAAAATTATGTGTTTATTCATTTTTTAGAACGTTCAATAATAATGGACTTAAAATGTTCACCAATACCTTTCATAAATATTTTCTAAATTGAGTGTTAACAGACTTAAAATTTCAAGTTGGTTTTATTTCGTTACATTGCAGTAAGTTTTAAAAAGTTGAAAAATTTACCACCAAAAAAGGATAATCATTGACTGATTGCCCATTATCCGATTTGATTATTGTCAGTAAATGCATGTAGAGTGATGCATGTAACAGTGTAAATGATTTGACCCCTCTTTACCCTAGCCTTGCCTAATGTAACGGTACAAAAATGGGTCCCGAGATGTCACACGGTGCTTAGGGTCACAAGTGACCCCAAGCTAACCCTCCTACTGGCATAACTCATAAGCAACTGAATAAAATGCATAAATCTGAAAGAATAATGCGAAATATAAATCTTTTATGAATTTTCTCAATACAACATGAATTTACAAATTGCAACTTTGCTTTTTCCAACAAACTGAAACTGAATACATCAACTTCTACTGACTGTCTATGAAGCCTTATGAAGCCTCTACTAGTACTGCCTAGGTAGTCGGGTCATGACTCCCGTTCGATGCTAAATGCTACTCCCGTACTCAAGCTCAGTCTCATTTAGGAAATCCACCTCAAAATAATCTCAAAGTCCTATAGTGAAGGCCAAATCATATTTCTTATAATTGAATCATAATAAATTGTGGATTCCTATTTTCATCTCAAAAATTATGATATAAATTTCAATTCAAATATTGGTACATAATTTGAAAAAGGAAAACTCCAAATCATAATATCATAAAAATCCAATTTCAACCTTAACATAAATATAATGATTCCATCTTCCAAAATATCATCTCAAGTTCCATACTTGTTCACTATCAAAACAACAATCTTTGCTTTTGGGAAATACTTATAAAATCATGTCCACGACTCGAGATCAAAATCTCCTTACAATTTCATCACATATATTTAAGACCCAAAATATAAAGATTTAATACATCAAAATCATATCTAAATTTCATACTCAACAATCATATTGAAAATCTTCACTTATCTCAATTAAAATATTGGGAATAAATTCATGACATAAATATCATAATTTCAATAACTCAAAATTCATATCACAAATTCCGTAAATTCATTCTCAATACTCATTTCAAATAAATTCAACAATATCAATTCTTAATAGGAAAATATAAATCAAAATATGTATATCTCAACTCAAATTATATCAAGATAAAATATAATGCCTTCAAATACTCAATTCATGGATAATTACATAAACTCAAAATAAGATAAATTGGTATAAACTTCAACATAAAAATTTACGTAATCTTTATAAAAATTAAGTTTTGGGCACATGAACGGAAGGATTATTCTTGTTCAACACCCACATACCTCAAATTTGGGACTTTAGATGAACTTGAGATTCTGGAACTCTATTCGTAAGATTGGTAGGTGCTCCCTGTAGCTCTCTCAATTGGGATTCCGAATCTTGAATAAATTTCCAATTTCTACGGTTGAATTTTGATGGATCTTGATTTGTTTAATGGGAATAGGGAGCGTTGTTCTTGGGAATTTTGCTGAATATGACCATAATATGGTCAATTGGAACATAAATCCTGTTATGGACTAATAAATTATGGAAAATGACCAAAATACCCCTCAAGAAATTAAAAATATCATAGAAATTCTGCCAGTTGACAGCTTATAAGCTGAAGTAAATTGGCCATAACTTTTTACTCAGATGTTGGATTTGGATTAAATTAGAGGCATTGGAAAGAAGACTCAAAGATATTTCATTTGATATATCGTATCTCTCTCAGTTCATTATATACAAGAAATTATGATCATTGGAAGTTGACCCGAAAATACTAAAAACTGGGCAACAGGCTATGCGTTTTTCTACTGGTTTGAAATCCAAACGCAGCCTTATGCGTTTTGAAAAATTCCAAAACTCACCCAATATGTACTATGAGCTTGTCCGATCATAACACAACTTGAAAATAGAAAAACGGAAGTTTGGAAGGTCATGAATTAATTCCCTGAAGTTTAAAGGTTCAAAATAAACTAAGTGTTGAATACTTAGCTAAAGTTCTAAGTGTTAAGCTCTTTGTGATTCATTTTGAAATCTCTAACAACAAGGGAACTTTGCGGGGTCTTACACCTAGCCTACCTATGTATGGATACAATTACAGTTTATCACTTTAGTCGACTGTGCACGGCACAAACACAGATTGGAGATTAACGATGGTTATTACAAAAGTGTCAGAATTATGGATTCCAGTTCAATTACCTTATTATTTCTTTTCTTTACAAATCAATTTTAAATCCTATTGCAACTCCCATATTGTTGCCATTCAATTTAATAAAGTTATTTCATATAATGTCGACAAATTGACTATCGACGCAGTTCATTATTACGTACATTCATTCGACAATCCATTGTCACAAGTTAATTTAATGAAGTTATTGCATATAATGTTGACAAATTGAGAATCGATGAAATTCATTATCACGTCCATTCATTCGACAATCTATCGTGGTGAGTTTATTTTATAAAGTTATTTCATATAATATCGACAAATTGAGAATCGGCGCAGTTCATTATTACGTATATTCATTAGACAATCCATTGTCTCGAGTTAATTTAATAAAATTATTGCATATAATGTGGACAAATTGAGAATTGACGCAATTCATTATTACGCCCATTCATTCGACAATCCAGTGTTGCTATTCAATTTAATAAAGTTATTTCATATAATGTCAACAAATTGAGAATTGACGAAATTCATTATTACGTACATTAATTCAACAATCCGTTGTTGCTATTCAATTTAATAAAGTTATTTCATATAATGTCAACAAATTGAGAATCGACGAAATTCATTATTACGTATATTAATTCAAAAATCCGTTGTTGCTATTCAATTTAATAAAGTTATTTCATATAATATTGGCAATTGAGAATCGACGAAATTCATTATTACGTACATTAATTCAACAATCCATTTTTCCTATTCAATTTAATAAAGTTATTTCATATAATGTTAACAATTGAGAATCGATGAAATTCATTATTATGTACGTTCATTCGACAATCCGTTGTTCCTATTCAGTTTAATAAAGTTATTTCATATAATGTGGACAAATTGAGAATCAACGCAATTCATCATTACGTACATTAATTCAACAATTCGTTGTTGCTATTTAATTTAATAAAGTTATTTCATATAATATCGACAAATTTAGAATCGATGCAATTCATTATTACTTACATTCATTCGACAATCCATTGTCAAGAGTTAATTTAATAAAGTTATTGCATAAAATGTGGAGAAATTGAAATCAACTCAATTCATTATTACGCCCATTCGTTCAACAATCCATTGTTGCTGTTTAATTTAATAAAGTTATTTCATATAATGTCGACAAATTGGGAATCGAAGCAATTCATTATTATGTACATTCATTCGACCGTCAATTGTCACGAGTTAATTTAATAAAGTTATTGCATAAAATATGGACAAATTGAGAATCGACACAATTCATTATTACGTCCATTCATTCGACAAGCCGTTGTTGCTATTCAATTTAATTTTCATATAATGTCAATATATTGAGAATCAATGCAATTCATTACTACTTACATTCATTCGACAATTCGTTGTTGCTATTCAATTTAATAAAGTTATTTCATATAAAGTCGATAACTTGAGAATCGATGCAATTCATTATTACGTACAATCATTCGACAATCCGTTGTTGCGGGTTAATTTAATAAAGTTATTGCATTAAATATGGACAAATTGAGAATCGACGTAATTTATTATTACGTCCATTCATTCGACAATCCGTTGTTGCGAGTCAATTTAATAAAGTTATTTCATATAATGTTGGCAATTGAGAAGCGACGAAATTCATTATTGTGTACATTAATTCAACAATCCAATTTTGCGAGTCAATTTAATAAAGTTATTTCATATAATGTCGACAAATTGAGAATCGATGCAATTTATTATTACGTACATTCATTCAATAATCCCTTGTTACTAGTTAATTTAATAAAGTTATTTCATATAATGTTGGCAATTGTGAATCAACAAAATTCATTATTACGTACATTAATTCAACAATCCCTTGTTGCTATTCAATTTTATAAAGTTATTTCATATAATGTTGACAATTGAGAATCGACGAAGTTCATTATTACGTACATTCATTCGTCAATCCGTTGTTCCTATTCAATTTAATAAAAGTTTTTTCATATAATGTGGACAAATTAAGAATCGACGTAATTTATTATTACGTACATTAATTCAATAATCCGTTGTTGCTATTCCATTTAATAAAGTTAATTCATATAATGTTGACAATTGAGAATCGACGAAATTCATTATTACGTACATTAATTTAACAATTCCTTGTTGCTATTCAATTTAATAAAGTTATTTCATATAATGTTGACGATTGAGAATTGACAAATTCATTATTACGTACATTAATTCAATAATTCTTTGTTGATATTCAATTTAATAAAGTTATTTCATATAATGTTGACAATTGAGAATCGACGAAATTCATTATTACGTACATTCATTTGACAATCCATTGTTCCTATTCAATTTAATAAAGTTATTTCATATAATATCGATAAATTGAGAATCGACACAATTAATTATTACGTACATTAATTCAACAATCTGTTGTTGCGAGTCAATTTAATAAAATTATTTCATATAATGTCGACAAATTGAGAATCGACGCAATTCATTATTACGTGCATTCTTTCAACAATCCCTTGTTGCTAGTCAATTTAATAAAGTCTTATTGGTATAATGTTGACAAAGTACTAATAAACGTAATTCATGACGTAGATTCATCTAACGATCCCTTGTCACATAAATTTGATACATTCATTCTAAAATTTCATGTCATAAAATTGGTCAAACGGATGCGCTGGCTGATGGTTACATTATTATGCCGCATACATTGTGTTGAAAGCTCTAGTAGCAAATACGGTTAAACAGCTTATGCATATTCCTTACGTTGCATGTTCGACACTCCCCGACACATGTTATTTTGATTTATTTTTTTTGTATGATGTTTTGATTGTTCTTTTTTTATTTATTGTGTATGACCAATAATGCCAACCCTTGTAACTACAATTTCCTAGGTTACCTCTAAAATACAAACCATCACAATCTAGGTATCTCAATCATTCTCTTTCCCTTCCCCGTATTAAATAATCTAATCCACAATACACAACAAACACTCAACCAAAATCCTGTTCTCCTACCTCCACCCTCATAGAAAATGACAACTTTCATTCAAGTACGGGGCTACCCTACCAATTACCGGCCAGAATTTAGTATTAAATTGACCAGATCATACATTAATCTTGATGGAGTAGTAATTTTTAATTATCTGTTCAATGAGGATTCTACGTTTCTTTGTTATTTTAATTTAATTTTTGTTCTGTTTCAAATTTGAGTAAGTCATCCATCTTTTTTCCCCTTTTTAGTGGATACCACAGGAGGTTAGTCAATACTTCCCCAGTGACCCGATGCCTTTAACCACTCTTCATTGTGGTACTAAGAAGGCGTATAAGGCTAAGGTCACCTGCTACAGGTACCAGAACAGGCGGAGGATATATGACGGGTGGAGATATTTCATTCGTGATGTGGGTTTTGGAATAGAAGACGTTTAGGACATCACGATCTCCGATAGTATTTCCAAACATGTCTTTATAGTTGTTCAACACATAATCGATGTGTGAAGTAGTTTTCAGGATGTACAGATTTCAAATTTGTGAAGATATCCATACTTTTGGTGCTTCGATTATGCCTTTGTTTGAATGTCTTTTTGTATTGAATTCATATATCGACTTTTTAGTTTATTTTGGAAAATTTAATTTGAGTAATGAGCCAAACGAAAATTGATCAATTACTTAGTTGAAGAGCTGAGATTAAATCGAAAATCAAATTATTACGAACTAAAAATTGATAACAAATGTAAATGAGATGCATTTTTTATTCATGTTATTTACTTACCTATTTCTTGTCTGTTAAATCGACAATCAAATCGTTAGGGACTAATAATCGATAGCCAATATAACTAAAAAAATTACAAGTTATCATCTTCTTATAGAGGAGAAAACAACAACCAAGAAATATTAGATGTATAACTACATACACATATATTTCTTTAATCAACAAAGACATAACTAAATTTGTCAAAATACACCATCTTATCAAACTAATTCACCATTACACATGCCAACATCACTTTACAATTCAATGACACAAAACTTAAATGAACATCATCACATTACATATCAAACTAATGCACAAAATTGGCTTTAACATCATTTTGCCTTTCAACTCTTTTTGTTGTTTGTTGGTCTTCTTTAACAAACCCAAGATCATAATATTTTCTTGACGTGGAAATTCTGGATCATACCAAACAAAAAAGTTGCAAGTAGCTCAAAATAGAGACTGCAATTCACAAAAAAGAAAGTTATAAAATTAACTTGTTACAAAACATTAATTTAAAAAAAAGATAGAATATTAAAATTACGAACCATAATGAATATAGCCGAGGAATCTACGTTCGGGATTGTCATCCGGCCATGAAATTCTCACAATAAGAGGAGATCCACATGCCCAAACAAGTCTCCTGTTATAATTCATGGAGTTAGAAATAAGTACGTAAAGTAGAACTAGTAAAACGATATATTTTTAATTGGAAGTAATGAAGGAAGAGGGATAATAAATAGAAAGAGTGATAGTTGAACTCCATAAATTATCATAAATTTGACGAGATAGGGGCATGTGAGTTATTTATATAGTTTGTAATAAATTATTAGGTTTTGCATAAAGTGATGTAATTCATAATCCATAAATTATTACAAACTATATGATTTAACATAAAGAGTGAATTCAACAACGTTTGATAAAATGTTGAAAAATTGATATTCAACGCAACTCACCACGCACATTCATTCAACAATCACGTATCGCGAGAGAATATAGTAAATTTTTATATAATGTTGACAAATTTAGAGTCGACGCAAATCATGACGTACATTCATTCAACAATACCTCGTCAAGAGTTAATTTAGTAATTGCATTTGATATAATGTTGATCCATGGTCAGACGTACAAGTTCTTTGATGGATTGATTATTATGTCGCATCCATTGTGCTGAAGCTTTTGTAGCATATATGGTCAATCATCCTCTTAATACTCCTTAGGTCACGTGTTTGAGTCTCCCTGTTTCATTCTTTTTTTATTATTTTTCGTATGAGTAATAAGTGTTGCAGACCCTAAATGCTGACCAACTCACAAACTACCAAGGTCACATCTTCCAAAACAAACCCTCCCTATTCCTTTCCTCTTTAAAAGACACCACATGCATGCCTCATCTGTACTACTATAACTCTCTAAAAAATGTTGCCCTTCATCCCCGTTCACACGCAGACAGGCCCCCATTATCTGTTCTGAGTTAATCTGCACCGCTCCTACTTTGAGAAAGACTTTCTGGTTGATTTATTTGTTATTTTTTAAATCTGTTCTTTCTATGTGTCTTCGTTTAATGCATTCATCACTTTTTTTTGGATTATAGTGGCTTCCATTATGCGTCAACGACTACTTCCCCCTAAACCTGACGTCGTTTAAGGTCTTTTATATTGAAAGTGAGGTGTATCTAGCTCAGGTTGCTGCTTCCGACATCAACAACTATCGTAAGATCAGCAGGGGAAAGAAAGAATTTATCAGGGCTACGAATTTTAGGGAAGGAGATGTGTTACATATGTTTCTATTACGTAGTTCTGAAGACTATGCTTAAATTATTGTTCTTAATCAGGACCCGAACCTACGATTTCTCAGTGCACTCACATAACCTTTCCCATTATTAATCAGACATTAGTAATACCTTGTTGTTTTTGTTTGTTATTATAAATATATGCAGTAGTTCGTGTTCATCAAGTTTATTCATCTTTATTTATCTTGCTGCTTCAATTTTCTGTAAGTTTTCATTCCAAAAGCCAAACAATGAATGCAAAACAGATAAAATAAAATCGTGTTTCGTGAAATAATTTGTGGCAAATGCATTGGTTAGGAAAAAAAAGTAGCAACTCCTGAACCATTTATTAGTGATTGGGTACACTCGAAATGAAAAAAAATATTACACACAAAGGCATATAAAAATAAGTTGCAATATAACTGAAAAATTCAAATGTTTTAGTTTGCAATACAACAGTTAAATTAATAGGCCATAGTATTTTGGTTCGAAAATTACGTTTCAATTTTGGGTTATACTATGACGCGTTATATTTAAAATTTCAACTATTCATAAATCAACAAAATACATTTAAATAATAATTTGCAATATTTAGTAACGAAAGTTCACAATGTATGATGTACATTCATTACACAATCCCTCGTAAAGAGCTAATTTATGATAGCATTTGATATAAGTACGTCAAATTAAAAATTTTCATACTTCATGACGTACATTCATTCAATAATCACTTGTCACGAGTGAATTCCACAACGTTTGACATAACATTGACAAGTTGAGAGTCTTCGCAATTCATGATGTACATTCATTCAACAATCACATATAGTGAGAGAATATATTAAATTTTCATGTAATGTTGACAAATTAATAGTCAACACAATTCATGATGTACATTCATTTTACAATTTCTCGTCAAGAGTTAATTTAATGATAGCATTTGATATAAGTACGACAAATTGAGAATTGTCGTGCTTCATGACGTACCTTCATTCAACAATAACATGTCATGAGTGAACTCAACAATGGTTGATATAACTTTGACAATTTTAGAGTATTTCCAATTCATGACGTACATTGATTCAACAATCACGTGTCATAGGCGATTTTAATAAATTTTCATATAATGTTGACAAATTGAGAGCTAAGAGTCGACCAAATTCATTATAACGTGCATTCATTCAGCAATCCATTAACACGAGTTCATTTAATAATAGTATTTGATAGAATGTTGATCCCTTTTCAAACGTATGCGTTGTGTTGAAAGATTTAGTAGAAAATATGGTCAATCCTCCTGTTAATACTCCTTAGCTCACGAGTTTGATTCTCCCTGACCTGATTTTGTTTTATTATTTTTCGTATGAGCAATAAATGTTGCGGACCATAAATGCTAACCTACTACACAGGTCACCTCTAGCAATACAAATCCTCCCCATTCCTCTCCTCTTTAAAAGACAACACAATGCACACTTCATCCACAACCAACTATTGTATTCCTTCGTAACTCTCTAAAAAGAAAAATATGTCGTCATTCATCCCCATTCAAGCGAAAACAGTCCCCGTTCATCAGTTTGACTTAATCTGGTCCGCTCTTATTTTGAGCAAGACTTCATGGTATATTTATTTATTTATTGTTATTTAAAAATGTTCCTCGTATGTGTCTTCATTTAATTCATCACTTTTTTTTGGAATGTAGTGGCTACCACTAAGCATCAACGACTACTTCTCTAAAAATCCAACGCCGATTATGATCTTTCATTATAAAAGTGAGGTGTATCGAGCTCAAGTTGATGCTTCCGGCATCAACAACTATCATAGGATCAGCAACAGATGGAGAAAATTTATTAGGGCTATGAATTTTAGGAAAGGACATGTGTTACATAGGATAATGATACACAGTTGTGAAAACTATATTAAAATTATTGTTCTTAATCAGGACCCAAACCTACAGTTTCTCATTGCACTCACAGAACCTTTCTCGTGTTTGATCAGGAATTAGCAATACCTTTCTATATTGGTTTGTTCTTATAAAAGTATTCAGTAGTTCGTGTTAAACGAATTTGTTCATCTTTTTTTATCTTTCTACTTCGACATTATTATCTTGATAAATTCTAAGAGTAACCAACATCTTTAATCAATTTTCTCAAAGTTCTATTTCCGAAAGACGACTAATGAATGCAAAACAGATGAAACAAAATCGGATTTGGTGGAGTAAATAGTAGCAAATGCATTGGTTAGGCAAAAAATTTGTAAGTAAGCGAGCCATTAATTAGTGGTTGGGAAGACTCTAATTGGAAAAACAAAATTCTTAGAGGTAAAATGCATATAAAAATAAGTTGCAATACTTTGATGCTTAATGGCCATAAAAGTTTGGCCATAATAACAAAAAGACTATAATAGCCTTTTTCTTCCATACAAAATTTTAGATTTTTTTTAAAGTCAAGATAATTATTGCAATTCAATTGCAACACAAATTGTTAGTCAAGAATATCAATAGTCTTATACAATTAAAATATGTATATTTTCGATTGAAAAAAAACTCATATATTTTTTGTACAAAAAAAAATATTGTAGGACCCCGCAAAATTCTAACCTTAACTCAGTCCGTTAAAGCTTGAAAAGAGGTCCCAAAGTTAGAAATTTCAGCGAAGTGTTTATACTTAGAAGTATTTTAGCCTTCATAAGTTGGCGATCCTATTATATGACCCTTATGACCTTAAAATATTATTTTTTTTTGTTTGATTCTTGATCAGGAATATCAGTATCACTTCGGGTGAGTTTTGAATTTTTAGACCTCATTTGAACCATGTTTGGATGACCAAGGCAGTGGGTCGACGCAATCTCGACGCGTCGCATCGCCCATTGTGTCGACAGATAACTTTCCCCCAGCTTTTAGTGCAATTCCAGTGAACCAATGCAAACTGACGCGGTGCGTTAGTCATCACGTTGATGCCATCGACGCGGTGCGCTGATCTGCACGTCACTGGACACATTTTTAGTCATTAAAAGCCCGCATCCAGAGGGGTAATTGGGTCATTTTTCACCAGTATTCAGCCCCTAAAATACGAGATTAAGTCATTCTTAGGGCTAAAACACTCATTATTCTAAAAATTATTCAAGAAACAAAACCTTAGGGCTTCCAATTGAAGATTCAAGCTTCAAGAAATTCTCCATAACTTTCAGAGAATTAACAACCAAGGTATGTTAGGTGTTCATCCAAGGGTTTCCTTTCACCCTTGGAGTTCAAGAACCTCTTTTAAAACTTCAAGTTTATTGAATTCATGAATTCCATGTTGTGCTTGAATGTATTCATGATTATGATGTTAATTGGGTTTCTAATTCATGATTTATTACAAGATTCATGTAAATTTATTGGACATGTGTGTAGTATTATGTGAATTCATGTTAAAACCCTTGAAGTAAGTTGGGTTGGAAATCATGATGCCTACATGTTGATTAGTATTATGTGTATAGATTAGGTTCCCCAAGTGTTTGATAAATTGTTCATGTGGATTAAATGGGGAAATCATGACATGCTAGCATATGTACAAGCTTATATCTTACAAGTGTTTGATAAAATGTCTCTATGAATGAGCAATGAACATTGTAATATTTTTCAAGATCATCCTATGTTTTACTTTTCATGTTATTGAGTCCTAGGGGTATCTAATACCCGACAATATAGCTGTTTACTTAGAATTATAGTAGCTTCAAAAGTCTCATTAATGTCACGTATAGCAGTATTCAGTCGGTACAGAACTCAGTATATCCAGTCAGCAAATAGAACTCAGAACACTCAATTAGTTACAATACTCAGTGAACTCAATCTAGTTCACTCAGTTAACATGATCAGTAACATTTAGTCTAGCCCAGAACAGTTTAAAAATCAGTTCAGTATCTATTCAGTTGGGAGTAGGATTTAGCATCGAGTGAACCCAAGGATGGGGACTCACATGCCAATAGAGGGTGTGATCCTTAGAAGCAGTCCTGGTGTTCCAAAACTATGTAGCCAGTGTAGGTTGAGACATCAACCTACGAGTTAAAAGTTAATGAGGTGTTATACCTGCCAATTGAGGGTACCACCATTCTCGTCCAGAGTACCTGCCAGGTGAGGGTGACTCAGCACTTGTCTTTACCCGTGGTACCGTACTGACACCCTTCCAGCTGGGGTTACAGGTTGGACTACAATCAGTTCAGAGAGGGGCATGTCGGTTAGATAATTACCTCCTATAATTTGAGTTTTAGTCTCAGCATAGAACTCAGTTCAATTCTACAAATCAGGATTGTCAGAAATAGTCACACAGTTATCAGTAATACAGTTATCAGTAATACAGTTATCAGTAAAATAAGTTATCAGCCATTCAGTTATCAAAACCCAGTATCCAGTGTTACTATGATCTCAGACTCAGTGTATGTAAATATGTGCACAGTATTGCATAAACAGTGTTCCATCAATTTCAGTTATACGGGTACGCTCATTCAGTTGTATTCATGCTATTCAATTAGTTATTCTTCATGCATATGAACCCTTGCATATCAGCCTACCACTTAGCATACCGGTACATTCAAAGTACTGAAGCATACCTTTTCTTTTGCATTATGATGTTTTATATCATAGGTTTAGACACACAGGCTCCTGACCGAACTTAGCAGCCCAGACTATCAGTAGCAGACCTAGTGGTGAGTCTTCATAGTTCGATGACAAAGTTATCATATCATTTCATTATATCAGTATTTAGTTTATTTCAGTAGTCAAAGTTAGTTGGGGACTTGTCCCATCAACTCCATATTGTCCCATCAACTCTATATTCAGACAGCTATAGGCTTTTAGATTAGACTTTCAGACAGTATTTAGTTGTACAAATTATTATTACAGTTGGTATTCTTTATCAGTATTTCAGGTTTTGAACCTTATGGCATTTCAACCTATTTTTCTGCATTTATTACAGTATTGTTACTCAGTGCTCACAACAGATATCAGTCATGGGTTAGCTTGTGGTCCTTTGGGGTCGTAAGCATCGTGTGGCATTCGGGGTGCAGACTCGGGGCGTTATAGATATATATTACAAAATTAACCTCTAATTAATTATTTTAAAATTATTATATTTAAATAAAATTAAACTTTATTTTAAATAATTTGTAAACATAATATGTGAAATATTTCAACAACAACAACTCAACACAATTTAGAACTGGTAAATATCGACACATTATAAAAATCATGCATATAATTCATATGTGTCGAACCAATAAGATTGACACATAAGCGTTGATCGTATAAGTGTTTCCTCTCTGTATTATGCCGAATTGATAAATTATGAATCATCATTTAAATTTTTTACTAAAACGATCTCTAATTAATTATTTTTAATAATTAAGCTAAAATTAAATTAAATTATATATTTGAATAATTTATAAAGATAATTTTTGAAATCCTTTAATAACGACATTCATCATAATTTAGAACTGGTAAATATATCGACACATTATAAAAATCAGTCATATAGTACTCATATGTGTTGAACCAAAGAGAGTGAGACAATAAGTGTTAATGGTATAAGTCTTTCACCCCTATGTTACACCGGTTTGATAAATTGTGAATCATTACTTATATTTGTTACTAAAATGACCTCTAATTCTGTATTTTTAAAATACGTGGTTAAATAAAATTAAAATATTTATTTAAAGAATTCTCAAGCATAATTTGTAAGATATCACAATAACGACAACTCAACATAGCTTAAACTTGATAAACGTTGACACTTATAGAAATTATGCATATAGTTTACATCAGTCGAACAAAAGAGAATGAGTTATAAGTGTTAATCATATAACCCTTTCACTCCTATATTACGGTGATTTGATAAATTATGAATTGTTACTTATATTTGTTACTAAAATGATCTCTAATGAATTTGTAAAATATTGTTATAACAACAAATCAACACACTTTACACTTGCTAATCCGATAAGTCGAACCACTAGTTTAATAACCAAAATGTCATTACACATTATTGATTTCGGTTCGATTTTACACAATCGTAGATAGAGTCAAGTACTAATGTTCAAACTTAGAAATGACTACGTGAAATTAGCAAACACTTTCCAATGAATATGAAAATTAATTATAATTAAGATCCTTCCCAATAATCAATGTATTGAAAATATGATAAAAGAATATATTTAATTTGTAAGGTAAAAGGGTCAAAATGTCAAAGAAATAACTGGTTTATAGTGTGAATAAAACTTTTATTATTATGATCACATTATGGCCAAATTTTATGGACAAAAGAATTTTTCCTCGACAAAAATCTTAATGTTTTAGGTTGCAATAAAAAATAATCAAATTAATAGGCGATCATATTTTGGTTCGGTTATTACATTTGAATTTTGGGTTATATTATGACGGGTTATTTAAGATTTCAACTATTCATAAATCAACGAAATATGTACGGCAACACAAGTTCTATGTAATACATTAAAATCACATTGCGTAGTATTTAGATACAATAGTTCGCAATATGGAGGATAATATTCGCGGTCTACGCCTACTTAGGATTGAAACAAATTTCATAATTGTGACAATAATTAATTGTATCTACCTAAAACAATCTTCGCGTTTCCTATGTCCACGAATAAATCAAAATATATTCAATTACAAAAAAACATTAAATCAATAATTATGGCAACACAAACCATACATTGAGTAAATAGTATGACTATACGTCAATCAAACTATCTCACTATTGTAGATTCAATTAAAATTGATTTGATCAACATTGTCATTCTCTTCGCATCAACTAAGTTTGTTCGCTGTTGTCGTGTCATGTTCATACTCAGAGTATGAACAAATTACATTACATCTACAACTATCGATTATAAGTCATTCAGTTGAATTCACTATTCTCGGCACGATTTAGATAATCAATTGAATATTTCATCATGCCATTTGTGGTTACAGACATGGAATCTACATGTAAAACATTTAAATTATTAAAACAAGCCCCTTAATTTGTGTGTTAATTTAAATCAATAATTCAGTTCCTTAATGATATACCTAAATAGAGCATCAATAAAAATATAATGCATGCCAATTAGTATTGAATGTTATTGCAGCGACTTGTTCAAACATCAACTTTTAATTTCATAGGTCCCAAGTTTGAAACCGTAGCTCTCCCACTGTTGTTTTTTTAATTATTGTTTTGAAGGTGGTTCCCCAAATGTATTTTGGAGAATTCAAAAACCGTTTCAACAAGATAAAACTTTTACTTTACTTATTTAGAGGGAAGCTGAAAATATCTCACCACTCATCTCCACAATACACCACAGAATATCAACCTAAACCCTACTCACCTCCCCCCACCGTCGAAGAAAATGACAAGGTTCAGACTAGTACATCTCAACCCTGATAAACGCAAGCCAAAATTCATTATTAGGTTTGACGTAATAGACATGACATATGACGAAGTGGTAATTTCTAATTTTTTTATTCATTAAGGATTCTATGTTTCTTTATTTGTTTCATTTAACTTTTGTTCTCTTTCAAATTTGAGTAAGTCGTCAGTATCTTTCCCCCTTTTTAGTCGATACTAGAAGAGGTATGTATATACTTTCCCATCGGTCCAACTCCAGTAACCATTCGTCATTGTGGTAATAGAAAGACATATACGGCTAAAGTGTTCTACTGCCATCCGAACCCCCGAAGGATATATGACAGCTGGAACTTTTTCATCCATGTTGTGGGTTTCCAGGTAGATGAATTTTTTGGTTGTCGAGATCGCTAACAGTAATGTCGGATCTGTCTTGTTAAATGTTAAACATGTAATCCCTGTGTGAACAAGTTTTCAGGTTATGGATTGGTTTGAATGTCTTTTATTATTATTATTATTATTAATCTCATAACTTTACTCTTTAGTTCCTATATTCAATTTTCAATTCCTATTACTAAGTTTTAATTTTCCTATACTATCACTTCATTAACAAAAGTATCATAACTACTTCACTCCTTCTTTGGGTTCCGTATTTATTTCTTTCTCTTTTTGTGTATTTTTTTTCTATTGAATGTCCAAAAGCTATAAAAGAAGTCATCTAGATTTACCAACCAAATCTTTCTGCTATATTTTGGATGAGAAAGGTAAGAGAAATTCTGCAGGCAGATTTGGTTGATTTTGGATGGGACTTGGCAAAAGCAAACAGTAGAGAAAACCCTTGTCAATAACAGCATGCATTAAGACCATTATGACACACTTTAACACTGTTCAAGGCTTTTGGTAGAACCTAGGTGACGTTACCAATATCAACAGCTAGTATGGATCGGCTTGTAGGTTGTTGAAAGGGCAAAACAAATAATTTATTTCTCATTTAATTGTCCAACAAACCCTAGCCTATATATATACATATGTATCCTCTTTTCCTTATAATTTTGTTCATCTTTCATCTTATCTTATAGAGTTTCCTCAACAACTTTTCGAATGCCTCTTTTACCCTAAAAAAATATGTCTTTCTCAAACAATGGAAATAGTCGTGTGGTCCAAAGAAGAAGACGTTAGCACACTGTTTGAGAGATTCAGCTACTGAAAGATGAGGTGAGGGACCTTAATCAGTATATGGAATAGCTTAAGCAAAATCTATGGGAGTTGAGACATCGTTTCCACACCTATATACGATAGGTTAACAACGAGAAGATTGAAGAAGGTGGTAAGGCTGCTGAGGGTGTTGATCTAGCTGCTTAGGTTGTTGTTTATTAATTTATTTTCTTTTTAGGTCTTTTTAAATTATTGTTTCTTTTTTTCCATTGTATGTTTGTTCTTCCAGTTGTAGTTAACAAATGAATGTCTTCTTTTCATATTACACTTGCCTTAACTTAATGCAAACAACAGAACACACAAGTTAATTGAAGGACTAGCAATTTATATGAATTATCAAATATATTAGATACAAATCGTAGATTAGGCATTGAACACATTTAACATTGATTAGATTAGCCTAAAGAAAATTCATTTCTTCTTTTCACTATTCGGGTATATGAAAAGTTATCCAGATCCATCTATTTGTAAGTACAACTTTGGACTGAACAAGGTACTATTTTGTTGGATCCAATTACTCTTAGTCAAAATGATTACAAAAATAAATGTCTTTTTTATACTTGCATAATGAACTGCAACTAACAAATAATTTCCAACACAAACTCACTCCAAAACAGAGCACTGAAACAAAAAACTATGAACTTTCTTTTTGATGCTTCAATTGAATCTGTTAATGTCCAAATCTTTAACTCTCAATGTCCTATTGTCCAAGCACAACTTGGACAAATGTTTAAACAGGATCGTACGTTGGATGGATTAAATAATATATTGATAAATACATTCTCACCTAATAGTCTTCCTAAATTGAACTAGGGTATATAAAAATTAGCTTCAAATTGTACTTGAATATGGGAGGAGAAAATTCAAAATGGAGCAACTGCATACTAATTAACTAATTACTTAATATAAGTGTTAATTCATACTGCAACAATATGTGTTAAATAAAAGCACTAATTATCCATGATAGCATTCACTAAAATAATCACATAATGCATAGTAGAGATGTCACTTCGCATGCAAAATAATCATTTTTTCATTGTGATAAATTTAGTGAAACCGCAAACGTTTACAACTTTACAATACGTTTACGCCTGTCCATGCTTCCATTCACTAAGTGAAAATAATGAATAAAACGATTCAACAAACTTTGATGGGTGGAACAATGTCAATATGCAACACACAACAAGATTGATTGCAACAATTCCAAAAGTTAACACTAAAAATATTACATTATTATTTTGTACCCAGAAGTCCATATTGTAAAAAATGATTGAAAATTAATGACTTGCGCATCGGTGTATTAAATTAATAAAGACGATGGAGTGTTATTTGTGGCATAATCATAACTTGTACCTTTACACTTCAACAAACTTTTATTTTTCTAAGTAGATTTTTTTTCTTTTTTCATATTAACAAAAACTTCACCCCAATCCTAATTTGTATTTAAGGCCCAAGAAATGACCCATGAAAAATTTATATAAGCACATCAAATTGGACCTAAAATGAGGACAATTTTAACATTCTACTTAGATGGATTGGGACCAAATTAAGGGGTCTCAAAATTGGGTTACAATAATAAATGGGCCCAACGAATAGTTCCCAAATTAGAAGGTCTCAAACCCTAATTTACTATACAAAAACAAAATAAAATCGGATAAGGGAGGGTAATTTGGGTAAGAAAAGAATGTGAAATGACATTATCACCTTACCTTGTCACTTTAATTACGATAAAATTGGCAAAATAGTTGCTTTCGAGTCCTTCGAGTCATTTCTTATCGAGTCGAATATAATTTTTGATTGGATTATAACTTGGACATACCTGGACACAATTTAGAGGATATATATTTACTGGACACGTTATTAGAGAATTAGACTACACCTGAAACGGTTTGTGAGAATTCGGAGGAGGCTGCTACACGGTTTATTAGATTTTTAATTTTTTATTTAGCTTTTAATTATTCATATCATATATTGAATTATTTTGGATCGTGATTATGAATATTATCGGCTAAAACCCCTCTTTCTGGAATTAAATCCAAGAACATGATTTTTATTATTTTGGATTAATTTTGATTAAATTTGCTTATCATAATTGGTTGTTTGTTTATGTTGGGTTCGAAATCGAGAGGGCGTCATGCGGAAGCTTAAAGTTTTCAAATCATGAGATGGCAAATAAAATAATACTAAAAAAATATATTATTGATATTGTCTGGTTAAACAACCTACATATCACAAACTAATATTGAGAAAATATAAAACCTATTGGGAGAAAATCTCTCCCTAAACAAAGACTCTTTAAAGATTACATTGTGGATGCTATTATGGTGTTGGTATGAGAAGAGGGTTATTCTATTTATAGAGGTCCAAAACCTTTTCTCTAAGAAAGAGGTTAGCCAAATATGGAAAATTTTTATATTTTCCTTTAAGGAAAAGTAAAAATAATTATGGTAACTTTTATTTTCCTTACAAAAAAAAGTAAAACTTAATTTTAGTAAGAAAATCAGGGCAAAAACCCTAACAAATCTCTCCTTTTTGGCTTGATTTTCTGCAAAATATTCTTGATCCTCCTTCTTCTTGTGCATAATATTCATTCTTTATATATTCTTCATATATCACTGTTGTTTGACATGCTTTAAAAATTAAAGCTTTTTGGGTTAAAAATATATTAGCCCTTTCGGATTAAAAACATTGAAGCCCTTTATAGGGTTAAAAGTAAGCTTTCATTTTAAATATGTAATAGCTGGATTATTGAAAATACGATTGACAATCGTCTCCACGTGTAGCTTTTATTTTAACAAAATATCTTTATTATCATCAAATTGGTTGCAACTTTATTTTCAACATGTCCTCAATTTGAACCATCGAACCATTGAACCATGGGATCTGATACCACTTGTTGGATTCAAAATCAAGAGGACGTCATACGGAAGCTTAAAGTTTGCAAATCATGAGCCGATAAATGAGACGACAAATAAAACAATACCAAAAAATATATTATTGATATTATCTGGTCAAGTGACTTATATATCAAAACTAATATTGAATAAAACATAAAACCTATTGGAAGAAAATATCTCCCTAAACAAAGACTCTTTAAAGATTACATTGTGGATGTGTAACGACCCGGGACTACCCTTAGTCATCACACGGTGCTTGCGACCTCGAAGGATCGCAAGCTAACCCATGAATGATATCTACCGTGAGCACTGAATAATAATACTGAAATAAATGCGGAATAATCGGCTAAAATGTCATAAGGTTCAAAACATCTAGAATACTGATAATGAATAATAACATCTGAATCTGAAATACTGTCTGAAAAGCCTCTAACTGAATCTGTCTGAGAAGTGGAGTTGAAGAGACAATCCCCCAACTAACTCTATCAATAGATGAGGACTCACTGCTAAATCTGCTACTGTTGGCTGAATCTAGCTAAGTACGATCAGGAATCTGAGCGTCCAAACCAAGAAATGGGTATGCGATCAGTATGTGGGAATATACAGGTATGCTAAATAAGGTAAGGCTAAATGCATGGGTTCATATGCATGAACAATAACTAACTGAATGATATGCAAGAGCTAGATTAGCTTACTTGGAAGATCTATAACTACTGAACATACTACGCATACTATGACTGAGTATACTAAAAATAAATCTGATTACTGATAACTGAATATACTGATAATCTGAGATCACTAATAATTTGAATTACTGATAACTGAGTGACTTTATCTGATAGTCATAATTCTGTGGAACTGAACTGAGTTCCTTTCAGAAGACTAAGACTGAAACTGAAACTATGGGAGGAAATCATCTAATTGATATACCCCAATTTAAAATAATCAAGGTCCAATCTATAACCCCAATTAGAAGGGTTTCAGTACCGTGCCACAGGTAAAGACAAGCTCAAAAGTCACCCTCTATTGGCAGGTTCCCTAAACGAGAACTGTGGTACCCTCAACTAGCAGGTAGAGCACCTTATCAACCCTCAACTGGCAGGTTTGATGTCTCAACCTACGCTGACTATGTAGTTCTAGAATTTAAGGATTGCTTCTAAAGATCACACCCTCTGCTGGCAGGTGAGCCCCCATCCTTGGGTTAACTCGGTGCTGAATTCAACTCCTAACTGAAAGACACAAAACTAATTAACTGGACTAAACTAGATTACTGCTGAGTCACTGAGTTTTCCTAGGTTCTGTAATTGACTGAGTTCTACTGAGTTCTGTAACTGACTGAGAGTACTAATGATCGTGACATGATTGATACTATTATATAACTGACACTGGCTCTAAGTAACAGCTAGATTGTCGGGTATTAAATACCCCCAGGACTTGATAGCATGAAAAGTAAAGAAAAGCATAATCTTGAATAACATAGCAATGTTCACTTGGTCATAATTCATTTCATAGAGACATTTCATCAAACACTTATAATGCATTAACTTATACATGAATGGGGACTACATGTTAGCATGCTATAATGGCATTATTTTTATTCTCATAGACAATTTATGAAAACACATGGGAAGCATACTTGGTTCATTAAATCATAAACACCTAGGGTTAATGGTTACAACAATCAACTTACAAATTGAAGGGTTTATCATGACTATCATGTAATTCAATGCATACTAGAATCAATTCTTGGAACTTGTAATCTAAATCATGGATTAAAACTCAAACAACACCATGAAAATGAATTCAATCTACTTCAAACATAGAAATCATAAATCTTATATTTTGAAAAAAGGACTCTTGGGATCCATGGAAGGTAAGGATCAATGGATGAACATCTAACATACCTGAGAAGAAGAGTTCTTGAAAGTTCTTGCAGATATTCTTAAGGATTGACCTAGATTCTTGAACTAGGGTTTTTTCCTTTTGAGAGAGAATGATTTAATTTGGGGAAAATTGAATGAATAATGAGTAGCTAAGGATGTTTTTAGGGATTAAATCCCGTATCTGGGCATAATAAAATTATGGGAAAAGACTGTTTTAACCTTGGGCATCCTTATAATTTTTCATAAAATTTTTCTAAACTGGGCACTTGGCGTGACGCACCACTATCACGTCGTGCCACTGGAAAGTGGACAACTGGTAACTGGGTTGATGGCGTGACGCGGATCTATCACGGTGTCTTACTGAATTCTTGGCACAACGTGGTGGAATCGCGTTGCCTTACTAAAAATTGACAATTGTGAACTGGGTCTATGGCGCGACGTGCCAATATCACGGGGCAACACTGGAAACTGACAATTGCTATTTTGACACACTTTATGATGCGTTGTGGGCCTGAATGATGATGTTTAATGACTGAAACATAAAAGCTGTATAACTTCTTACTCGGTTATCAAATTTAAGAAAATTTAGTCATAGTCAAGAGCAAGTATCCACTTCCTAGAATTGATGACTTGTTTGACCAACTTCAGGGTGCCAGTTACTTTTCTAAGATAGACCTCAGATCAGGCTATCATCAGCTCAGAGTCAGACAATGTGAAATTCCGAAAATAGCTTTTAGAACTCGGTATGGTCACATTAAATTCTTATTCATGCCATTTGGTCTTACCAATGCTCCAGCAGCTTTCGTGGACTTGACGAACCATGTGTTCAAGTAATACTTGAACATGTTCGTCATAGTCTTTATAGATGACATCCTTGTCTACTCCCACAGCGAGCATGATCATGAAGACCATCTATGAATAGTGTTATAGACTCTCAAAAACCATCAATTGTTCGCCAAATCTGGTAAGTGTGAATTTTGGTAAAGGTTAATAGCTTTTCTCAGTCATATCATTTTCGGTGATGGCATTATAGTTGATCCCCAAAAGACCGAAGCAGTGAAAAACTGGCCCAGACCCATCTCTCTATCAGATATCCAGAGTTTCTTGGGTTTGGCTGGCTATTACCGATGGTTTGTTGAGGGATTTTTGTCTATTGCATCCCCTATATCCAGATTGACTCAGAAAAAAGTCAAATTTTATTGGTCAGATTCTTGTGAGAAGAGTTTTCAGGAGTTGAAGACTCGACTCACTACAGCCCCAGTTTTGACTCTACCAGATGGTTCAGATGGATTTGTGGTATATTATGATGTTTTTAGGGTTGGTTTGGGGTGCATTTTGATGCAAAGAGGTAAGGTTATAGCCTATACCTTTACATAGCTCAAACCTCATAAAAAGAACTATCCTACTCATGATCTTGAGTTAGCAGCTTGGTTCAGTGCTCAGTGTTTGTACTTCACCAGCCAATTCTATATTTTTTTATTTGAGCTTTGCATTCTATATTGTAAGATCTTATGTGGCACCTGGTCCCTCTGAGACAGCTTTTGAATCTATAGTTTAAGAGGCACTATTTCAGTGTCTTTTGGTGTTGGCATAATCCTCAGCTCCTCCATTTTTTTTGTCTAAGCTTTCTTGAGCATCTAGTAGTTCAGGCACTTGGGATACAATCCCCATTTTTCCTTCAATACACCCATTTTCCACAAGTGTGGTTAAACTAATTAGTTGTTTTGACTATCCCTGGTGTTCCTTTAGTCCCAATAACTCTAAAATGATAAAGTACTTTGTTCAATAAATAACCATAGGGCATCCCATGTCTTCATTCCCTTTCTTATACCACCTTGTGCATATGCTCTATCATCATAGCAGACAAACTTATTAACTCAAACTTACTCAGGCACTCGATTAGAAATAGATCAATGTCGAAAGTAATTATTTTTTAATCTGATCTTGGTAGAAGGACCTTATTGATAAACTCAAACACCAGTTGAAACTCACTCTTTAGAAACTACTTCTTAACTGCAGCAATTGAGGTTCCATCAACTCTTGAAGCTTCAATCATGAATTCAGTTGTGGGTTATTGCTTCAAAACTGTCTTTGCCCCTATAATAAGCATATCCAAAATTCCTCCTAAGGTTTCTTCATCCACCCATATTTCTTTTCCTTGCACCAATACAGATAGACTCAACCCGTCTTTTGAGAAATCTATTGAATAATACAATTTTCTTACTTCATTTTCAAACACCACTGGTGCTGCCTCCTCAAATAAATGCAGCCATCCTTGATGCCTGACATATTTTATCAGTTTCACCATCCCAGGTTTCTCATAGATTTTGGGATCAAATATTCTTCCTGGAAAAAAATTTTATGTCTTAATCCTTTCAATCCTTCGTTTTTTGGATATATTTTTCTTTTCTTCCTCTTTTTTTACTCTCTTGGGATCATCACATGCCTCTTTCTTTTCATCAATTCTTCTTTCCTTGGGAATAAGTCCCTTGAAGACTTTCTTGTCTTTCATAACAATGTGTTTCTTTTTTATTACACCATGACTCCCAAACTTAGGATCAGAGGACCTTTTCCTTTCGTCATCATGAGTATCCAGTCTTCTCTTCTTATAAGTAATGAAAATATCAGATTCAATTTCTTCATCTCTCTTCATCTCCACCACTTTAAGTTTTTCTTCTGTCGTAGCAGTAGATTTCCTGAGTCTTCTTCTTATAGAAGTAGAGGACTTATTCTTCTTTATTGTATCTGCTCATAGTTTCATCACAGACACTCTAATAGAGTAAGATTGTGTATTTTCCTTACCAAAGTCAGTTATTTTCTCCTTTTATTTACTATCCTTCAGTTTCTTCATTTTAAAGATTAGAGGTTGTTCATCCTCATTTTCTTTATTTTCTTATTTAGAGGCAATACAAACTCCCTCATCTTTCTCAGATCATCTTTTCCTCCAGCTATTTGCTCATCCCCACTAGCCAACCCTTCTTTGGGATCATTTCTAAGTAAAAGCAAATTTTCAGCTACTAGATATACGCTACTAAGAGAGTCAGATTTCATCACAGGAATCTTATCGTCTAATAGATTAGAAAATACAAAATTTGACTCTAAAAGCGTAGGAGAATCATGTTCTGGTAACTTATCTGAAGTTTCTACACCTTATAATTTCTCAAAGAAGGCCTGAATTTGAGGGGCACAAGAAGATTTTGGATTTGTTTTAGAAGGAGGTCCTTCAATTAGAAGAACCTATTGTTTAATTGGAGAGCCAAATATTTATTTAGATCATCCATATGGACAGAAGGGTCACTGGGATTTAAAGTTTCAACTGGGGTTTCATGAGTCTCATGAGAAGGGCTGACAGGTGATACTTTTTATGGTTCTTGAGAATTATCTGAAGAGAAATCTCTCATGTGGTTTGAAGAAAAGAGAATTTCAAATATTTTTAAGCTGAGAGAAAAAAATTGAGAAAGAAATAAGAAGGACCAATTTTAATAGTGTTTTGAGTCAATTATGAGAATAATGAGTTGATAGGATTTGAATCATAAGTAAAAAGATGACCGTTTAACATTTAAGACACACCTTTTTTAAACTGAAGCGTCTAAATGACAACAATTGTGACTCTTTACTTTTGAATGAATTTGATAGATTTTGCTCATATGGAGTTAAACAAGTGGCTTTTTCAACCAAAAATTTTATAAACATTTAAGGTACATCATTTTAGTGCCCACCTGAGAGATGGGACCAGGTCCCTCTCCTTTTTTAGTGAGATCTTAACTTGTGATTGCTTTAATTATTTCCTTCCAAAGTTGTTCTCTTAAGGTGTATAACTGCAAAGGTATGATACTGAGTTAGATTGGTATATACCTACTTTATCATGGATATTTGTATCCTTGTCATAGTCAAATTTAGAAGAGACATTAATTCATATGTTATTAATTCTGGTGAAGCTTTCTCTGATATAAATCTCTTAGGGACCAGGTCCCAAGAAATCATCTATTTCAAAATAAGACACCTCTATCTACAAGTGTCTTAAGAGAGAGAGGGAGAGAGAGAACAGAATTAGCTTTTCCATTATAAAGCTTTAAACTTTTCTAGTTGATGAGCTACTCTTGACTATAATCCTCTTTTTCTACACCTAAGATCATGATCACAAGTTGAATTTGGGAACCCACTTGAGCTTGAGTTCCCAGTGCGAAGAAAATGGTGTGATCAAATTCTTCTTAGCCCATTTAGGAAATGAAAGCTTCCTTTTTGACTTTTCCACAGATTTGAAGTCCTCAGAAAATGCATTCTCCTACTTAATACATTCAGTATTCCTTAATTTAGTCTTAGGCTAGTACTGACATTCCTTTTTTAGAAATCTATCTCTTCCATAATGAATACACTTGAGTTCATACTCTTTGCTTCCAATGTAACGAGAAGTCTTACATTTTGACTCAACAGGTTGAATTTTATCTTGATTGCCCAAACCTCTATCATTATTAACACCTTTACTAAGTAGATTAGAAGGAGTCTATAAAGAAGAAGTCTATTTAAGAGATTTCTTCAACTCTTCTCTTAAGCAGACCAGTTCCTTTTCCAATTTTTTATTTCTTTGAAGAGCAGCCATAAGATATTCTAGAGAATCCCTCAGTTTTTCTTCAATAACTATTTAAAGCCCTGAAGCCTCCTTCTTCTTTTTGTCATCTAAATTGTTTCCCTTCTTTAGTTGACTTAAACAGCTCAGATTCTCAAATTTCAACTTAGAGAATATTTCTTCAGTTTGTGATATCTTCTTTTCTTCTCCATCCTTTGTGTTTACAAACAAGGAGTCATAGGTAACGAGATTGTCTTCCACTGTTAGTATAGAAACATCTCCAGTCTTCTCATCTTTACTTAATTACTGGAGGAATCTCTTCATTTTTTCAAACCCCTTTTTAATAAACAACTAGCTCCACCTTTTCTTTCTAATGTTTCAGGATTTGATTCTTCTTTTACACTGGGTAGCTTCTCATGAATTCTTCAGGTTTGTCACCTTTGTGACAGACTTTAGTTTTGTAATTTAATTTTCCAAACTTACAAACCCTTTTTATAGAACTAATAATCCTTGTTACCAAGAGTGCAACATCAATGTATTCTTTTCTTGGGCCAGATTCTAGAGCCTTCAGGAATTCAGGCATTGTATTAATCTACATGGAATAGAGGATCCAGGTTTCAAAGGTGGTAAATATACCTGGTGGAATGGAAGGACAGATAAAGAGTGTATATTCAAAAAATTAGATAGTGTGCTTCATAATGATAAAGTACAGGATCTTTTTCCAATCCTTGAAGTGGAGCATCTGTTTAGAAGTGGGTCTGATCACACTGCTCTAAAGATTTATTTTAGCACAGTGGAGGAAACTATTTACAAACCATTTAGGTTTCTGAATATATGGCTGAAAGAGCAAGCATGTTATGAGGTAATTAATGAAAATTGGGAAACTAAAGTAATGGGTAATCCTTTTATTGTGTTTCATCACAGGTTAAAAAGGGTTAAAAATTCTTTGACAAAAAGAAGTAATGAATATTTTGGTAATATCTTCTAGGAAAAAATAACATTAGAGGAGATTATCAGAGTTAGAGAGAAACAGTTTGAGAAAAATCCATTAGGCAATAATAGATAGATGTTGTTTAAAGCACAAGCAAAATTAAACTTAAAATTGAAGAGAAAAGAGGATTTCTAGAGGCAGAAGGCAGGGTTGGAATAGTTTAAAGAAATGGAAAGAAACATCAACTTTTTCATGTTGTTGTGAAAGAAAGAAGAAATAGACTAAAAATAACAAGAATTTAGAATGATGAGGCGGAGTAGATGGAAAATTAGAAAGACATTGCTGAAGAAGCTATTAGTTTCTTTAAGAAATAATTTTCTAAAGAGGAAGAGATAGTGGACTTTGAAATGTTAAATGACCTACCTACTGTAGTGACTGCTGAACAGAATGAAGCTATGAATAACTTTTTAGAGATCCAAGAAGTTAAGAAGGCTTTCATGGGACTGAATAAGAATAGTGTAGGAGGCCTGATGGTATGATAGAAGCATTCTTTAGGATACCTAGGCGATTATTGGTCAAGATATCCATAATATGATTATAGCTTTCTTTTGTGGGTTGAATTACCAAAGTTTGCGACTCACACAAACTTGGTATTATTACCCAAGAAGCTAGTTGTTAACACATTTTTGGATATAAGACCAATATCTTTGAGTAATTTTGTAAAAAAAATATTTTCCAAAATTATTCATGAGAGAATTAAAAAATTTCTACCTTCTATTATTTCAAAGGAGCAAGCAAGATTTGTTCAGGGAAGAAGAATTGCTGAGAACATATTGATGGTTCAAGAAATAATCACAGATATTAGGAAAAGGAGCAGGAGTCCTAATCTGGTGATGAAGCTAGGCATGATGAAAGCTTATGACAGGGTTGGTTGGTTATTTCTTACTGAATTATTGAGGAAGGTGGGATTTAGTGAGTTCATGATTGATATGGTATTCAGATTAGTTGGAAATAACTGGTATTCTATTCTATTAAATGGACAACCAATTGGTTTTTTCAAATCCTCTAGAGGTTTGAAATAAGGAGATCCACTATCTTCTACTCTATTTATTATTGCAGAAGAAGTGATGTCAAGAGCTCTAAAGTCTTTAATGGATTCCAAAGATTTTAAACTATTTGGAATGCTAAGAGGAAGTCCTAAGGTAAATCACTTTGCCTTTGCTGATGACATGATAATTTTATGCAAAACTGATCTACAAATAATGCAGAAAGTGACCAGTACACTAAGAATTATAAAAGAGTATCGAGTCAGAAGGTTAATAAGGAAAAAATCTCCTTGTATTTACATAAGGGAGTTTCTCAGGGTGTTGTGGTATTAGCTAAAGTGGTTACTGGAATCAGGAGAAAGGATTTTTCTTTCACTTATGTTGGTTGCCCAATATTCCATATGAGAAAGAAGAAGGATTATTATCAAGCTATGATGAGCAGAATTAGTGGAAAATTGTAAGGCTGGAAAGAGAAGCTTCTATATTATGGGGGAAGAGCTATTATGATTAAACACTTCCTATAGAGTATCTCAATCCACTATTTGTCTGTTATGAATCCCTCTTTAAATGTACTCAATACAATTCAAAGAATATTTGCTCAATTATTTTGGAGTACTCATATAGGGGGAAAGAGCAGACATTGGGTTAAATAGAGTAAACATTGTTTGCCTAAGAAAGAAAGAGGTTTGGGTTTCAGAAATATTAAAGATGTATCAATCGCCTTATTCTGCAAATTATGGTGGACTTTTAGAATTAAAGACTCTATTTGGAGTAGATACATGCAGAATAAGTATTGCAGAAATAAGCATCCAAATGAGATAGTGTGGAAAACTGGTGGTGGATCTCAGGTATGGAAAAAAATGCTACAGGCAAGGGATCTGGTGGAGCATCAATTTTTTTGGAAGATAAGAAAAGGAAATTCAAATCTTTGGTTTGATAATTGGACAAAGGAAAAAGATTTTTATACACTTGTCCAGAAATTCCAGGGAATGGGACATTCAATATCAACAAGTGAAGGATTTGATTCATAATAGAGGCTGGAATTCACAATTGGTGTATTAGGTATTTCCACAAGAAGTTAAAGAACAAATCATGGAATCTATCAAAATTCCAAATAGTAGAGAGAGAGAAGACAGTCTAATATGGATGATTGATTCAAATGGCAGGTTCACTGTCAAATCAGCTTGGAATTATATTAGACAAAGGGAGGAATGGAATGTAGTTTATAAAAAAATTTGGGTGAAAGTTTTACCTTTTAAAATGACATTCTTAATATGGAGATTTTGGAAAGGTAAAGTACCTATTGATGATAATTTGACAAGATAGGGTGTTGAAGGGTCAACTAGATGCTGGTGTTGTCTAATGCCTGATCAAGAAACTATTTCACATGTGTTTCTAAAATCAAGCACTGCTAACAGGACTTGGTCCTATTTTTCTTCTTGTGCAGGTATCACTATACAAGGAGCTAACCTAACAGAGTTTATTAACTACTGGTGGAAGGCTGGAAATCAGGGAGCAACTAAAGCATACTATCATTCAATTCCCAGCATGATTTTATAAGAGTTGTGGAGAAGAAGAAATAGTGCTAAACATGATGGGAAAACTCTATCAACTCATAAAGTAATATTCAATATCAATAGAGACGTTGGTTTATTTCTCAAGGTAAGGAACCTTAGACAAGTTTTTCCATCAATATGGCAAGAAATACATCAGTAACTAAAGCAAAAGAGGTCAACAGTTAAGCTAACAAAGGTTGAGTGGCAATTTCCAGAAGAAGGTTGATTGAAGTACAATACAGATAGAGCTTCTAGAGGTAATCTAGGGGTCAGTTCTTATGCTTTCTGTCTGAGAGACGGAAAAAGAGATATAAGGTTTGCACAAGGAGAAAAGATTGCAGATACCACTAACATGGAGGCAGAAGCATATGCAATGCTTCAAGCAGTAATCCATTGTGATATGTCCAATCTTAATAAAGTAATTTTTCAAAGGGATTCTCTTATTATGCTGAAGGTTTTAACAAAAGAATAGAAGTGCCCATGGAATATGTTAGATTATGTTGAACAAATTACTGAGCTATTACATAATAAGCAAGTAAAATTCCAACACATTTTAATAGAAGGGAATCATTTGGCGGATTATTTAGCAAATATAGCAATAGATAATGGAGGATTCAATATAATAATATTTCAGCAGCTACCAGACAAAGGAAAGAAAATCCTTAATAGTGATAAGCTTCAGTGTCCATACATAAGAGTGTCACTGAAAAAAGGATGAAAAGGTTCAAGGTTATAGCTAACAAAGCTAAAATAGCTTACAAGCATCTATTTACAACCTCAAAGGGTAATTACGAACACCAAAAGCTAACTAGCCTATACAGAATCAGCCATTTAAAAAGAACTCCAGGTAAGGGGGAGGGTCGAGTGAGTTTGACTTAACCAACAAACTTGAGAAGCATAAAACAGTTCAAATATTGATAGGTTCGAGCATCCCTTATCTTCCTCCCAGCCAGATCTATCAATAAGTTTGAAATAAGGAGATTTTACAGAGAAGAGAAGTGAATAAAAAGCAGAAGATATTACTTACTTGAACATACAATCCATCTCAGGGACCTACAACCCTTATTTTAGAATCGAAAAAAGAAGAACCATCTCATCCATAAGAGAATTCAGCAGAGAAAGAGCATAAGTAAAAGAATACAGGTTCAAGACAGAAAGAGGAAGATGAACAGATGGAGTCAAGTATATAATCAGGTAAAGTACATACTTTTGAGAGCTGTTGATAGCAGGAATTTTCATCATCTCAGGCACAGTGTGGATAATCCAGAGAACGAGCATCATAAATTAAAGATTAAAGGCCGCCGACTCCATTAAAGATTTAAGCTCACATAAAGTAGGGAACTTGAGGAGTAATGAAATTGGGTTTTACTGCCTCTCTTTTCTCTTTTTATAATATGAAAAAGCTAATTGTTGAAGAGGTATCTCTTTATTTTTATAAACGTGTGATGATTAGGGATGGAATATCATTGGACCAGCTGTCTTAGTCGATACAAAATAGCACCTATAAATTTGTTACACAAGAGGACAAAACTGTACAGATACCGTGTCCCAGTTGTACAGTACTTTTCACATCCAGGTACGTGGTCCCTTGTAGTTTAACTGCTCATCATCAAAACTACATATAGAAGAAAGAGTTAGTTTTTAAGGGTCGCAGCTCACTAGATTAGGAGTTTGATTAGTTGATTTAGTTGAAAGTAATATCTTTGTTCAAATGGCTTGTAATCTTCATTAATATCTAACGTTAAACAAAAACATAAAAGTGATTCTATTTTTCTTAGGTTGAAGGAAGCGGTCCAAAGTCAAAAGTTTGAGGTTTTCTCCCAAGGGGGAGATGGTGTTCTTCATTGTCAAAGCAAACTATGTATCTCAGATGTGGATGACTTGTAACAGCGCATGTTAACAAAAACTCACATTTCTTGGTATTCTATTCACTTATAATCCACTAAGACGTACCATAATCTAAAGAAAATCTAATGGTGGAATAGCATTAAGAAGGATATTGCAAAATTTATGACTACGTATCCTAATTGCCGATAAGTTAAGGTTGAGCATTAGAGACTTGGTAGTACACTTTAGGACATCAGTATTCCTACTTGGAAGTGGTATGTGGTGAATATAGACTTTATTATAAGACTGCCGCATACTAGCAAATGGCATAATTCTATTTGGGTTATCATTCAGTGAACGACTAAGTCATCCTATTTCCTGCTAGTTAACACTTTAGATTCAACTAAGGATTATGCTAGACACTACCTTAGGGAGTTGGTGAAATTGTATGGAGTCCTCTTATCTATCATTTTAGATAGGGGTACTCAATTTACCTCTCAATTCTAGAAGACTTTTTAGAAGGGTCTTGGTACCCAAGTTCATCTTCGTAGGGCTTTTAACCCATAGATAGATGATCAGACAGAGAGGACTATTCAAACTTTAGAGAACATGTTGACAGCATGTGTGATCAATTTCAAGAGAATTTGGGATGATCATTTTCCATTGATTGAGTTTGCTTATAATTATAGCTATCACTCTAGTATTCAAATGGTCCCATTCAAAGCACTATGGTAGATGATGTAAATCTCTAATTGGTTGGTTTAAAGTTGGTGAAGCTATCTTGATAGGGCCATCTTATGTTCATAAGGTTATGGATAAAGTTTAAATGGTTAGAGAAAGACTAAAAATAAGGATACAGAGAAAGTTCAACTGATTAGAGAAAGAATAAAAACAACTCAAAGTCGTTAGAAGTCCTATGAAGATGTGAGAAGAAGGGAACTTGAGTTTTCTATTAGTGATTTTGTCTATTTAAAAGTTTTGCTCATGAAAGAGATACAGAGATTCAGTAAGAAAGGAAAGCTCAGTCTCCACTATATTAGTCCCTATAAGACTGTGGGCCGCTATGGCAATGTATCCTATGGGTTGGATTTGCCTACAAACTTAGAATCAGCATATCCAATTTTTCATGTGTCCTTGTTATAGAAATCCATTAGTGATACCGCACCAATTTTACCCTTAGAGAGTATGGTTGTGAAAGATAGTCTCTCTTGGGAGGATGTCCCAGTTGAGATCTTTGAACATCAGGTTTGTAAGTTGAGGAATAAGGAGGTCTCTTTGGTAAAGGTTTTTTGGCAAAATCAATCAGTTGAAGGATTTACTTGGGAAGCAGAGCCAAATATGATGACTAAGTAACCTCATTTTTTCCCTTCGAGCTCACTTCTATCTTGAGGTAATAGTTTTCCTATACCAATTATTTCCATCTCGTGCCACTCAGTTATTCTCATGCCATAACATGCATTCATGAGTTTGGTTCAGCCTATATTTTAGTTATAGACTCGGTATAATGTTAGTATTTGCCTCTTAAAAATCTAGTGTTGGGATTGCAGCTCTTTCCCTAACATTTCATCTTAGTTAGTTTTCTTTTGGGGACGAATAATCCCAAGAGAATATGTTGTAATGTCTCAAATCTAAGCCAAGAGTAGAACCATACTTCAAGTATATGTAGAATCAAACATCGTGTTTTGATAGTATGAGAAATAATTTAGACATGTATTAAGGCTACAAGTAACTCCTAGATCATAGCCAAATTGAAATATCTCTTACTGATTGATTTCTAGTGAATAATCTTCCTAAAGTCAACTTAAAATGAGTATAACTCCTAAATTCTGAAGTATTTTTGAGTTCACAACCCACTAAATGAGAGTTCTTTAATTCTACTTTCCGATTCATCAAGTTTTACCTCAATATGATTTCATAGCTAAGAGTTATGACTATTTTAGTAAAGCATTGTCCAACAATGAAATAGTACAATCGTAACCATGATCGTGGGTTAGATTTTATGGCCATACAATCTACTCGTCTTCATGAAACATCCCAAAAAACTGAAAGTTGATACCTTCCAACCATGAAAGGGTACAATGATCTTAGTTAGAAACAATGAGCTTAGATATGATCATGAGTCCTAAAGCTTATTCGGCTTAGACTTTAAACCAATGAACCAAGGTACAATCATAGGTGGATCCCGCGGTCCTACCATGGCTCTTATGATCAAGTCCAGAAAGGTTCTAGTCCATCGACCCAACCATAAACACCACCCACAATTATAGGTGAGTCCCGCAATCATGGAATGGTTTATACGACTCAATTCTACAGATTTTCAGTTACATTTTATGAAGGGCTTTGCAGTATTTTTTCACTTTTTTAACATCAAAACTATGTTTTTTAAGCCACCCCAAATTTGATTATTAAGATTAATATTATCGTAAGTCCCTCATTGCTCAAAAATTATTTGACACTTAGTCTAAAACAAAAGAAAAAGGTGATTTTCCTCCTCTCCAGGGAAAACTAGGGTTATCCAAGCTTAGGCTCCATTCAAATATTTCTTGAAGGTTTTTATATCTAAGTGTGTGGGATGTCATCTTTTGATTTCCTTTCAACAATGAGTCTTGAAGTTAACCTAAATTCCTCAGTTTAATTCCTCCCGCGTAACCTAGGATTTATGTGTAGTATGAATTCCTCTATTTTTTAGTTCCTTGTCATAATTGAGCCATGGACCCATGTGTAACGCCCTGATCCTGGTGCTCAAATTTCTACATGGTGTTCATGACCCCAAAGGACCACAAGTTAACCCATGACTGATATTTGTACCTGTATACTGTATAAAATATTTTATAATGCGGAAACATGAACTGAAAGGCCATAAGATTCAATACTGAACATGATATGAATGATATAACATTTGTGTGAGGTAATAGAATACCCAAAACAAAACTGAACATACTGAAGTCTGAAACATAATACTCTAGAAAGCCTCTAACAGACTGAACTATCTGAGTAAGAAGTTGATGGGATATTTCCCCAACTAACTCCAACTAATAAATTGATTAATGATATAATAGAGTAATAATCATAGCCTCAAAAGATAAGGACTCACTTCTAACTCTGTCTATGGATATCTGGAATCTAATGTTGCTCTGGAGCTCATGTCTTTGAACCTATGGTATAAGACACCATAGCACAAATGTGTTAGTACTTTGAATGTACTGGTATGCATGTGAGGTAGGCTAAATGCATGGGGTTCATATGCATGAACAATAATAATAACTAACTAACTATCATGAGCGTGAGAATACATGCATGAGACATAACAACGGACACTAATACTATGATAACATGATTACTGAATCTGAATATAACGGATAATGTGAGTGACTATATCTGACAGTCCTGAATCTGATGGAACTATCTAAGTTTCATACTATATCTGAGTTGACTGTATCTGACAGTCCTAAAATCAAAAGAACAATCTGAGTTCTATTATTGAGACTGATTAACTGTATCTGACAGTCTTGATTTTGTAACATGAAACTGTGGGAAGTAATTATCTAACTGACATGCCCCTAATACACCATTATGGCTGAGTTGGGGTCCAATTTTTAACCCCAATTAGAAGGGTTTCAATACCGCACCACTGGTAAGGACAAGCTGTGGGTGACCCTCATCTAATAGTATCCCCTATACGAGAACGGTGGGGCCCTTATCTGACAGTGCTTATCCATCTCATCAACCCTCATCGGATAATATTGATGTCTCAATCTATGTTGGCTACATAGTTCTGGAATGCAAGGATGACTTCTAAGAATCACACCCTCATCTAATAATGTCTGTTCCCATTCTTGGGTTCACTCGGTGCTAATTTCTACTCTCATCTGAATAGACACAAACATGATTTACTGAACTGAACATGGGTTGAATTACTGAATTCCATTGACTGAAGGAATACAACTGATATCTGACAACTGACTGAGTTCATGAGATCATGGAGATTTCCTGAGTCATAGGACTGTCTGAAGTCTAAGGATTCATAGCTTGACTGAGAGTAACATGAAAACATGTCATTAGCTCTAGGCACACAACTAACGTTTTGGTTACAAGTAGCCCCAAGACTCGATGGAAGGAAACTGACCAAGCATAACTTACTTGAACATATAACTAACACCATAGTCCTTACCACATTTATTAAAGCATTTCATCAAATGTGTGATAGGCATAAAATTGTAATACATGGGGATTTCATGGTATCATGCTAGTTAGGCACTTTTCCTTCATCTAGGCATTTAATCAAACATATTGAGGCATGGTACATGTAAAATTGTTCAATAATTAAACATCATGGTTCAATTCTAATTTCATCATTCAAGGGTTTAGTTATAGGTTTGCATGAATCTATATCTATAATAATTTAACCCACATAGAATTTATCACCCAATATAGAGTAGAATTCAATTTCTCATTATCGACATGAACAAGAGTGGCCCAATCATGAAATTCATAAGAAAATCCATAAACTTGAATTTAGAAAAGGGATTCTTGGGCTTCATAGAGGAAAGGAGTCCATGAATGAACACTATGCATACCTTGGTTCGTGATTTTGTGAAGATTGACGGAGGAAATTCTGGATTCTGAATCTTCTATAAAAATCCCTAGGTTGTTCTTGAGAGGTTTTTTAGAGAAGAGAGTGTATTGTGGGTGAAAAGTGGCTGAATAATGTGTTAAATGGATTAAATAGGGGTGGAAAATTGACCCTTTTAACCCTGGACGTGTCTTGTAATTTCAGCAAAAATTTCTTGAATTGGACCCTTGGCGCGTGCAGCGCTATCACGTCGTGTCACTGGAATTTGATCATTGGGAAATGAGGGATAGCGCGATGCGGAGCCATCGTGTTGCCCCTTCTTTTTAGACCTAGAACTTTAGTGCGGCGTGGAGGAAATTGCACTGAGACACTGGAAAAGGAAAATTGCCATTTTAGCTTGTGGCGCGGCATGCCACTAACCAATATGGCGTTGTTTTATGATGGAAACTTAAAATAGTCATAACTTCTGACCCGGTTATCGGATTTTGGCGAATCTTATATCGATGGAAAGCTTATCGAATTTTCCACATGACAAAAAGTGAAAATCTTGAAAATTCCTCATAGAATAATCATCATTCAATTTAGAAGCTAATACTAGACATTCTTGAGATCAAATTAGCTAGGAAAAAGTATGGGGTATTACAATATCTCCCCTTTGAGAACATTCATCCTCGAATGAGACTGACTGAAAGGGTAAGAAAAGAAACTAACGTACATACTGAACATGAATAGCTGGAACAGGATCTCATAACTGACATGACTGACAAGATGAACATATAATCCTGAACATGCATATCTGATGCATGTGTAACTGATTCATGAATGTATAACTAAGTGTTCTGATAAACTATGTTTCTCACAATGAGAATGTATGTATGATACATAATTATATAATTGAGATGATACATGACTGAATATGCAATGGTACTTGATACCAAGTTTATAAAGGGAACATGAGCATGAAACTGAATACCAAGTTTGTGATAAAACTGAACATGGAACTAAGTAATCTTAAAGAGAACTGTTACCTTAAGCTTGATATAAGTTGGCAGAGAAAAGGTGAGGATACTTGGTACGCATATCTGCTTCTACTTCCCAAGTAGCTCCCTCGACGGACTGATTTTGCCAAAGAACGTTAACTAGAGGGACTTCTTTGTTCCTCAATCTATGAGTCTGATAGTCTAAGATTTTAATTAGAATCTCTTCATAAGAGAGAGTATTCAGAATATCAATGCTCTGAATAGGGACTACAACTGATGGGTCACCTATGCACTTCTTGTGCAAAGAGACATGAAAGACTAGATGAACTGAGGCTAGATCTGAAGGCAATTCAAGATCATAGGCTACCTTGCCAAAGTGACTGATTATCTTGAAGGGACCAACATATCGAGGACTGAGCTTTTCCTTCTTACCGAATCTCTTCACTCCCTTAATGAGAGATCATTAGATAGACATAATCACCAATCTCAAAATCGAGATCTTTTCTACAAACATCTGCATAAGACTTCTATCGGCTCTAAGCAGCCCAAAGTCTTTCTCTAATCAACTGGACTTTCTCTAAGGTGTCGAATACTAAGTCAGGACCTATGACTAAGGCCTCACTAACTTCGAACCAACCAATTAAAGATCTGCATCTCCTACCGTACAGAGCTTCAAATGGAGCCATCTGAATACTGGAGTGATAGGTGTTGTTATATGCAAACTCAATCAAAAGTATGTGGTCATCCCAACTTTCCTTAAAATCTACTGCACACACCCTTAGCATATCTTTTAAAGTCTGAATGGTCCTTTCTGCTTGACCATCTGCCTGAGGATGAAAGGCTGTACTGAGGTGAACTTGGGTACCAAGACCCTTTTGGAATGCTTTCCAGAAGTGATAGGTGAACTGGGTACCTCTGTCTGAGATAATAGATAACGAAATGCCGTGTAATCTGACCAACTCCTTAATATAGAGTCTGGCATAATACTCAACTGAATAAGAGGTATGAACAGGAAGGAAATGGGCTGATTTGGTCATTCTGTCTATAATGACCCAGACTGAATCATGCTAATGACAAGTTCGAGGCAAACCCGTCACAAAGTCCCACTTCTAAGTAGGAATGCTAAACTCCTGCATGGACCCACTAGGCTTCTGATGCTTTATCTTAACCTGCTGACATGTAGAGCACTTAGCCACAAACTCTGCAACGTCTCTCTCCATCCCATTCCACCAATAGATTTCCTGCAAGTCGCGGTACATCTTTGTGGCCCTTGGATAAATAGAATAGCGTGCATCATGCACTTCTGCAAGAATTTGCTGCCTTAAGTCATCTACACCTGGAACACATTGACGACCCTGACAATGAAGGACACCATCTCCCCCTTGGAAGAAAACCTCTACTTTCTGATCCTGGACTGACTCTTTCAACTTGACAAGGCTGGGATCTCTATCTTGCTTTTCTTTTATCTTGGAAACTAGAGATGATTCTAAACTAATCTGAACCCATATATCACCCTCTTTTATATCGACTAAGCGAACGCCTAGTCTGGTAAGCTGATGGACTTCCTGAGCTAACTTTTTCTTACTATCCTCAACATGAGAAACACTACCCATGGATAGTCTACTGAGAGCGTCGGCCACTACGTTGGCCTTGCCCTAATGATAAAGGACATCATGTCATAATCTTTTAAGAGCTCTAACTACCTTCTCTGATAAATATTGAGATCTTTCTGAGAAAAGACATACTGAAGGCTCTTATGATCTGTGAACACGTCTATGTGAACATCGTAAAGATAATGCCTCCAAATCTTCAAGGCAAATACCACGGTTGCTAAGTCAAGATCATGAGTAGGATAATTCCTCTCATGGGGGTTAAGTTTTCTAGAGGCGTAGGCTATGACTTACCATGCTGGATAAGGACACAACCCAAACCTACTCTGGATGCATCATAATACACTACGAAACTATCTGGACCATCTGGAAGAGATAATACTGGAGCTGAGGTGAGTCTAGTTTTCAACTCCTGAAAAATTTTCTCACAAGGATCTGACCACTAAAACTTAACTTTCTTCTGAGTCAACCTATACATAGGGGATGCAATAGAAGAAAATCCCTCAACAATCCATCGGTAATAGCCATCCAAACCCAAAAAACTCTTGATATCTGATGGAGAGATAGGTCTAGGCCAGTTTCTTACTGCTTTGATCTTTTGAGGATCAACTCTAATGCCATCATCGAAAATGATATGACCAAGGAATGCTACTGGCCTTAGCCAAAATTCACACTTACTAAATTTGGTGAATAACTGATGATCTCTGAGAATAGATCAAGATATCATCTATGAAGACTATGATGAACATGTCCAAGTACTGCTTGAACACACGGTTCATCAAGTCTATAAAAGTTGTTGGGTCATTGGTAAGACCAAAAGATATAACTAAGAATTTGAAATGACCATACCGAGTACGCAAAGCAATTTTTGGAATGTCACATTCTCTAACTCTGAGCTGATGATAGCTGGATCTGAGGTCTATCTTAGAGAAATAACTGGCATCCTGAAGTTGATCAAACAAGTAATCGATTCTGGGAAGAGGATACTTGTTCTTGACCGTGACCTTATTGAGTTGATGGTAGTCTGCACACATCCTAAGAGAACCGTCTTTCTTGTGCATGAATTATACTGGAGTGCCCCACAGAGAAATACTGGGCCTGATGAATCCCTTATCTAAGAGATTCTTCAATTGTTCTTTCAGTTCTCTAAGTTCTGCTGGTGCCATTCTGTATGGCGATATAGATACAGGCTGAGTATCTGGAAGAAGATCAATGTCTAAGCCTATTTCCCTTTTAGGAAGAATTCCTGAAAGATCTTCGAGAAAGACATCTGAATATTCACCTACAACTGGAATTGATTCAAGGCTGGGAGTTTCAGAACTAGTGTCCTTAACTCGAACTAGATGATAAACATATCCTTTAGATATCATTTTTCATGCCCAAAGGTAGGAAACCAGATGACCTCTGAATGCTAAAGTACTACCCTTCCACTCAAGGATGGGTTAATTTGGGAACTGAAACTGGACTATTCTATTTCTGCAGTTGACTGTGGCATAGCATGAATGAAGCCAATCTATGCCGAGAATGACATCAAAATTAGTTATCTCTAATTCGACTAAATCTGCTGAAGTGACTTTCTGAAATATTATAATCGGGCAATTCTTATATACCCACCAAGCTATGATGGTTTTACCCACTGGGGTAGAGACTGAAAAGGGCTCTGCTAGGATTTCGAGACTGATTCCAAAATTACCTGCTATATAGGGAGTAACAAAAGACAAAGAAGCTCTTGGATCTGGCAAATCATAAACATGTACATGAAAGATCTGTAACGTACCAGTAACCACATCAAGAGAATTTTTCTAATCATGTCGAGACTGAAGAGCATAGAGTCTATTTGGGAGTTACCCACTAGTAGCACTGAAGATGGCACACTGCTGATTTGGGTGATCGGACTGAGCTGAAAAGTGGAGATCGCTCTGATAACCTGACTGATGGAAGTTTCTAACTTTGTTTCCTAGCTTGCCACAACCAAAATAGACATCGCTACCAGCTCTGCAAGTACCCTTGTGGTTCTTACCACAAGTCTGACAAAGGGGATTAGTTCGGGCATTGCTAATATTTCCCTAAGACCTAGAGCCTGGCACTCTATCTCTGTTACCCTCCCTGAACTTAGGAACTGGAGCACTGGTTGAAAAAGGGGCTGGAACTGATGGCTTAGGACGAAACTGGGAACAGTTTCCTCGTTATTATTTAGGCTGAGTGAAGTTGAAACTACCTGTCTTCGCTCTCTTATATGCTTCTCCCTCTATTTAATCTTCTGCCCCTCTATCTGCTAAGCATAAATTATGATCCTGGCTAAATTTATGTCACTATTCAACATGGCAGATCTGTACTCTTTAACCACGCTATCATTCACCCCTGAAATGAACTTACTCATTTTGGCCCTTCTATCTGGAACCACATAAGGGACATATCTGGCTAATTGAGTAAACTTAAGAGAGTACTCTTTCACCGTCATGTTTCCCTACCTGAGGTTGATGAATTCTAACACCATAGCTTCTCTAAGCTTTAAGGGAAAGAATCTATCAAGAAAAGCATAAGCAAACTCCTCTCACTCAACAGGCCCTGCATCATTTGGCCTTTCTGACTTCCACTATTTAAACTAAGTGTGAGCAACATCCTGCAACTGATATATAGCTAGCTCAACACTCTCACTAGAAGTAACCCCCATTATGTTTGTAACCTTCTGTACCTGATCTAAGAATTCCTGAGGGTCTTCAACTGACTTAGACCCGAGAAAGAATAGAGGATTCATTCGGGTGAAGTTCATAATCCTAGTTGCAGCTGAATTGGCCACTGGGTTGGCCAAAATGACTGATGATCGTTTATTTTGAGCGGAAACTGACTGAGCAAGAGTAGTTAATACAGACCTGAACTCCGCATGAGAAACATGATCTCCCAAAGGATCTTCGAGCTGAGGGGCTGACTGATTTCCGTTTATTCTTTTAGGAGGCATGTTCCATAGAAGAAAGGGAGAAATGGATTATACTGAGAGATTGACTTGAGACTACGCTCACTGGTATGACATGAATACTGAAAGAGAGGAAAACTATTCCTAAAACATCTTATAGCCTCTTGCACATAAATGTGGCGTCGAACACACCCATGTATAAGACTCTACTAGATGCATCTTTCAGACTTCCTAGGACTCTATTGAACCTTAGGCTCTGATAACAAGTTTGTAATGCCCCGAGCCTAGTGCGCGGAATGCTACACGATGCTCATGACTCTGAAGGACCACAAGCTAACCCATGACTGATATCTGTACCTATATATTGCATAAAATGCTATATAATGTGGAAACATGATCTGAAAGGCCATAAGGTTCAATACTGCACATGATCTGAATGATATAACATCTGTGTTGGGTAATTGAATACCCAAAACAAAACTGAACATACTGAAATTTGAAACATGATAGTCTAGAAAGCCTTTAACTGACTGAACTGTCTGAATAAGGAGTTGATGGGATATGTCCCCAATTAAATCCAACTAATAAACTGATTAATGAGATAATAGGAAAATAATCATGTCCTCAAAAGATGAGGACTCACTTCTAACTCTATCTACAGATATCTAGAATCTATTGTTGCTCTGGAGCTCGTGTTTCTGAACTTATGGTATAAGACACCATAGCGCAAATATGGCAGTACTTTGAATGCACTGGTATGCATGTGAGGTAGGCTGAATGCATGGGGTTCATATGTATGAACAATAATAATAACTGAGTAACTATCATGAGTGTGAGAATACATGTATGAGATATAACAACTAATAATAATATTGTGATAACATGATTACTGAATCTGAATATAACGAATAACGTGAGTGACTGTATCTTACAGTCCTGAATCTAATGAAAATATCTGACTTTTGTACTATATCTGAGTTGACTGTATCTGACAGTCCTAAAATCTGAAGAACTATCTGAGTTTATTACTGAGAAACTGTATCTGACAGTCCTGATTCTGTAACATAAAACTATGGGAAGTAGTTATCTACTCAACATGCCCCTGATACGCCATTATGGCTGAGTTGGGGTTCAATCTGTAACCCCAATAGGAAGAGTATCAATACCACGCCACTAGTAAGGACAAGTTATGGGCCACTCTCATCTGATAGTGTCCTCTATACGAGAATGGTGGGGCCCTTATCTGACAGTGTTTATCCACCTCATCAACCCTCATCAAATAGTATTGATGTCTTAACCTATGCTGGCTACATAGTTTTAGAACGCAAGAATGACTTCTATGCATCACACCCTCATCTGATAGTGTGTGTTCCCATCCTTGGGTTCACTCGGTTCTAATTTTTACTCCCACCTGAATAGACACTGAACATGATTTACTGAACTGAACATGGGCTGAATTACTGAATTTTTTTGACTGATAGAATACTACTGATATCTGACAACTGACTGAGTTCATGAGATTATGAAGATTTCCTGAGTCATAAGACTGTCTGAAGTCTAAGGATTCATAGCTTGACTAAGAGTAACGTGAAAACATGACATTGGCTCTAGGCACACAGCTAATGTTTTAGGTACAAATACCCCCAGGACTCGATGGAAGGAAATTAACCAAGCATAACTTACTTGAACATATAACTAACACCATAGTCCATACCACATTTATAGAAGCATTTAATCAAATGTGTGATAGGCATAAACTTGTACATACATGGGGATTTCATGGTATCATACTAGTTTGGCACTTTTCCTTCATCTAGGCATTTAATCAAATATAGTGTAGGCATGATACATGTAAACATCATTGTACAATAATTAAACATCATGGTTCAATTCTAATTTTATCATTCAAGGGTTTAGTTATAGGTTTGCATGAATCTATATCTATAATAATCTAACCCGCATAGAATTTATCACCCAACATGGAGTAGAATTCAATTTCTCATTATCCACATGAACAAGAGCGACCCAATCATGAAATTCATAAGAAAATCCATAAACTTGAATTTAGAAAAAGGATTCTTGGGCTTCATGGACGAAAAAATTCCATGAATGAACACTACACCTACCTTGGTTCGTGATTTCATAAAGATTAATGGAGGAAATTCTTGATTCTGAATCTTCTATGAAAGCCCTAGGTTGTTCTTGAGAGGTTTTTAAGATAAGAGAGTGTATTTTGAGTTAAAAGTAGTTGAATCACGTGTTAAAGGGCTTAAATAAGGGTGGCAAATTAACCTTTTTAACCCTGGACGGGTCTTCTAATTTTAGTAAAAATTTCCCGAATTGGACCCCTGGCGGACGCGGCGCTATCGCGCCATGTCACTGGAATTTGACAATTGGGAAATTGAGGGATGATACGACACGGAGCCATCGCGTTGCCCCTTCTTTTGTGACCTAAAACTTTGGCGCGACACAGAGGAAATCACGCTGAGACACTGGAAAAGGACAATTGCCATTTTAGCTTGTGGCGCGGTGCGCCACTAACCAATATGGCATTGTTTTACGACGAAAACTTGAAATAGTCGTAACTTCTGACCTAGTTATTGGATTTGGGTGAATATGATATCGATGGAAAGCTTATTGAATTTCCCACATGAAAAAAAGTTAAAATCTTAAAAATTGCTAATGGAATAATCATCATTCAATTTAGAAGCTAATACTAGACATTCTTGAGATGAAAATTAGCTAGGAAAAAGTATGGGGTAGTACACCATGTTACCCCATGAATTTTAGTATCATTACATGCTTATAATTATGAACCCTTAGTGCCATGTATAATTCATGATTTTAAACTTGAGTTACAAAATATCGTATTTAATTTCATTTATGGAAATTGTCATAATAGTTGCATTCTTGTGAGATGGCGGGTTATGAATATCTGATGACCTTGGGTTTCATGCAAATGCAATGAATACTCATTCCTCCATGGTTATATTATATAGAATACTTTACAGATAAGTGTCTACTATTTCAATTGTAAATATCAGTGTTATGAGCTTATCAGTTATTCATTCTAAATGAACTATCTAATTATTAGTTATATTTCATTAGGAGTAGTACTTAGCACCGAGTGGATGCAAGGATGAAAACTCACCCATCAGTTAGGCTGAGAGATTTAGTAGAATTTCCTAAGTTCCTGAACTATGGTGTTGTTGTAGGTTCTAAAGGGTCACCCATCAGACCATGTTTGACACCTTAGTTCTTTTGGATATCAGTTTAGTAGATCTACGTCAGTCAGTATTTGTACCCTTGACAAGGTACAGATTACCCTTCCATATGGGGTTACAGGTTGGACCACGGTTAGCTCATATTGAAGTATGTCGGTTAATGGTATGTCCCACAGTCCACAGTTCAAATTCAGATAGTTGTATGACCTCGTACTTAGTTACTCAACATATCATTTAGCACATATTTTATTACTTGGTCTTACATCAGAGTACCATGTTGCATGAATTATGTTCAGCCTATGTCATTTATTTCCTATCTCACGTACTCAGTACATTCAAAGTATTTATTGTATACTTTTCTTTACACTATATTGTCTTATAATACAGGTTCTGATATTCAACATTCATGTTGGGCATAGTATGATCTCCTAATACATCAGCAGCAGTGCTTTGGTGAGTCCTCATCCTTCGAGGGCTAAACATCATTATCTTTCATTTATGTCTTTCCAGTTTTCAGATAGTTAGATTTAGTTGGGGGCTTGTTGCAGTGACTCATCTTAGTAGAGGCTTTCAGACAAATAGTAGAGATTTGGCTTTATGTTTTCTTTAGTGATTTCCATTTTATTTTAACAATGATATTTGATTTTGATTTTCACATATCGTTCGGCTTTAGCTTTCGTACAATGTTATTCATTTTTATACAGTATTCTTAGTGTCAAGTCAAGTCATGGGTTAGCGTGGGTTCACTTGTGACTCAAAGCGTTGTGTTACCACTAGGAGATAGTCTCGGATCGTGACATCCTGTATAATTACATCTCTATAATACTTTAACGATTTACCTCTACATCATCTTTTGAATCCATCCAGAGCCAACTACTCACAACTTCGCACTGGGGCATCTATGCATCTGCTCATCACATGCTCGAATCATGTCACCCTCGCTTCCGATATCTTGTCTTCCATTATCAAAGTTACTCCCACCTTTTCTCAGATATCCTCATTTTAAACCTTATCTTTCCTAATATATCTACACATCCACTCCAACATCCTCATCTTCGCCACTTTTTTTTAGAATACCAGAGTTTTTGACTGGCTAACACCCTCCACATATAACAAGATATACATTTATAAATTTATGTATATGTAATGTGTATAACAATTGATTTACAAATGAGTTGGTACAAGTGCAAATTCTTCACAAAATAAGGCCATAACTACCAATAACCCCATGATGATACTAGTGACCTACTACTAAAATGGGTTTACAAATATTTTTCACATAGGTGGGCTTAAAATTCATTAGGTAACAATCCATTATTATCTTCTCACTCAAAAAACACAAAAAGAAAGCCACGTCATATATCCTTGCAACACAATGTAACAACATCCTCAAACGTTGGATCATATTCCTACCTTCAACCACTCATCTACTATGAAAATACTTTTTTTCATAGATTTTTGTTCTTTAGTTCTGAAGTTAAACATGGGAATTTTTGAGTGAGGCGTGAAGTTTTATTATGTGTTTGATCATAGCTTTTAGAAAATATATTTCATTTTTTAAAGAAAAAACATGAAACGTGATTTATATCCATAAACTTTAAAACTATTAGAATTCGCAAAGTTTGATACAAAAATATCATTTTTATAATTAACTAGATAATACATTATATAAAAGTCATGACACGGTATATTAATAAAAATTCTAATAATACAATTGCTAGATATACAATTTGTCAAAATACAATTATTTACGAAGATACATTGATATAAAAATAATAATAATAATAATAATAATAATAATAATAATAATAATAATAATAATAACAACGATAGTAACTAGCTATTCATTATTATAATCTTCTTAATTTCTATGAACGTATTCACTTTAATAAGAATGCGCTTAGTGAGGGGTTGGTTAGATAGAATTATAGGTGGAGTCATAATTGATGATTTTTTTTAGTTTTTGAAAACTTGGGACTTTTACTAAGTTGTTTGCTAATTGATAACTTTTATTACCAAACAAATTTTACCATGATTTTTCCCAAAATATTTGCACTTTTTGTGGTCAAACGAGTCCTTAATCTTTTTCTCAGGTAAACTATAGAAATGGCTTTCAGAATGAGTGACTTTGCTTTTTTGTTCCCCATAAGAAAAGTTTTACAAAACTAACCTTTAAAAATATACTTGTTCTATATATGAAAAAGAAAAGAAGGCTAGTTTTAAATTTTTTTATGGGAGACAAAAAAACAACGGATAATTTCAAATATGTATAATAAAGTAATTGATTTACAAAAATATAGCCATATGTTGATTTACTAAAAAAAAATTGAAATACTCGCATTTTAGCCATGATCAACCCGTGGCTAAATGGCCAGTTTTATTTTTATTGTAAATAATAATTTTATTAAGCACCAAGAAAAATTCATATATAACTTCTCAAACGTTGTATATGTAATGTATCTATCTTTTATAAATAGTTATGAAATGTATCAATATTATAATAATAGTGTTTTATCATGTATATATGATTTATAATTATTTACCAAAGATGTATATATACATCTGTATACACTATTAATACAATACGTATACAATATATAAATAGTTATATAATGTACTGATATTATATAAATGGTTTATAAATGTGTATCGATATTCTATATGTAATATAACGATATTTTATAAAAATTATATAATGTATTATATTGTATAAAAGTTATCTAATGTAATTAATTACTATATCACAAATATAACATGCAAATATAAGATAATATTCTGAAATTACTTGCACCGTAGTTACGACATTATTTTATTATGACACAAATATAACATGCAAATATAAGATAATATTCTGAAATTACTTGCACCGTAGTTACGACATTATTTTATTAGCACACACAATGTAAGTTACTCTCTTTATTTGCTTTTACTTGTCACTTTTTAACATGTCACACACCTAGTAAGAAAACAATAATTGATATGATTATTTTATCAGACTACCCCTATTAATTGATGCTTAGAGTAATATGTCTTGAAAATTGTTTGGAGAATAAACAATCTAAGGATAAAATAGAAAGAATTCTTTTTTCTTTTCTTCATATGTCAAAAATGATAATTAAAAATAAAAATTCAATTAACAAAATAGTGACAAGTAAAAGCGAACAGAGGGAGTAGATTATAAAATCACGTGAAAATTATCTCAATGCATTTATTAGATTAAAAATTGCAAGTTGTAGCAACACTTTAGATAATATTTTACTACGCATTTAATTGCAAGTTGTAGCAACTTTTTAAAAATTATTTTATTTTAAAAAATTAAAAATATATTTTCTCAAATAAAATTAACTCCTTTTTTATAAGGTAGTATTCAATGTCTCCTAAAAAATTGTGCCGATAATTATGGTAAGAGTAAAATATGATCAAAATTATATATCTTCATTTATTATCATATTTATCTGTTTCAAAAAGTTTCATGCTTTTCTGAATTTACTTTATTGAAAGAATATTTTTTTCTATTAAAACACGTTTCTTCTTTACTATATATTCTAATATTTCTTTACTCATCCGTATAACTCTTCATAAAAAAAAATTGGGATTTTGTTTATTAGCAAATTTGAGGTTTGGTGGTAGATTTTCGTTCAACGTTTTCTTCTTCGTGAGCTTTGTCGGTAGATTTTTCCTCAAGTTTTTCTTCTTCAATATTTTTTTTGATAGAATTTCATATGAATTACGTTTAAATTCAAGTCTGATTCTACTCTTTCGCGTAAGAATTCTCGATTAATAGAGGATAGTGACCCCATTGTTCTTTCTAAACTTTGTTTGATCTTGATTGTTTTACTCCATCTCCACTTAGTAATAGCAAAAGAAAAATTGTTGAAAGTGGGTCTAACATCAACAAGCAAAAAGAGTGTTTGCCTGACAAAATCGAATTTTCTCAAATGAAAGAACCATTCGAAAAGTTTAATGTGAACATGCAAAATGAAAAAAAAATCAAGAAAAAGGTTGTTATTCCTCAAGCTAAGAGGAATTATAAGAGAAAGAATATTATTTGTGAGCAAGTGTCCGATTTTAATTTTGAAGAAGAAATTTTATCATGCAAATTAAAAAAAATTAAGAGTGGAATTGATGCACCTTCTCAAGTTACAAGGGCAAGGTCTATTGTAACAAATGTCAAGAATGTTGTCAAGAAGGATAGTAAGAAAAAATCTCGAAAAATAAAATTGTATGATTTTTGATATTTTAAAAAAAAAAAATTAAAACATGTAATGCATGTTAAATTTTTGTTACAATTTATAGTTATTTTAATCTTCATGAATTTTTTTTGTCGGCAGATTGGTGTAATTTTGATATTGTATTTTACTTTTTTTGATAATTTATTTATAAATGTATATAGGAGAGAAAAAAATATAGACACTGGTCATCGTATATTAAGGTCAATGTGTTTGATGACTTTAGTTTAAGATGGAAAAAGTTGCATTTTGACATATTTGCAAAATCATTATTTGGACACTTTTTAAAGATGCAGCAGTTTAAAGTCTAGCCCCATCTTTGAAATTTATTGCATGCAAAGACGGAGAATGATAGAGATGATTTGTCCATATTTCAGTTGAATGAAAAATTATTGCATTTTGGAAAGAGAAAATTATATGTTGTGATTGATTTAACGTTTGAAAAAAAATCTGAATTTTATTCACATCTCAAAATTTCAAACAAACTTATGTCTAAGTATTATCCTGATATGAAAAAGGTTAATAGCTCTAATTTTTATACTGATTTTGCTGAGTCTAAAAAATTTTTTAGGGAGAAAGATTTATATAAAATTGATATGATATATTTCAGAATTATTTTTTTGGTACCTGATTTGTCAAGAGTTTCATACCAAAGTTATATTTTGATTTGATTGAGTCTGGTGAGTATTTCAATTATGATCAGAGGAATGAATGTTTTAAACTTTTGCACAAATCAAAATCTTTATGGTTTGAGAACCAACCAATCATTATTTAGTTTTAGTGATTTTTATTTAGCTCTTCAAATTTAATTTTACGAATGTTGTCTGAACATAAACAAATCTATTGATAATTGGAGTCATTCACTTCTAAGTCCTCGAATTCTAAATTGAAAATCATCGAAGAAATTCATTTATAATGAATATTTGAAGACAATCATGTTTAAGCATTATAGCAATGAGGTAATGGTAACTACTTTTCTTGACATTTATATTAACTTTTCCTTTAAAATAGAATTTTATATTATATTATAAGATATTCTAAATCAGTATCTGTTTTATAATAATTATAATATTTTTTGTTAAATAAATTTAACTAAAGTTTAGCGTTTATGCTAGTATCGATTCAAATACATTGTCTATACCGATGAAAAAATGGTAAAGTATAATCTGACAACAATACATCAGGACAACTTTTATCAACATGCAGATCATTCAACCAGATGTTGATAGTGAAAAAGATTCTTCACCATCTGTAAAACAGGATGCATTTATAGAATTGAACAAGGAATTGGCTAATGTACATTATAAGTATTCATATTAATTTTTCAATTAATATTTTTAATTTTATTTTACAAATTTATTAACTATGTATTTTATAGATTTGTCATGTATGTATAGGTTCTATGATATATTGAACTTACATAAAAAGATATATTTTTGATTCGTCATATATATATGTATATATATATATATATATATATGTATATATATGTGTAAATATATATACATATGTGTATATATACACATATATATACATATACCTATATATATATATATATATATACACACACATATATATACATATTTATATATATATATATACACATATATATACATATTTACATATATATACATATACCTATATATATATATATATATATACATATATATACATATATACACATATATATACATATTTACATATATACATATATACATATATATATACATACATACATATATATATATATATATATATATATATATATATATTAAAAATCTGTTATTTATATGTACAGATTCTTGATGATGCGTCTGTTTTTCAGAAAAACATGAATATCAAAATTTTAATGTATTAATTCTTTTAATTGTATATGCGATATGTTATTGGTATTGGATGTGTAATATATATGTAATATTGAAATCATGTTGAATTTGTTAATTCTAAATTTCGAATGAAGAATGATCATTTTAAAAAAAATTTTATGATGTTATACTATATCCAACTTCATAGCATATGAAAGTTGTTTTTATATATCAAATTCTTCTAGTTGTGTTTTTATATTTTTCATGACATATCATTTAAAAAATTTTTTAATCATTTGAATCATTGTTTCATGAGTAGGTTGACAATTAATTCAAGGAGATCAAGCAATATGTTGTTGAATCTGTCAAAATGATTTTGAGTGAATTGAGGTCTTCAAAAATTAAGTCCATTGAATTAAAAACTACAGGTATGAACATATATAAATATTGCAAGACTTTTTTTTTCGACGGTTAATTTTGTTGTTTTTGATCAATAGGAGAATGGGTCGAGTTTATTGAGAGTGTAATACAGACACCAATACAAGCAAGAAATGTGATAAAATTTTTAGTGAACCAATCAAGGAGACGGATGTATTGTTGGATAATGTGGTTGCTGAAAAGGATGGTAAAATTAGATTAATTTATTTTGAGAAAATATCTTATTTCACCCTTGAACTATACTCTAAACGGCTGAGACACTCCTCAACTTAAAGAGGGTTTTATTACCCCTGAACTAATTAAAAATTTAATTTTGACCCCCTTAGTGCCTACGTGACACATACATGGAACACACGTGTGCCTACGTGGCCCTTCAGTGTGTTGTGCCACGTAGGCACTAAGAGTCAAAATTACACTTTTAATTAGTTCAGGAGGGTAATAAGACCCTCTTTAAGTTGAGGTGTGTCTCAACTGTTTTGGGTATAGTTCAAGAGTGAAATATAGTATTTTCTCATTTATTTTTAAATTTTATTTTTTAATAGATATAAGTTTAACCTATTCATAATTTTACCTTATATTTAATATAAAAAAACTAATCTTTATATGATTTTCAATGTAAGTATATATGCACAGTTTATCGTGATATTGTTTATGTATCTCTTGACAATCTTTCTCCATTGAATAAATTGTCATTTTTCATGGAGTCTCAATTGATCTCACTTGAACAAACATTTAGGCAACTTGAAACATCCGAAACTAAATCTTAAACATTATCATCGGTGATTTATGATAATCTCCAGTGGTAATGCAATACCGATCCAGCTATGAATAATTCATAGTTTACTTCAATAATAAATATTTATTTGAAGATTATATTAGCTTTGAGATTTTAGATATGTTGGTTGATCAATTTACGGATTGATGTTATGCAGATGCGAAGAAACAACGTGAGAGGTAATGCTTTGAGCTTAATATTTTTAATCGTATATTTGTGAATATTGTCTATAACCTCTTATAAGATTGGTATGTCTTCTTAAATGATCATAGGAGTAAAAAAGTAATGTTGAAACGCTATTATAAATTCAAAATTTGATCTTGCTGATTTGAAAATTGCTCAAAAGGATTGGTTCCTCAAACTGATTCATACTAAATGTTCATGAAATAATGAGTTGTGTGTCAAATATATGCAAATACTAATTATACATAGTTTCTATTGTGTTGTGAAGTTGAGAAATTATAAGTCGACGAAATATTCTTAATTGTAGAATTATAAGTTTGGGATGATAATTATATGTGTTTCCCCTTATTTAAAATGGTTGGATGTATATTAAACGCCTTAGCAAACACAAAAAAATAATTCTTTGATGAAGGACAGCGTGCAACGCTTATTTTCTGCTGAAATGCTAACTTGAGATGCCATAAAAACACCTATTGATTTAGTGCAATTTGAGTAGCTGGCCATCTTTTATTGTAAGTAATTCTCTATCAATTCATGTGATGGGTGTTTTCTGTTGTATACCTACACTAACCATTGTCATTCCTAGTCCTCCATTTGAAAGTATTGATATTGATCACTCAACAATTTTTGACAGATTAACTCCCCTCCTACACTTTATTTTGCACGAAAAATAAGTCCATTAATTTTTAACATGAATATTTCTGTATAGGATAGATTTTGTATTTTCAAAGAGATTTAGTAAGATTCTACTTGAATTGTATACTTGACCAAATAATATCGGTCAGAGTTGTGTGTGTATTAGGATTTATTATGAGTTCCCTTTCAACTGTTAGAAGAATTAGCATAGTTGTTTTTTTCATTAGGGATCTGTCTTTTGCTTCCTCCACCGTGCATTTTTTGGATTTTGGTTCTTGAGGTTTCATACATGATGATTGCATAAATATCAAGTCGACACATAGATGATTGCATAAATATTCGATAGTAGATGGTTGCATCATATAGTAGTTTGGTTAGTTGGGAACTTCTGAAACAAACTATGACTAACTTTCTCTACTTATATTCCACAGTTAAAAGTGATTTATCTCTCCCAAGTAAATGAATTAATTCATTATCGTAAAGTAATTTTATATTTTGTTTAAGAGATAGCAAGTTGATGGTTCACTCCTATAATTTTGAATTTTGACTAGTTTTAAAGATGAAAATTAAAAAAAAATGTTCTCAACTAGAAAAATATCTCGAATTAGAAAAAATGTGAACACAAGTTATTTTTTCATTTGATTTACTGTCAATTACTGAATTTAATTTGTAAGTCACTTATTAGAAAATCTATAGAAGAGCTATGACCAGTCTATTAAGTGTAATAAGGGTTAAATATTCTTTCAAGTAAGCAAACATACATCATTCATTATGTAGCTTCTGTGTTTGTATATGTGTATAAAATTGATATGGTATATAATTTTTCACTGAATGCTTACTCTATATGGCAGTAAAATAACATCCATATACAGCCTAGTTCTACTTACTAGCTAACATGCTTTACTTTATACTTTTACTATTTCTAGTGTCTTAAAATATTAAACATAAATATCCTTATATTTACTTTTCAAAAACAGCATGTAGATGGAATTATGTACCATTTGCAAAAAAATAAAGCATACTACAATGAATCAGATAACATATATCAAGATTGATGTTTGATTTATAAAATGAGTTTGTTCAATTGAGCAACAATGATTGGGTGCAAACAAGAATGCGAGATACATCTCTCCTGAACGCTATGTCGGCTAGTACATTAGGAGTTTTAAGATGCCTGCAAATGTATCTTGAGATACTGTGAACAACATCATCATTCTTGTTAATGTTAGTGAATCATTTCATTGGATTATGATTTCATTTCGCATTAGACATAAGTATCTTTATGTATCAGATTCATTTATTAGAGGTGTTGTGAACACAAAGAATTCATCGTTATGTCCAATTAATTGATATCATGATACTCCTTTTTTTTATTGCCACTATTTTTATGGTAAATGAGTGAATATATCTTGACATGGAGAGCATGTATGCATTGACAAAATCATCACTGATCCACTAGAGTATGTTATTGTGAGGGACGCTCCTCAACGGACTCCACAGCTAAGTATTTTAATTGATATTCTTAAATTTCTATATTATCATACTATATATGTGTACTTAATTTTTTTAAATTATTATTTTTTTCAGCAATAGTGTTATGTATGTGTGTGTCTTTGCTGAATTTATCAGTCATGGTATATTTGATATTTCAATCATCAAGTTCAATACTTTCAATTATCGTATGAGATATGGTATACTACTTTCAAATTACGCTCGAAGAAAATAAGATGGTAGTGCAACCAGTGAATATGAGGTGACTAACAATGTTACGAGTAGACTCGGTGGTTCAAAGATTTTAAGAGACATTATTTCGGATGTTCAAAAATTTCAATATGTTCCTAAAAATCATAGACATACCTAAACATGAATTTTTTTTTCTGATGTTTATTGATGCTCATTAATGTGTCTTTCTAGGATTGTTTTTATGAAAAAATTTTTTATTTTGATTTTTTTTTAAGTTTATTGATGCTCACGTTCTATTTTAGGTGGAAATTATGAAATCATTCTATGCTACTTTAACACTTGTTTAGCATTTTACGTTGTTGAATGAAATTGAAATAATCTCAGTTGTGTAAGTTGGTATTAAATTCAATATCAACCACATTAAATTATACATTTTTCTATTCTGCAATTAGTAATATTTTTTTTCTGATTTGTATGATCTTTTGTAATATTTTAACGATTACGTAGCTTTCAATTTAAATTTAACTTATGTTTTACAATATATATTGTATATCAATATATTTTTAAATTGATATAACATATCATATATACGATCTGATTATTAAAATTTTGTTTCAGTTATCTATTTATATTTTGCATATTTATTTACTTTTATTTTTTGCAGCATAAATATGTTAACATGAATCATAAAATTAATTCATGACAACAATAACAAGTCATAAACTATTTTGACTATAAACTTGAAATTGAGTACAAAAATATTTATCATAATATATTAAACAAAAAGAACTTTCATTATTTAATAAAAATATGCTGAAACATAACAAAATTTTACTGAAAAAAATTAAAAGAAGAAGAATTTCTATTAAACTTGAGGTGCATGTTTATGGCATGTTTTTCTATTATGTCCCTCTCTATGACAGTTAATACATTTCACCTTGACTCTTTTTTACTTTTTTTTATTTGGTGTTTTTCATCGTTCAACCTATTATCATACAGGTTATCTTTAAGAATTAGATGATAAAACAATTTCATCCAACGCTTCTTGAAAAAAATTTCATGTACTCTCACAAGGAAAAGACTCAACTGATATTGCATAAACATTTTTAAAATTTTTATTGTTGTAGTACGTCGAAAAATAATTCTCTCCGTATTGATTTCGATATGTAATAACAGTCATTGCATTGAAATAAGGTATCTCATCTAATTGAAATCAACTATAACTATATTTTATACTTCGTAGGCATACAATAAATCCTTTAACTCCATCGCTAACGGTATGCAAGAATTCGTGTGAAGCTCTACCTACAATAAATTATATTGTTAATACATATATTATAATAAAAAACTGCAATAAAAGATTTTGAAAAAATACATAATTATAATTCATCACAGCAACTTTCATAATTATACGCTAATAAATTCTAGTACATTTAGTACTCTAATGTAAACAATCTAACATAAAAAAATAAATAATGAATATTTTTAAATATGTAATGTAATATATTTAAAAACTTACCGTCATATTGTGCGATTGTTGCTTGTTATTATTGAGAATGTCATTGTACTTTATAGTTAAAGTCGTTAATGTATTTTTTTCCTTCCTCATTGTGTTTTGCATTTAATGATTCAACAGTTAACCTCATAAAATTCACCACAAAAGAACAGGTAATCTTCTAGCTATCCTGTTTGTATTATTTATGAATTCAACTATGTTTGATGTCAGAGTTCAAGTACGCTTCACCGTAAAATGAATCCTTTTTTATTTATGATATCTAATTTTGTATAAATATACCCTCACTCCTCTGTTAATTTGGCCCACTCTCCCATCAACTCTCCAAATTTTTGGAGAGTATATGCATTTACAATGTCAAAAAAGAGTTTATATAGTTCATTCACATTCTTTCAAAAATTCTTTTCTATTTTCTCCACAATTGTCAAATGCATGAATAGTGTCACTGATTCGGATATTCTGTTAATGTAATTTTTCATATGCTTTCATTTTTATCTGACATGATACACATTTCATTTCTTTCTCCGAAAGCTTCTTTAAATTTCTCAAAAAATCATGTTTAAAATGTTATATTCTCCGAATCAACCAACGCATAAGTAAGTGGTAATATATGACTTGCATATGCACGTAATAACAGTTGATTTAACTGAATTTTATTTCATAACAGAACAACAAGAATAATATCAACAACATACTAATTGCGCACTTTAAGTAATATCATAATATAGATGCATTATACTACGAATAACATATTATTTAGTTAGCTTCGAGGTCTAATGTGCTTGCAATTAGTATTGTCCTGCCATAAAGTGATTTTAGGACTTCATACACAACAACTACAATTGGTCTGCAATATTTTCATTCATGAATTGAAGCATCCAACGAAACAAAAGCATACAAAAAATGATTTTTTTTTGTTTTCTCCCAACTGATGACAGATTCAGGATAATATTTTTTTAAAATACACAAATAATTTTAAAAAATTTGTTATGACTCGGTAGGATCATTACACAACATCTTAACTACTTCATTCTTTGCACGCCATGCTTGATTATAGTTTAATGACACATCATATCATTTTGATATGTCAGAGGCAACATTGTTTGGTATGTATATTTTATTTGTGTTTACAAAACTAGGCAATACCAATCCAACAACAACCTTTATCATTCCTTGACGTCCTAAATAAACTTGGTCTCTTATTGAATATGTATGTATTTCGCAATATTTTCTTATTTTGAAAACCTTTGATTTGTTTGTACTTGAAACTTTAAGAAATCATGTATGGTCTTCCACAACACAAACTAGATAATAGTTGTCTAAATATTTTTAACATATCATTTTAATACCAAACATACACACACACACACGCACACTCGCGCGCGCATAAACACACACAAACACACGCAGTACACACACACATATATATTTAGAATTCTAAATATATGATTATATAATTAATACCTGATAGCATTAGATTTCTCCATCCGAAATAAAAATTAATGCAAATATACGTGCAAATTAATAACTTTAGAAAGTGTTTCTTTATCTTTGTAAATCTGTTTTACTGTAATTTTTGGATTTATAGCTTTTCGATTATTTCAACTATATTTTCATTCAATATTTCATCCCTTGGAGTTAATTCAATCAATCAAACTGAATTTATTGAGTATAAATGTTGCCTATCTACATTTAAATCCTTATTTATTTTGTTAACAACACAAATAATAGATTGTTCAGTATTTTCTGCAATATCCATTGACATATTTTTTTTGTTATTACATACAATGTATATTTAACAAAGAAATCGGCAATACTTTTTTTTATCTAGATACACCATTACTCCTTTATCATTGTGTATGAGCATTGGTGAGCATCTACCACTTATACTTAATCTCAATTTGAATTGAGTTAACGTCAATCTTCAATTGTTTTTCTATTGGATTAACCAATCTTTTATACTTTGTATCTGAATCATACATAATCCCAACTACAACAAAATCTTTAGATCTCCCTATAAATATATTACAAAATTTATTAGTAGTAATTATATAAAATTTCATAATTTAAAAATATGAAATTTCAGAATTTCAACATAGTTTAATATTAAAAAAAAATACACATAAAATCAATCAAAAAATATCAAAACTGATCAAAAAATTAGCAAAATATCAAAATTGTTTGTATTCAAATCAATCAGAATAATATTATCTTAAATGATTAATGTATGAAAATGATTTGAACAATGTTTATGTTATATGTTTTTGTATGTTTTTCATTACTGAACTACTTATTTTTTGATAGACCAAATCAAATCAATAAATTACTTGAATTAATAAAATAAAATACCGTTAACATTTCATATTCCTCCATGCATTACAAGTAGGGAAAGTAACCTATCACCATCCATTAGATCGAATAAACACAAAATTATACTTATATTAGAATTTCTTTTTAAGAAAAAAAAAATAAAGAAAGAGTAATTCTGATGAAGGAGAAGAAATTACAGGTTGGATAATTATTTTTAAAGAAGAAAATCATTTAGATTTTAATGAAGTAGGAGTAAAATCGTTTCATAAAAAATTAAGGGGATGATTGATATCCTGACAACAGCTGTCCTTCCTTTTTATGGGTCTGAAATGTTTTTTTCATATATAAAATTTATATTTTTTATGTTAATAAAAAAAAATATCTTTTTAAATTGTTTTTACTATAACTTGCAAAGTTGAAAATTTTGCTATAAATTGTATTTATCTATCCAAGGAATATTATTTAGATTCCCCCCCCCCCCCCCAAAATCCTAACAAAAATGACAAAGCGTTTTCCTCCAAAGTTATATTTAAAAAGTCAATATTAATATTAAAAATTTAAAACTTTTCAGATCTATCTAATGTAATAACATATAGTCATAAACATATGTTATATTGTATTTCATTAGTTTAATGAAACAAACATTATTACCAATAAAAATATAATTATTAATTATCCTAGTAAAAAAATAAAAAAATAAAATAGAGAAAACAAAACTTGATAGTTGATTTGCTAGTATAAAACAGGAAAAAATAAAAGTACAAAATCAAGGTCTTTAATTATCTATCATGGTTAATGTTTAAATTTTTTTTGACATGGTTAAAAGTTAGTCAAAGTAAGTGAGCCCTCATATACAAATATGATAACTTGTATACCATGCAATTAATCTCTTTCATCTAATTAACTTACATTTTAGTTGATTTAATTGATCACTTTGTTTTATTTTTTATTTAATTTTAAAATTTGCCACTTTTCAGAATATATACTGGTTTATACATATTTTTTCTCATTTATTTTTTTTTTCTCTCTTCACACCTCCCTCTTCTTAATTTTCTACCATCTTCTTTAATCTTTATCCTTGAAAAGTAAAAACTATTAGTAGATTTTGTTATATCGACTCTTAGATAGTATATATTTGTGCTTTGCCCAAAAATTTATGCATTAGAAAATATTTCTTCATTTTTTTTCTTTCAATTCATGTGAAAAAGATTTGAATATATGTATAATATGTATGTGTGTCTTCTTTTTGTTAGTTACACATAATTATGTATATCGTGTCAATTTATTTTATGTATATATGTATAAAATAACCGTCATTACAATTAAAAAGTTGTCAAGTGTTGGCATATACATATATATACACATATAAAATACATATATAAGTTGTATAATTAATTTTTAATTTGTATAAAATATGTTGGTTCATATTTTATACATTACATATAGATATAAAGCTATCATGTGCTTGTATATAACTATAGTGTATATTTTGAACTTTGTTTGTATAAATTATGCTTATTTTTCTATTCGACATTAGGCATATCTCAGTTTGTATAATTTGTTATTTGGTATTTTATATAAACTAAAAGAAAAGAAAAAAAGTTTCAAGAATCCTTATTCCAAAGAGGGGAAAAGAGGGAAGGGGGAGCAACGATATTGTGAATGACTCAAAAATATTTTATATATACCCAAATGTATATTCGTATGAATGTATATATAATAGATATAGGTATGTTTATATATCTTTTTCTGTTAATTACACACAAATATGTATACCATGTCAATTTTTTGATTTATATATGTATATAAATAACTGTCATATAAATTACAAAATTGTTATGTATTGGTATATATAAATAAATACATATATAAAATATACACATAAGTTGTATAATCAGTTTTTTATTTGTATAAAAATCAGTTGGTTCATATTTTATATATTATATATAGGTATACAATTATCATGTATTTGTATATAACTTAAAGGTATTTTGTTTAAATTATATTTAATCATAAAATCAATTTGTTTGCATATTTCTATCCGTGCATTTGTGTTTTTGTATTTATTTTGATATATTTCTTTCAAATATATTTTAAATTTTTATACATTTATACATTTGAGTTTGAATATTTATACATTTATCTGCATTTAGATCGATTTTTTACATTTGAATACGTATCAATTCGTATTTATCTTGAAGATATGAGTTGTAAGCATTTGTATTTGAATGTTAAATTCAGAGCTAATTTTTATTTGTATCAATTCAACATTTGTATTTTGATTCATAGCTAATTTTTGTGGATAAATACATTGAATGTATAAATATAATTAAATTATATTTTAAATTCTTAAGTCATACCAAGAAATCAAAGGAATTTTAATTTGACTTATATTTCTGTGTTTCGAAAATTAAAAGGTAAGCTATAACAACCCATACGGAAAAGGAAGAAACAAAAGGTTTGAAAAAAGATACGTTGGAGCGAATAAAGGAGGTGAAGCATTCCCCTTCCCTTTCTTTTATCTCTAAACATATATGATATAATATAAAATTTGTGAGTTAATATTTGTAAATTAGAATCCTGAATATATTTAATCACTAACTGAAATCTAAAAAATATAATTATTAAAATTTAGACTAATAAGTTAGTTAAGAGGAGTATAAGTTAACTATATGTGAAGTTTTGCATTTAGTTAACCCAGAACGAACAGATAAGTAGGCCAAGTAGGCCTTTAGCTATTTCAAGTAATAATGTAAGTCGAAGAGAAATTGCATGCCATAGACCCAAATATGAGTGACTTTAGATATTTGACCCTAATAAAAAATGTCTTTAAAAATAATCTTCCTTACTTTTTAAGTATAGTACAAGTACCATTTTGTCCCTCTACACCCCAAATATATTTTTAAACTTTCCATACTCATTTGTCTTTCAAATTTGATTTTTTAATTATTTTTACGTTTTATTTTTTTCCTGTAATTTTATTATTCTATTTTTTTATTTTATTATACTATTTTTTATTATTTTCAATTTTTATTCTTTCTTTAATTTTATTTTCATGTTTTAATTAATTTGTGTCAACCTTTATATTTTTCTCAAGCATTATCTATTTCTTTTTTTTTTTTATTTTTTCAATTCATTTGTCTTTAACCTTTATTTTTTTTATTTTTGATTTTTATCAGTTCTCTTTTTTTCCCCTCCTTTTTCTAAAATTTTATTTTTATTTTTTCCTCTCATTTTTTATTTTCTCAAGTTTTTTAATTCTTCGCTTTTTTTTAATCTTTATTTTTTTCTTGCCTTTTTTTTCTCAATCTCTTATTTTTTATTTGTCTATTTTGTTTGATCACTTTTTTCATTTTTCAGTTCACTTTTTTTTCCTCATTTTTCTCAAACTTTATTTTTATTTTTCCTCTCATTTTTATTTTTCTCAATTTTTTCAATTCTTCACTTTTTTCTTGATTTTTATTTTTTTCCTTTTTTTTCTCAATCTTTTTTTGTTTCTCTATTTCGTTTGATCGCTTTTTTCTTTTTTTTTTCTCAACTTCTATTATATTTTTCTAATAAATAAAAAATTTGATAATCCGCAAAGGGATCTTCTTTTTTTGACATGAAAACAAATTTAAGGGCATGAATTGTTGTTACGAAGTTCTTCGAAAATTCTTGAGATAAGTCGTGTCTCTAAGACGAGAGTTGTAGAATATCTCATAAATAAAGACATAACGTGGTAGTGTCAACTATTGCCCGTGGGGCATAATTTATTATTTGAAAGTCCTTGAGCTAAGTCTTGCCTCTAAGGCAAGAGTGTAGAACATCCCATAAATAAAGACATAGCATGGTAGTGTCAACTCTTGCCCGTGGGGCATAATTTATTATTTGAAAGTCCTTGAGCTAAGTCTTGCATCTAAATCAAGAGTTGTAGAACATCCCATAAATGATGACATAACATGGTAGTGTCAACTCTTGCCCATGAGGCATAATTTTTAGTTTGAAAGTCCTTGAGCTAAGTCTTGCCTCTAAGACAAAAGTTGTAGAACATCCCATAAATGAAGACATAATGTGGTAGTGTCAACTCTTGTCCGTAGGGCATAATTTGTAGTTTGAAAGTCCTTGAGTTAAGTCTTGCCTCTAAGGCAAGAGTTGTAGAACATCTCATACATAAAGACATAACGTGGTAGTGTCAACTCTTGCCCGTGGGGCATAATTTGTAGTTTAAAGTCCTTGAGCTAACTCTTGCCTCTAAGGAAAGAGTTGTAGAACATCTCATAAATGAAGACATAACGTGGTAGTGTCAACTCTTGTCCGTGGGACATAATTTGTAGTTTAAAGTCCTTGAGCTAAGTCTTGCCTCTAAAGAAAGAGTTGTAGAATATCTCATAAATGAAGACATAACGTGGTAGTGTCAACTCTTGCCTGTGGGGCATAATTTATAGTTTGAAAGTCCTTGAGCTAAGTCTTGCCTCTAAGGAAAGAGTTATAGAATATCTCATAAATGAAGACATAATGTGGTAGTGTCAACTCTTGTCCGTGGGGCATAATTTTTAGTTTGAAAGTCCTTGGGCTAAGTATTGCCTCTAAGACAATAGTTGTAGAACATCTCATAAATGAAAACATAATGTTGTAGAGTCAACTCTTGCCCGTGGGACATAATTTGTAGTTTGAAAGTCCTTGAGCTAAGTCTTGCCTCTAAGGTAAGAGTCGTAGAACATCTCATAAATAAAAACATAACGTGGTAGTGTTAACTCTTGCCGTGGGGCATAAATTTTAGTTTGAAAGTCCTTGAGCTAAGTCTTGCCTCTAAGACAATAGTTGTAGAACATCTCATAAATGAAAAAATAATATTGTAGAGTCATCAACTCTTGCCCGTGGGACATAATTTATAGTTTGAAAGTCTTTGAGCTAAGTCTTGCCTCTAATACAATAGTTGTAGAATATATCATAAATGAAAATATAACGTGGTAGAGTCAACTTTTGCCCGTGGGGTATAATTTGTTGTTTGAAAGTCCCTGAGCTAAGTCTTGCCTTTAAGGTAAGAGTTAGAGAAAATGGTCAAAAACCCTCCCAACCTTTACCCTAAATCTCAACTACATATTTATACTTTGTGGGGGTCCTATGACCCCCCTGAACCATTTTAAAGTGAAATTATTGCCCCTGAACGTTGACATGGCAAGAGAACGTGTTTCACTCTCTTTAAAGAGAGTGAGAACGAACTTTTTTATTAAAAATTTATTTTTAATATTTTTTATACAAATAATTTTAATTATTACTTTCCTTATTCATTTTCTCATGTCGTCTTCTTCTCTTTTTTAGAACAAAAATTCAATAACTCATTAATGGAGTTCCTCATCTCCAATTTTATTTTCTCATCTTTCTTGACTAATTAATGGCGATGACTCATTAATGGTGTTTTTTGATAATTTGAAAAATGTTATTACCGAAAACAAGAAACGCTTGAACTAAGGAAACAAGAAAATTTCTCCGATTAATGAAATTCTTGAATGAGGAAGATGAGGAACTCCGATTGAAAAAACTTGAAAAATTTCAAGAAGTCCAATTTTCTCTCTTTTTGCTCAAGATCCGCCATTAATGGCGAGCTCAAAGCTTTGAATTTCCATAATGCCATATATAATTTCCAACATAACCCATAATGCCATATTTAATTTTCAACCCATTTCTCCGATTTTCTCTATTTTTTCTCAAGATCCGCCATTCATGGCGAGCTCAAAGCTTTGAATTTCCACAATGCCATATATAATTCCAACATAACCCACAATGTCATATATAATTTCCAACCCATTTCTCTGATTTTCTCTCTTTTTTTTTGCTCAAGATCCGCCATTAAAGAATTCATTAATCAGAGAAATAAACAGCGTTCGATAGAGGGACTTTCGAACGAATGACCCGCTTGTCATTAATCCGATTTTCCTGATCTTAGAACTTTCTCAAGAATTCATTAATCCGCCATTTTTACCCCAAGAAGATGAAATTGGGTTGAAGAAGAAAATGGAGCAAAATGGAAAATGGGGAAGAAGAAAGGAAATAATAAAGTTAAATAATTAATTTTTTAGAGTAAAAAAGGAAAAACTGATGTGGCAATGACGTGGCAGTGCGTGCATCACACCACATCTCAAATGACTGGTTGTCAGTTTTCGGGGAGGGGGAGGGGGTAATAATTCACTTTAAAATAGTTCAGGGGGATAATAATTTCACTTTAAAATAGTTCAGGGGGTCATAGGACCCCCCCGCAAAGTATAAGTGTGTAGTTGGAATTTGGGGTAAAGGTTGGGAGGCTTTTGACCATTTTCTCGTAAGAGTTATAAAATATCTCATAAATCAAAATACATTGTGGTAGTGTCAACTCTTGCCCTTAAAATATAACTTGTTATTTGAAAGTCATAAGTTTTGTCTTTATAATGTGATAGTATCAACTAATAAATCCAAGAAAAAAATAAAAATAAAAAAAATTATAAAAAAAAGAAAATAAAAAAAATATAGTAGTTGAGAATGGAAAAAAAATAAAGGTTGATAAAAAATTAATAAAAATAAAGGTCGAGATTTTTTTTTTTAAAAATAAAAATCAAAGAAAAATATATATATATATTTTTTTATAAAAGTAGACGTTGAGAGGTGTAAATAAAAAAAAGGTAAGGGTTAATAAAAATTAAAAAGAACAAAAAATAAGAGGAAAGAAAAAATAAAAAATCAAAGTAAAATAAAAAAGAAAAAAATAACTGAGAGGAAAAAGTAAAAAAAAATAAGGATTGAGAAAAATCAAAAATAAAAAGTGAAAATAAAAAATAAAAATTAAAGTAAAATTAAAAAGAAAAAATAAAAGTTGAAAGATATAAATATGGAGTTGTTATTCATTATGAGGATCATTTATATAATTTACTCAATTGATCAGGGGTAATTTCGTTAAAAAAACATTAGTTAAAAGGTAAAGACTACTTTAAAGGAGTTTTTTTATTTGGGATTAAAATTTGAAATCATCTCAATTTGGGTCTATTCCTAAAATTTATCCCGAGCCGAGTGATTATTTCCCGTTAGAATGTTGGCCGAGTGGCCATGGAAAGTAATAAATCAAAAAGTGGGTTAATTTTTTATATAAAAATTTAACTCAATAAATATTTTGTATAATTTTCTCAAAAAAACAAAGTCATTCACTGTGAAGGTCATCTTATGTAATTTCCTTCCTTTTCTCAGAAGCTTAAAATTCATTAGGTAAAATAATTTATTGTTATCTTCTTCACTCACAAAAACACAAAACAAAGCCACATCACAAAAGCACAAAACAAAGCCACAACATATATCCTTGCAACACAATGTTAGAAACATCCTCAACCGTTGAATCATGTTCCTGTACTCAATCATCAACCACTCATCCACTATGAATATACTTTTTCCTCCACATTCCTAAGTTATTATGAGTATTATGAAAAAATACGCAGGTCAATTGTTATTTTTTTTTTGAAGAGAGTGCAACGTCCAAGTTTCAACAAGTTGTAAAAGTGAACAAAGAAAGTAATTATTAGCCTATTTCTTCCAAAAAGATTATATAAACTTAAATAAAAAATACATCACAACACAAAATATTGAACCCCCATCTCCCCAAACCTCTATCTTTTCATTCATGACATCCAGCGAAACATTATAAAATAAATCAATTAATTACATTAAAATAAATTTATAAAATGATATTGTGTCCGTACTAGCACGAACTTCGATTACTGGTAAGGACACAAGTGCTAATGATGGCAACTGAAATAGATTGAAACGGATTGCGCAATACCCAGGGCTTCAAAAATGAATTGAAAATAATATCGCATTGCTTGACCTGATCGTTGTGCCAAGGGCTGGTGATGCCTTGAGCAGCTCTTAGTTTCGTTTGCCAGCGGGCTTCTAGAGAACTACTCTAATCGGATTTTTCTTCGGATTAAGCAGTTTTCTTTCTCAAGGCAATGAGCAAGTGGATTGAATCCAGCAGTTAGGGAAGCCAGTACGCATACAGGAAGTGGTAAAGCTGCAGTAGAGTTGGCATTTGATTGCCCTATTGTTTACTTGAAATTCGACGATGATACTACAAGATGGGCTTACAAATCTTTTTGGGAAAAATTTACATGATATAAAACTTAATTTATCATAATTATTTAAAATTTTAATTTTTTAAAATAATTATAAAACCTCCTAATCTATAATCTATAATCTATAATCTATAATCTATATCTATAATTTATAATTTATATCTATAATATATTAAAAGTGTGAAAGACCTTAGAAATATTGTTTGAACTTTTTACCCTTCATTAAAAATCTTTATTTTAGACAAAATCGTCTTTTCACTATTTTTTCCTAATATTTAAGAGTTAAAAATTAATTAAATATATTTATGGTAAAACATTTCCATATTAGAAGTCATCAGAATTAATGATTATTCCTAATATTTAAGTGTTGAAAATTAATTAAATATATTTATAGTAAAATCTTTTCCTTATTAGAAGTCATCAAAATTAATGATAATTTAAACATTTTTCATTATTTTAAGAATTCTAAATCAACTAAATTTGATTTTAAGAAGATTTGAAAAATCTAGAAATAAATATAAAAGCGTTAGAATTAATAAGAAAAATTTAAGAAGTACCAAATTTTAAAAGTTTTAAGTACGTGATAAGAATGTAGTCAATGATTTTATAAAGATTTGACTTTAAAAACAAGAAATTTTTTTAAATATAGGAAAAAAGAAAAATAATTGTACCAACAACTAAAATTTTTTAATTAGTTTAAAAATTCTAAATCAATTAAATTTAATTTTAAGAAGATTTGAAAAATCTAAAAATAAATATAAAAATGATAGAATAAGAAAAACTTAAGAAGTACCAAATTTTAAAGTTTTAAATCCATAATAAGAATGTAATGAATGATTTTGTAGAGATTTATCTTTAAAAACAAGAAAAGATTTTAAATATAGAAACAAAAAAATAATCGTACCGCAAATATGGTTCAAATTGACGTGTCTCTCTTAACCTCTGGTAGCAAGGACAGAGGTACTGCATGATAAACACAAAATTAATGATGGATCAAACACTTAAAACTTCTGATAGTAAAATATATATATGTGGTTGCACTAAAATATATGTTTATGTTTATATTATTACATTAAAATGCAAAGGATCTTTGAAAAGTGAGTTGAACTTTTACTAAAAATTTCCGCAATAGACAAAATCATTCCATTTTAAATAATCAAACGTTACATTACTTAAAAGCTTGAATATGAATACATCACTAAAGAATGTGACGTATTCATGTAAAATTAAGTAATGTATCGAAAATAATGTGATATATCTGTGTGACATGCGATGTATTCGTATAAAATAAAGTGATGTATCCAAAAGAATGTAAAGTATCTATGTGGATTAAGTTAAATTTTTTTAATAATTTTTAAAAAAAATTAAAATATAAAGTAATTAACTCTAAAAAAAATATTATGATTTATGTATCTTTTACAAAATTTTCCGATAGGTGTGCTTAAAATTCATTAGGTAAACAATCCATTGTTATCTTCTTCACTCACAAAAATACAAATAAAAGCCGCGTCGTATATCGTTGTAACACAATATTACAAACATCCTCAACCGTTAGATCATATTCCTATCCTCAATCATCAACCACTCATCCACCATGAATATACTTTTTTCCCCCACATATTCTTTGTTCTCTACTTCCTAAGTTATTATGAGGATTTTGATAAAATACACATCTCAGATCATTATTTGTAAAGAAAATGCGACATTAAAATTGAACAAAAAGATATAAAAGTGAACGAAGGGAGTAACTATTAGCTTATTTCTTTCGAGAAAAAGGTCATATACACTTAAATAAAGCAAATACACTATAATACAATATTGAACCCCCATCTCCCAAAATCTCTATCTTTTAATATGTGATCTCGAAATATTGTAGACATATTGATTTTTAAATTACATAAAAATAAATTTATAGATTTATGTTGAGTTTGTATTAGCACAGACTTCAATTTTTGTCTTGTAAGGACATAAGTGTCAATGACCCCATGATGATCCTACTAAACTGGGCTTACAAATTTTCTCATAGGTGGACTTAAAAACTCGTTAGGTGAACAATCCATTGTTATCCTCTTCACTCACAAAACCACAAGACCACAAAAATCACAAAAATACAAAGCCACGTCATATATCCTTGTAGCACAATGTAACAAACATCGTCAACCGTTAGATCATCTCTCCATCCTCAATCATCAACCATTCATTTGCTATGAGCGTACACTTTTTTTTTCTTTTTTCAAATATTCTTTGTGCTTTTATTCCTATGTTATTATTGCGAGTACCAATTTCGAACTGTGCTTTTGAAGCTGACACTCTTTTCTTTCTTGTAGGGACATCTGTAGAGCTCTCTTTCTCTCTCTTGTTTTGCCATGGCTACTGAAACCTTCAACCAGTTCCCATCATACCCTGAGGTAAAACAAGATTTTCCAGATTTCCATTTTTGCCCTTTTTTTCATTTATAGCAGCTTATTGTTAACCTTTTTGAGCTAAAGAATTTATCTTTTTTTCATATATTTTAATTAATTTTTTACTTAATTCTTGGTGAAATATGCAATCTTTGTAGATACATGTAAGAACCCTTTTTTCTTGAACCTCATTTTGTAACATAAACACAATTCTTTTTTCAAGATTTCCCTTAATGCCCTTTTTTCATTTTTAGCATATAATTGTTAAACACTTTTGAAAAAAATTGATCTTTGTCACATATTTAGTGCTTTTTTACTTAATTTTAGATGAACTATGCAATATTTGTAGATACATGCAAGAACCTTTTTTCTTTAACTTCATTTTGTAACATAGACATAAAACACTTGGTGATTCTTCCATATGTCCCAACCTTGGTGTGAGATGTCAGGTACCCATGGATTTAGTGTGAGGTGTGGGAAAGCTGGCCAGATACCACGGTTTTGAAAAAAAAACAGACATTAAAAAGATTCTAGTTTTTTGCCTTTGGTACTGGGTAATTCACTAAAGTTTGAGGTTTTTGTAACTGTAAGAACTCAAGTGAATTTTGTTTTTTTCACAATTCCCTAGATTTCTTGAACAAAAGAACGAAATGGGCAGTTTAAAGTGATTATTTATACTGCTTTAATGGTTCCGACATGTAGCATCTATGATAATCAAGAATGCTTTTTTTTTTTTTCGTTTGTTTGTTCAACAGATCTGTATATGCTTGTATCTTGAAAATTAAGTTTTTTTTTTTTTTTTTTTATTTTTTTTGTTTCAAAACAGATGATTTATGAAGCCCTTGATGCACTAAATCAAGAAGGGGGCTCAAACAAGTCAGCAATAGCCAAGTACATTGAATCAAAGTATGGAGATCTGAGTCAAGATGTTGCAAAGTTGCTACCTTTACATTTGGACAACATGAAGGCAAATGGAGACCTTATTTTCCTCAAGAATAATTACATTAAACCTGGTCCAGATGTTCCAGCCAAGAGGGGTAGGGGTAGGCCACCAAAACCCAAAGCTCCATTGCCACCTGGTGCAGTAGAATCTGTTGAATCTGCACCACCAAAGCCAAGAGGGCGCCCAAGAAAAGATCCCAATGCACTACCTACTTCCAAGAAGCCAAAGCCAGCAACTGCTGCTGCTGGAACTGATGTTGGTTCTACAACAGGGAGGCCTAGGGGTAGGCCTAGGAAAGTTAGGCCACAGCCTGCTCAGGATGATGATGATGATGTGGAGGAAAGCTGAAAATTGAAGGCTCGTTAGTTGATTCTGTTGATGGTGATTACTCTAATGACTTAGTTGTCTTATTTTCCTTTTTGCTTTTAGGTATTAGTAGTATTATCTTCAGTAATAGTTTCGGTAAGAGTTGTCGTAGTGTGACTCGGGGGGTCATGGTTTCAAAACTCTACAATAGTCTCTTGTAGAAATGCAAGCTAGGACTGCGTAGAATAGACTAATTGTGGTCTCGGTTAGAGTTATTGTGGTGTGACTGGGGTTCATGGTTTTGAAGCTGTGCAAATAGTCTCTTGCAAAAATGCAAACTATTACAGTGTGCAGTAGACTAATTGTTGTTTGGTTCTTTTCCGAACTCCACGAACGGTGGTAGCTTTGGTGTTTTTATTAGTATTATCTTGGTTTTAATCCTCTATTAGTTCTAGTAGCTGTGCTATAGCTTGGGAGACTCTGTACCTGTGTAACTCTTTGTTTCAAGATTCACTATGTCGTCTGTAATCTTTGTCTTATATAACTGTTGCACCTTTCATTCTGTTGTCTGTATGTTAAAATTTAAAATGCATCTTCTTGCAACTGTCTCTTTACCAGTGCCTCTCTTACTTTTGATGTATGATTGAGTTGTTGAGGCACATATGAAAATGGAAATTTTACTTTCAAAATTTAGCATGATCCATGTACTTAAACACGGTAGTTCGAATCACCAATTGATATGAAACTTGTTTATAAAATTTATAGAGAACGTTGGTTGGACAGTTGACCCTTGTAAAAATGTAAAATAAGGCTGCGTAACCCTTGTGGATGGGCTCTTCCCGGGACTCCGTGCATACCGGAGTGCACGTCTTTTACATTGGTTGGACATGGAGTTGGTTCTTGATAGTGACTGCTAAATTGAGTTTGTGATGGAGTTCCAAGTTGAGAAACAGAATTTAAAAAAAAGATCTTGGATAAGTGGATAATGAAATGAAGACGTGATAGTGGATAACAGGTTTTGTTGGACAAAAAACATCATGTGTACGAACTAGGTAGTTTGTGTTTGGAGACATTATCTCTTATCCATTGAAATGTTTTATAATCATGTCTGTCTTAAGGCTGTTATGGTCCCACTTGGGGTTTGGAATCTTGATCTATTATGACAAGTCCTTTGATGCTTCCTGGTGGGGGCAACAGAGTGTTGGAATCTTCTTGTCCGGAGTGATAACTTAAATCTGTAAATTGTTTGGACTGTTTAAAAATGTTGTTGCACCTATATTTGATCTTATATTTGATCTTTAAAAAATATTATTTTGAAGAATTCGGCGTGCACCGATCGATATTTTAAAACAATTTGAGCAACAAAACTAATAGTTTAGAAGTTGTGGTATATTTGCTTTGCAAATAGTACTAGTATAATATTGAAAGTTGATGAGAAAACCAAGATATAAGGTAGGAACATTTTTAACAATTGTGTAGGTTTTTAAGGAGAAATCAAACTTGATGTAAACTGGATGATATTACATCACAATAAAAGTTCGTTTTCATTATTACTAGCCTCAATCATCATCCTTAGTCATAACTACAAATGCTTCAAATCACCATAATTAGCCGTTATCACCACTAACCACCATTATCACAAGAGTCACCAACACTACCAATAATCATCATTAGCAATTACTACTGCATATCGCCAATCACTATCATGATAAACCATCATCATTAGCTATTATTATCATCACTATAATAATTAGGCACCACCGACTATCACCATAATCATCATTTTTAATCGTTATTGTCAGTCATCAACACCACTAGACATCCACAGTTGGTGTTGCAAAGCAATATTGTTAGGTATCTTGATCTTAATAAAAAAACAAATAATGCCTTAGCAACAATAAAGTGTCAATTGTTTCGTGAGACGAGTTCTGAGATGCAAAGGGTCTTATGTGAAGAGCGAAAGAACAACACAACAGAGTGATTTCATGAGACTAGCCAGTTTACTACCCATCATCATCTATATGACTAGTTTACTGCTTTTGCCCAAAGTGAAAGACGAATATAAAGAGAAGTCTCGGCTTAAAATAGTCATAAATACTTTGAATAATGCGGGTGACGCAAAATAAATTTTCAAATAAATCCATGAATCCTAGTGTCAGTCATGCAGAACTTAAATCAAGGGGGAGATACAAAGTCCAATTTGATATTAATTAACACAAAAAAGCTATGCTTGAGTAAAAATATTCTTATGTCCTACCTAAAGTGAAAGATTATCATATTTCAAGGAATATTTTATCCCATGTTTGGTATGAGGTACTAGTTAATATTGAGATTATTTATCCCACCATTTACACCATAGTGATAGAATAAATTATCCCATATACATGATAAAATAACTAATCTCGGAATAACTCCTTCCCAACCAAACGACCTATAGTGTTATCTTTGCCCAACACTACCATTACCTATGGTTTTTTTTTTATTATTATTATTGTTTAATTTTTATTTTTTGCAAAAGTAACTCAAAAAGAGTGCAAAAATTCAAAACTGCAAAGTGAGCTTTCTAAAATTTTCAAAGAAGCGCCAAATTTGCATTTGCTATATTTGAATTCTTCAACAACACTGTGCTAAAAGTAAAATGGTCTTAAATTGGCTAATGGCCTACCTTATCAAGTAGTATAGTTTTAAAGACAGTAGCAACAGTAGACATTGATCAGAAATGTCAAATTCAATAAATTTTATTAAGAGTTACTGTAAAATTTAAAAATTGGCACATGTTAAGCACCGGGACCACCCCCAAGTAATTCTTTTTGAAATATCTTTTCAACAGATATGCTGGACAACATGATGGTCCATCATTAAAGTCTCATCTCAGTACATTTTCTGTAGAATCTTTGCAATAGTTGTCACATTTGTTTGATGCTAGGGACCACAGAGCATGCTCCATTGTTTCACCATTGCCATTCACTTGTTCAAAAGTACTTGTTACTTTCTCTTCAACAACAACAACAACAACAAACCCAGTGTATTCCCACTTTGTGGGGTCTGGGGGGGGTAAGATGTACGCAGTCCATACCTCTACCTCTGATGAAGTAGAAAGGCTGTTTCCGAAAGACCCCCGGCTCAAGTTACGAGATATCAAACAAACACATAGTACAGCACAGAAGCAGATGACATAACATAGATACTGCAGCCATAAGGAATATAAAACAGAGTAAAGCAGGAATGCAGGAATATAAAGCAGAGGAAAGCACACAGATTCGTAACAAACATAGAACACGGAACACGGAACAGAACATTGAAATACGGAATCATACCAGGAATACACCCCCACCAATTACCTCCCTACATTAGCGACCCGAACAGGCCCTAATCCTCTGCCGTAATTCGCGTCTTCCAGACCTTCCTATCTAGGGTCATGTCCTCGGTAAGCTGTAACTGTTCCATGTCCCGCCTAATCACCTCACCCCAGTACTTCTTCGGTCTACCCCTACCCCGTCTAAAACCATCCAACGCTAGCCTCTCACACCTACGGACCGGGGCATCCATGCCCCTCCTCTTCACGTGTCCGAACCATCTCAATCGTGCTTCCCGCATCTTACACTCCACTGAAGTCACCCCAACCTTCTCCCGGATAGTCTCATTCCGAGCTCTATCCCTTCGGGTCAGTCCACACATCCAGCGCAACATCCGCATTTCTGCCACCTTCATTCTTTGGGTGTGGGAGTTCTTAACTGGCCAACACTCCGCTCCATACAGCAAGGCCGGACGGACTACCACCCTATAGAATTTACCTTTAAGCTTGGGCGGCACCTTCTTATCACACAGCACCCCCGATGCAAGTTTCCACTTCATCCATCCCGCCCCGATACGGTGCGAGACATCCTCGTCAATCTCACCGTTACTCTGGATCACGGACCCGAGGTACTTGAACTTATCCCTTTTCTTTACCTCTTGCGCTTCTAGCCTCACCACTACCTCATTCTCTCGCCTTACGTCATTAAACTTACATTCCACATACTCTGTCTTGGTTCTGCTCACCCTGAACCCTTTAGACTCCAGAGTTTGCCTCCACAGCTCTAATTTGTCGTTCACACCCCCTCGCGTCTCATCTATCAGGACTACATCGTCTGCAAAAAGCATACACCACGGCACCTCCCCTTGGATACGCCGCGTTAACACATCCATTACTAGCGCAAACAAAAAGGGATAACATGGTTCAGGGGAAAATTTAACTAGTACTTGTTTGAAAACAACTACTATTACTTGGTCAGTTTCTTGAATAAAGCCGTTCCTAGATTGTCAACTTAGACCGTCACACTGGCAACGAGCAGTAACAACAGATGTGGAATAGAAGTAGAAATGGATGTAGTGTTAGCCTCCTATATTAGTATAATATGTTTTAGTAATAACAAACTAATAAAGAAACTATGAAGGTCACACTGCTGATGCGATCATGTTTCCACTCTATTTTCATTATGAGGATGTATCACATCAGGATCCGTTGCTCAAACCAAATCACGCCAACATTATGGAAGTTTGATTTCGTAGAAGGACCGTCCCAAAGCTATAATTAAAATAAATCACAAGAAGATCTCAAGAGATTCCTAACTTAAGGGAGTCAACGGTATTGAGAGCAATTAAGGAACAACGATTATAGAAAGCAGATTTCACACGGAGCTGCGGAAGAACGATCATAATCACAGGTCAACAATTATGGAAAGCAAATTTTACACGGAGTTGCGGAAAGAAGGAAGATCATATCCCCTACATGAACATATCTGATATGAACGTGTATGAATGTGATTCAACATCTGAGAAAGGAAGATCACATCATGCGTATGGACATATCTGACTTGGACGTACCATTTGACGTGAATCTTCAGTCAAAGAATCAATACAAATTCTTGATTGAGAAGAAATCCCTTGGGTTTTCCTTTTAGAGCAAAAAAGCCTACAGGAGGTGAAGACTATAAAACAAAGACTGAAGACGGAAGACATGTTACGCAACTTCACAGGAAACTATCCATCCGTCTCATCTTTTAGTCTTCACAAAACTTTGTAATCTTTTACTTTAAATAGTGATAAAAAAGAAAAAGATAGAGTCAGTTTAGTTATACCAGTTGAGACTGTGTCACAAGATCTGAATAATATACTAAGATTCAAAAATTGTTCAAACTATTGTAACTCCATTCTCAACGTTAAATATCTAAAGAAAATCCTTAAAACCCAAGGGGACTGGAGTAGGCACCACACCGGTGATCCAAGCAGTATAAATTTTGGTGTTGTTCCTTACTTTTTTATTTACACTTTTGGTTTTATTCTGTTTTATTGAGTATATTAACCTACAGGTGAGTTGATGTTGGGTTCAAAATCAAAGTGTGAATGAAAAATGGAGGGAACCATGTGGACGGAAAGAATTGAAATAACACTCAAAATGAAAAAGTGTACTCAAAATTGGAAAGTCTACTAATTCTCCCACATTGGTGGGAGAAGAAAGCTTTCAGGTGTTATATTAAGGAACACTTACTCCATATGGTAAGTGAGGCAAAAACCAAGAGATGCCTTACGCTGTCGTCGCTCGCTCGCTCGGCTCGGCTTCGGATTCAGCAAATGATCGATCGATAAGATCTATCTTTTTGGACAAAATTTATTTGAAATGTAGGGATTTCAAGCAATAATTTTTACTCCTCCATTAAAATGCATGCATGCAGTGCAAAAAATGCAGACATTACTCCACATGGTAAGTGAGGCAAGAACCAAGAGGTGCCTCGCCCCGTCGTCGCTCGCTCGACTCGGCTTCGGCTTCAGATTTGGATTTGGAAAATAATCGATCGGTGAGATCTATCTTGTTGGATAAAATTTATTTGAAACATAGGAATTTCCAGTTCGATCCAAAGGGAAATACGCAATAGTTTTTACTCCTCTATTAAAATTCATGCATACGGTACAGAAACTGCAGAGATGCAAAATACTGCTTCAAAAGGGATGCAACTCTTCGACGGAATGACACACTGATTTTAAGAAAAGAGGTATCTTTTTGGATGGTTGTGACTGTCCAGTAAAAAGACACACGAATTCGATAAACAAACATGACTGTTTAAATGAACAGACATGACTATTCCAGAAGATACATCTTTTCGAATGAACCATTGCCTCTTTTCAAAGAGGCACCTAATGGCTATATAAACCTAAATTTTTCCACAGGTTTCAAAAATAAAAAATTTCCTTCATTAAAACACTTCTTGCTTTCTGAAATACACTCTGTGTGATCATCTAATCGTTGAGTGAGTTCGAAGAGAATTCGATCGTTTGAGATACCACTACAGTTAGATTGTTAGGCCATTTTATCCTGGGAGAAAAATTCCATAACCTCGGGAACTTGAGGGAAATTATTTCCTTAAGGACACTCCATGAATTCGAAGGACTTGCCCTTTTTCTGCTTCATCTAATTTTCTTAAAAACACACTTTTTTGAAAGGCCATTTTGATCTAGTGTTGAGGGTGTTACATAGCTTCATAAGTGTTCTTGTTATATACTTGAACTTATGTTGAAGTTGTTGTGTCAAAATACAAATTCTTGTGTACCCGTAAAGTAACAATCTTAAGAAAATAATATTTTCAGAATCTGTATACCTTGGTTTTTGGAGATTAAATCTTTAAGCTTTCTACTCCATTTGAACTTAATTAGTGGTGTGACAAAATAAAATCTTCATCATAATTTAAAGATCACTCGATTGACGATTGAAAGTCATAAAAACTTCATCGTTAAACTAGAAACAAGGGGTGTTTAAAATTGCTGCAACTTTATAAGTAGTATTTCGATATACTAACTTTACTGTCTTGTTGTGATAGAAAAATAACATTCGACGGATAAGTGAATGATGCTGCAACAACTGTCGCAACAACTAATTTTACCACAAAGAGTCATTCTAGTACTCTGCAGGCAATGACACCAAGGGAGAAACTCAAAAAATTCATGGGTGTTGATTTCAAAAAGTGGCAACAGAAGATGTTTTTCTACCTTACAACTCTAAGTCTTCAAAGATTCATATCTAAAGAAGCTCCAGAGGTGCCCGAGGGAACTTCAGACCAGGAGAAATTTGCCGTTATGGAGGCATGGAAACACTCTGATTTTCTATGCAGAAATTACATTCTAAATGGCCCCCAAGATGAACTGTACAACGTGTATAGTGGAATGAAGACGGAAAAAGAGTTGTGGGGTGTGCTAAAAAGAAAATACAAAACTGAGGATGCTGGAACCAAGAAGTTCTTCGTTGCAAGATTCCTTGAGTTTAAAATGATTGACAGCAGGTCTGTTGTATCTCAAGTCCAGGAACTGCAAGTGATCATCCATGATCTCCTCGCGGAAGGTATGAGTTTGATGAATACCTTAGTTGAACATATTAAAAATGTTCTTGATGTTTACATAAACTTTATTATAGGTTTGATCGTGAACGCGGTGTTTCAAGTCACAGCGATAACAGAGAAGTTACCACCTATGTGGAAGGACTTCAAGAACTACTTGAAATATAAGCAAAAAGAGATGTCAGTCGAAGATCTTATAGTAAGACTGCGCATTGAAGAAGACAACAAAGCCGTAGAAAGAAGGTCGAAAGGAAACCTGTAATAAGTGGAGCAAATATTGTAGAAGACGACCACAATAACTCCAAAATATGGAAGAAAGTTGGATAGGAAAACAATCAACCTAAGAAGAAATTCACGGAAAAATACTTTAACTGTGGCAAGATTGGTCACAAGTCAACGAATTATCGTTCCCCAAAGAAAGGCAAAAAGAAGGACCTAGAAAATATGGCTGAATTCAAAAAAGAAGTGGACGATCTGTGTGCCATGCTATCTGAATGCAACTTAGTGGGAAATCCTTGAGAGTGATAGATGGATTCTGGTGCCACCTATCACGTTTGTACAAATAAGGAGTTGTTTGCTGCTTTTGCTCCGTCTCAAGGGGAAGAGAAGATATATATGGACAACTCTGCAACTGTAAAGGTTGAAGGAACAAGGAAAGTCTGCCTGAAAATGACATCAGGCAAAGTGTTGACTTTGAACAATGTCCTATATGTATCGGAGCTATGGAAGAACTTGATTTTTGTATCACTTCTAGACAAAAATAGATTCAAATATGTATTTATTTTAAGAAAAATTATACTTAGTAAAGGAGAAGTGTACGTAGGAAAGGGATACCTCACTAAGGGCCTATTTAAAATGAATGTAATGAATGTTAAAATCAATAAAAGTTCAATTTCTTCTTACTTGATTGGGTCTAATGATTTATGGAATGAACGATTAACACATGTCAATTACAAAACATTGTGAAAACTGATTAACTTAGAAGTTTTGCCAAACTTTGAGTGGAATAAATTAAAATGTCAAACGTGTGTGGAATCAAAGTATGCTAAGCATCCGTATAAGTACGTTGAAAGGAATTCCAATCCATTAGACTTAATACACATTGACATTTGTGATATGAAGTCAACACCATATCGTGGTGTAAAAATTATTTTATAACTTTTATTGACGATTGCACTAGATATTTTTATGTCTATTTTCTAAACAGTAAGGATGAAGCAATAGATGCATTTAGACAATATAAAATAGAAGTTAAAAATCAGTTAGAGAAAAAGATCAAAACTATAAGAAGTGATAGGGGCGGAGAATATGAATCTTCCTTCACGAAAATATTTGTAGAGAATGGAATTGTCCATCAAACTATGGCCCCGTATTCACCTCAATCTAATGGAGTTGCGAAAAAGAAAAACCGAACCTTGAAGGAAATAATGAATAAATTACTTATAAGTTTAGGTTTACCGCAAAACTTGTAGTGGAAAACTATTCTTACAGCTAACCGAATACTCAATAGAGTGCCCCATAGTAAGACACAAACAATTCCATATGAAAAATGGGAAGGAAGGAAACTCAACTTAAAATATTTCAAAAAGTGAGTGTGTCTAGGGAAGGTCCAAGTTCCAATGCCTAAAAGGGTAAAGATAGGACCTAAGACGGTGGACTGCGTGTTCATAGGATATGCTAAAAGTAGTAAAGCATATCAGTTTTTGGTTCATAAATTCAAACATCCGGATATCAATGAAAATCCGATAATTGAATCAAATAATGCTGAATTTCTTGAACATATTTATCCGTATAAAACTAGACATGAACAGTCTAGTAGGGGGTCTAAATAACCACGGGATGAACAAAGTAAGGATGTACATAATAATGAGAATCCATGATGTAGTACATGTCAAAGAACGTCAACTTTATTTGGATCAGATTTTGTAACATTTCTCTTAGAGAATGAGCCTCAAACATTTAAAGAAGCGATGACGTCTTTAGACTCATCTTTTTGGAAAGAGGCAGTCAATAGTGAGATTGATTCAATCTTAAGCAGCCATACGTGGGAATTGGTTAATATTCCTCCAGAAAATAAACCTTTAGGTTCTAAATGGATCTTCAAAAGAAAAATGAAAGTGGATAGTACTATTGATAAATACAAGGCAAGACTTGTCGTAAAAGGCTTCAAACAGAAAGAAGGCCTTGATTACTTTGATACATACTCGCCTGCAATAAGGATAACATCAATTCGGATATTAATTGCCTTGGCAGCGGTATATGGTCTTGAAATCCATCAAATGGATGTTAAAACAGCATTCCTAAATAGAGAATTGGAGGAAGAAATTTACATGGAACAACCTGAGGATTTTGTGGTTCCAAGAAAAGAAAATAAGGTGTGTAAACTTGTTAAGTCACTTTATGGACTAAAACAAGCACCTAAACAATGACATACGAAGTTTGGCCAAATCATGTTGGTAAATGGGTTTAAGATAAATAAATGTGTTTATATTAAAGACACTCCAAATCATCAAGTCATTATTTTTTTGTATGTGGCTGATATGTTGATTATCAGTAGAGACATTTCTGACATAAATGCTACGAAACAAATGCTCGAGAGCAAGTTTGATATGAAAGACCTTGGAGTTGCGGATGTGATCTTAGGGATAAGAATTCAAAGAACTCCACAGGGATTGGCATTATCATAGTCTCATTACATTGAAAAGGTACTTGACAAATTCAAGTATTTGGAATTTAGAATTGCCAAGACTCAATTGGACGTGGGCTTTGCACTTCAAAAGAATGAGGGTGAAAGTAACTCACAGGTTGAATACGCAAGAGTGTTGGGATGTTTAATATATATCATGAATTGTACACGACCATACATAACATATTCTATTAGTAAGTTAAGTCGGTACACGAGTAATCCCAATAAACTCATTGAATGGCAATGAAAAGAGTTTTGGGGTTACTTAAATACACTCAAGACTATGCTTTGCATTATAATAAATATCCCGCGATACTTGAAGGATATAGTGATGAAAATTGGATCGCCATATCAAATGAAGTAAAATCCATGAGTGGATATGTATTTACCATAGGTGGAGGAGTAGTCTCTTGGAAATTATCCAAACAAACATCTATTGCTCGCTCCATAGTGGAATCTGAGTTTATCACATTGGATAAAGCCAGGAAAAAAGCAGAATGTATTAGGAATTTTTTGGAAGATGTTTCTTATTGGACCAAACTAGTGGGACCAGTATGTATACACTACGATATCCAAGATGTAATAAATGAATTGTACAACTTGTATAGTGGATTGAAGATGGCAAAAGAGTTGTAGGGTGTGCTAAAAAGAAAATACAAAACTGAGGATACTGGAACCAAGAAGTTCTTCGTTGCAAGATTCCTTGAGTTTAAAAGATTGACAGCAGGTCTGTTGAATCTCAAGTCCAGGAACTGCAAGTGATCATCCATGATCTCCTCGCGGAAGGTATGTGTTTGATGAATACCTTAGTTGAACATATTAAAAATGTTCTTGATGTTCATGTAAACTTTATTATAGGTTTGATCGTGAATGAGGCGTTTCAAGTCACAGCGATAATAGAGAATTTACCACCTATCTAGAAGGACTTCAAGAACTACTTGAAACATAAGCGAAAAGAGATGTCAGTCGAAGATCTTATAGTAATACTGCGCATTGAAGAAGAGAACAAAGTCATAGAAAGAAGGTCAAAAGGAAACCCTGTAATAAGTGGAGCAAATATTGTAGAAGAGGACCACAATAACTTCAAAATGTGGAAGAAAGCTGGATAGGAAAACAATCAACCTAAGAAGAAATTCATGAAAAAATACTTTAACTGTGGCAAGATTGGCCACAAGTCAACGGATTATCGTTCCCCAAAGAAAGGCAAGAAAAAGGACCAAGCAAATATGACTGAATTCAAAAAAGAAGTGGACGATCTGTGTGCCATGCTATCTGAATGCAACTTGGTGGGAAATCCATAAGAGTGATAGATAGATTCTGGTGCCACCCATCACGTTTGCACAAATAAGGAGTTGTTTGCTGCTTTTGCTCCGGCTCTAGGGGAAGAGAAGATATAAATGGACAACTCTGCAACTGCAAAGGTTGAAGGAACAAGAAAAGTCTACCTGAAAATGACATCAGGCAAAGTGTTGACTTTGAATAATGTCCTGTATGTACCGGAGTTATGGAATAACTTGATTTTTGTGTCACTTCTAGACAAAAATAGATTCAAATATGTATTTATTTTAAGAAAAATTATACTTAGTAAAGGAGAAGTGTACGTAGGAAAGGGCTACCTCACTAAGGGCCTATTTAAAATGAATGTAATGAATGTTGAAATCAATAAAAGTTCAATTTCTTCTTACTTGATTGGGTTTAATGATTTATGGAATGAACGATTAACACATGTCAATTACAAAACATTGTGAAAACTGATTAACTTAGAAGTTTTGCCAAACTTTGAGTGCAATAAATTAAAATGTCAAACGTGTGTGGAATCAAAGTATGCTAAGCATCCGTATAAGTACGTTGAAAGGAATTCCAATCCATTAGACTTAATACATATTGACATTTGTGATATGAAGTCAACACCATCTCGTGGTGTAAAAATTATTTTATAACTTTTATTGACGATTGCACTAGATATTGTTATGTCTATTTTCTAAACAGTAAGGATGAAACAATAGATGCATTTAGACAATATAAAACAAAAGTTAAAAATCAGTTAGAGAAAAAGATCAAAACTATAAGAAGTGATAGGGGCGGAGAATATGAATCTTCCTTCACGGAAATATTTGTAGAGAATGGAATTGTCCATCAAACTATGGCCCTGTATTCACCTCAATCTAATGGAGTTGCGAAAAAGAAAAACTGAACCTTGAAGGAAATAATGAATAAATTACTTATAAGTTTAGGTTTACCGCAAAACTTGTAGTGGAAAACTATTCTTACAGCTAACCGAATACTCAATAGAGTGCCCCATAGTAAGACACAAACAATTCCATATGAAAAATGGGAAGGAAGGAAACTCAACTTAAAATATTTCAAAAAGTGAGTGTGTCTAGGGAAGGTCCAAGTTCCTATGCCTAAAAGGGTAAAGATAGGACCTAAGACGGTGGACTGTGTTCATAGGATATGCTAAAAGTAGTAAAGCATGTCAGTTTTTGGTTCATAAATTCGAACATCCAAATATCAATGAAAATCCGTTAATTGAATCAAATAATGCTGAATTTCTTGAACATATTTATCCGTATAAAACTAGACATGAACAGTCTAATGGGGGGTCTAAATGACCATGGGATGAACCAAGTAAGGATGTACATAAGAATGAGAATCCATGACGTAGTACATGTCAAAGAACGTCAACTTTATTTGGATCAGATTGTAACATTTCTCTTAGAGAATGAGCCTCAAACAATTAAAGAAGTGATGATGTCTTGAGACTCATCTTTTTGGAAAGAGGCAGTCAATAGTGAGGTTGATTCAATCTTAAGCAACCATACGTGGGAATTGGTTAATCTTCCTCCAGAAAATAAACCTTTAGGTTCTAAATGGATCTTCAAAAGGAAAATGAAAATGGATAGTACTATTGACAAATACAAGTCAAGACTTGTCGTCAAAGGCTTCAAACAGAAAGAAGGCCTTGATTACTTTGATACATACTCGCCTGCAATGAAGATAACGTCAATTCAGATATTAATTGCCTTGGCATCGGTATATGGTCTTGAAATCCATCAAATGGATGTTAAAACAGCATTCCTAAATGGAGAATTGGAGGAAGAAATTTACATGGAACAACCTGAGGGTTTTGTGGTTCCAAGAAAAGAAAATAGGGTGTGTAAACTTGTTAAGTCTCTTTATGGACTAAAACAAGCACCTAAACAATGACATGCGAAGTTTGGCCAAATCATGTTGGTAAATGGGTTTAAGATAAATAAACGTGATAAATGTGTTTACATTAAAGACACTCCAAATCATCAAGTCATTATTTTTTGTATGTGGATGATATGTTGATCATCAGTAGAGACATTTTTGACATAAATGCTATGAAACAAATGCTCGAGAGAAAGTTTGATATGAAAGACCTTGGAGTTGCGGATGTGATCTTAGGGATAACAAGGATTGGCATTGTCACAGTCTCAATACATTGAAAAGATACTTGACAAATTCAAGTATTTGGAATTTAGAATTGCCAAGACTCTGTTGGACGTGAGCTTCGCAGTTCAAAAGAATGAGGGTGAAAGTAACTCACAGTTGGAATACGCAAGAGTGTTGGGATGTTTAATGTATATCATCAATTGTACACGACCATACATAACATATTCTATTAGTAAGTTAAGTCGGTACACGATTAACTCAATAAACTCATTGAATGGCAATGAAAAGAGTTTTGGGGTTTCTTAAATACACTCAAGACTATGCTTTGCATTATAATAAATATCCCGCGATACTTGAAGGATATAGTGATGAAAATTGGATTGCCGTATCAAATGAAGTAAAATCCATGAGTGGATATGTATTTACCATAGGTGGAGGAGTAGTCTCTTGGAAATTATCCAAACAGACATCTATTGCTCGCTCCATAATGGAATCTAAGTCTATTACATTGGATAAAGCCTGGAAAAAGGCAGAATGGCTTTGGAATTTTTTGGAAGATGTTTCTTATTGGCCCAAATCAGTGGGACCAGATGTATACACTGCGATAGCCAAGCTATAATATATAGGGCAGAGAGCATTATGTATAATGGTAAATCTCGTCACATAAGATAGAGACATAATACCATTAGAGAACTTCTCTCTAGTTGAATTATCATTGTTGACTATGTGTAGTCAAAGGATACTGTGTCGGATACACTTACAAAAGGCCTATCTAGTGAAGAAGTGGAGAGGATATCCAAGGGAATGGATTTACGGCCTAGAATAGGTCAACATGGTGGTAACTCTACCTAGAAGACTGAAGATCCCAAGAGGTAGGTTCAAGGAGATCAAATAAAGTTGTGTCTGACAGGTTCAGTATTGTCAATATACCTAACCCATTCTCATGATGTAGACAATGTTTAGTAAATGAGGATAAGGCTTATAGAGTGAAGTCTTTTAATGATTATCTAAGTTTCAAAAATTGACCAAATAGTTTAATCTATAGGATTGAACATTTAGAAATCACCTATGTGAGAGAAAAGTGGAAGCCGCTTCAAAGAGAATGTTAGTAAAGGCCTATTATCTAAGCTCTAATAAGACCGGGACATGTTCATGACTGAAACAAACAAAACCGTGAGAACCGTAAATGGTAAAAGGTTGTTTGTATGGCATGTGTTGTCTAGGTGTACATTAAAGATCAACGGTTCAAAGATATCAAATCTACCAATTGACCAAGTGCATCCGATGCAGGTTCACTATGGAAAGTTCAAAGGAAAACCCACTTATCTAGATACAATCAGTCTTTACTTGATGATCACATAATTGTTCGTAAAGTTTTACAAAAAAAATAGTCATTCCCCATTCATGTGGGGGATTGTTGGGTTAAAGATCAAAGTGTGAATAGAAAATGGAGGGAACCAAGTGGAGGGAAAGAATTGAGATAACACTAAAAAATGGAAAGTGTACTCAAAATTGGAAACTCTACTAATTCTCCCACATTGGTGGGAGAAGGAAACTTCCAAGTATTTATATTAAGGAATACTTACTCCATATGGTAAGTGAGGCAAGAACCAAGAAGTGCCTCGCATCGTCATCGTCGTCGCTCGCTCGGTTTGGCTTAGACTTTGGATTTGGATTTGGATTTGTCAAATGATTGATTGATGAGATCTATCTTTTTGGAAATAATTTATTTGAAACATAGGAATTGCCAGTCCGATCCAAAGGGAAAAATCCAACAGTAAAACTATAGAGATGCGAAATACTGCTTTGAAAGAGATGCAACTCTTTAACGGAATGACACACTAATTCAAAAAGAGAGGTGTCTTTTCATATGGTTGTGACTGTCCAGTAAAAATACACACTAATTTAATAAGCAGATTTTTATGTACCTATAAAATAACAGTTGACTGTCAAGACTGATCAATCGACTCAGAAAAAGATTTTAATTCACCCTCCTTTAAATTTCAATTGGTTCATAGCAGGTCTCACAATTAAGTGTTGCTTAACCGCACGTGAGTAAAGATCAAATGACCAACTACCAAATTCCAAGAGTACTTCTTCAAGATGGGCACTTACCAATAAGACCATCATACTTCAATGGACAACACTACTCGCATTGGAAGAACAGATTCAAAATCTTTAGAAAATCAAATGACTTTCAAGCCTGGTTGGTCATTAAGCAGCGACCAAAACCTATTCCAAGGCTCAACAACAAGGACAAATAGAATGTAAATGAATCAACCAGCATTGATTTAGATGATTTTGAAAACTTTAAAATTATCGAAGAATAATAAGAGGCAATTAAAATAATGCGAGAGCTATAAGCCTACTTTACTGTACAGTGAGAAGAGTACCATGCAATGAGAGGAGCAGAGTATGACAAGATATCAACCTATGAAATGACCAAAGAAATGCGGGACAAACTGGAAGTAACCTACGAAAGTACTACCAAAATGAAAGAAGCAAGGATCAGTGCTTTATTTAATGAATACGAGCTCTTCAAAATGGAAGAAAATGAAGGCGTGGAATTAAAGTTTGCACGATTAGACAAAATTATTTGTAATCTAAAATCTCTAGGGACGATCTACAACCTTCAGTCAAAAAGCTTGTAAAGAGTCTCCCAAAAGCATGGGAAACCAAAGATGTCATTCAAAAAGATGGGGATCCTCACAACATGACCTATGACGAATTATGACGTAATTTTAGTACTCATAAACAAAATCATATAAACAGGTACAAAAAGGAAGAGAAGAAAAAGTCTGTAGCCTTTAATGCCGTAACTCCGGTAGAAGAAGAGCATGTAAACAAAGATAACAACGAAGGAATGTCTCTTACAAATCATAGAGTAAGACAAATTCTAAGACAAAGGCAGCAAAGACCTCAAGGTTACAAGAATAATAAATTCATAATAAATGATGATCACTACTATCATTGCGGTAAACCAGGTCATATCAAATTAAAATTTTCAAAATTAAGTAGAAGATCATAAAAAAGAAATAAAAAATTTGGAGCCTAGATGATGAAGATGACGACAACAAATATGTGCTTTATAGAAATAGGTGAATCTAGTAAGGGAAGACCTTTTAACTATCATAATTGCAATCAGCTTCAGTCAAATCTTAATATGATTACTGATGATATTCAAAAGTGTAATACCCCGAGAATCCATACCAATATTAGAATCATGCTTCAAGCTCATGAGAAATAAATTATATTATTTTAGTAGTTTTATGAGTGATTTTGATGTATATTAAAGCCTTATATAACTCCTAGCTATTAGACGAATCAAAATATCCTTACTGATTGAGTTCTTGAGAAGGATATTGCTATGGTCAACTTCAAATGGGCATATCTTTCATTTTACCAAGAATTTTTGAGCTCATAACCCACCAATAGTTAGATAATTAAATTATATTTCCAACGATACCAATTTCGCCTAAATTCGATACTCGAGTGAAAAGTTATAGCATTTTTCGTTTGAAATAGTAGGTCATCGCGATTACACCGCTCGGCGGTGCCTATAGCGGTGGAACCAATACCGCTCAGCAGTAAGCCTCAAAATTGAGATTGTCCAAAATAGTAGGTCACCGCTATTACCCCACTCAGTGGTGCCTATAGCGGTGGAACCAATACCGCTCAGAGGTAAGCCTTAAAATCAGGATTCTACTGAAATTTTTAATTTCCCAGGGACAATTTGGTCTTTTCCTATGGCCTCAATCCATGGAAAATACGGGATTAAAGCCGCCAAAGCATATTTGGTCATCTTTTATTTAAATTCTCTCAATTTAAAACCATTCTCTCTCAAAAACAAACCCTAGCCCTTCAAAGATTCAAGCTCAAGTTCAAGAAAACCACCCAGAACCTTCAAGAATTCTTCAATTAAGGTATGTTAGATGTTCATTCATGGGTTCCTTTCACCCATGGAGTCCAAGAACCAAACTTCAAGTTTAAAAGAATGCTTTTTACATGTTATCATGAGTTTTAACTATGAATTCCACATGAATTTTGATTTTATATTATGTTTATACATGATTTGTTGTTGAAGTTAAACCCTACACGTTTGAATGATGCTTACTCATTGGTTTGTACCTTAAATTGTGATTTAGTATTATTGAAATCATGATATTACTACATGTTTATAAAAAATTCCCATGTTTAAATCATGAATTACAAGTGTTTGATAAAATGCCCAAAGGAATGAGTTTTGAATAATGGTTACTTATCATATCCTTAAGGTTTTGTACGGTCTATTGTTATTACTATCAACTCCTAAGGGTTTTGAATACCTAAAATCTAGCTGCTTATCTAGTCTTCAGTAACTACAAAATGGTTCAAGATAGTTATGAGCATTTTCAGTTCAGTCAGTCACCATAAACAGCTAAACTTAGTTTAGTCCAGTATTCAGTGTCTTTCAGTTGGGAGTAGGATTTAGCACTGAGTAAATGCAGGGATGAAGGATTCCTCGTCAGTTAAGTAGAGTCATTAGTAGCAGTCCCTGTATTCCAAAACTATTTAGCCAGTGTAGGATATGAGGAGTCACTCGTCAGTTTAGGCTTGACTACCTCTCAGGGGTCACCTGACAGTTTAGGCTTGGTACCCTGGTCCTTTAGGACATCAGTTAGTGGATCCACCCAGCCATTGTTAGTACCCGTGGCATGGTACTAACGCCTTTCTAACTGGGGTTACAGATTGGACCCTAATAGTACATTGGGGCATATCGGTTATAGTTAGCTCCCATAGTCTCACTTTAGTATTCAGTACAAAGTACAGTTTTAGATTTGCTTGGCCATAGCATATAGTTACCCATTATTCAGTAGCAGTATTTTAGTACTTTAGTTTATAGATTATTTCAGTATCATGTTATATGCTTGGTCATGCATCCTCAAATTTTATAGCTTTCACGTATACTATTGTATCAATCATCTCATGCTATTTATTCAGTCATGTATTATTCATGTTCATGAACCCATCCATATCAACATAACCTCATTTAGCATACCAGTACATTCAAAGTATTGATTGCATACTCATTTTTTGCTCTATGATGTCTCATATCATAGGTTTGGATACTCAGGTTCCCGACTGTACTTAGACATCCTAGTGCATCAGCAGCAGTAGCACTGGTGAGTCCTCATACTTCATGGACCAATGATGTTTATGTCAGCACTTTTTTTTAGTTTAGTAGTCAGCTGGGGTTAGTTGGGGACTTGTCCCATCAACTCCATAATCAGTTTATTTAGAGGCTTTCGGACTAGTATAGATAGATAGTCAGTTTTCAGTCGTATTATTAGTTTCTTTGTCAGTATTGACAGTATGTTTCAGACATGTTAAACTATGATTCAGTATTAATTTTTAGTTGTTAAAAACATTATGGAATTTCCAGTTAAAGTTCCGTACATATCTTTGTTATTTTATTTGGTGCTCACAGCATGTACCAGCTCATGGGTTAGATTGTGCTCCGTTGGGGCTGTAAGCACCATGTAGCATCCATGGTGTACTTTCAAGGCGTTACAAAAAGATTATTGATGAATACAATAAAATTGCTTAAGAAAGAGTAAGCTAGCAAATTCAACTTAAAACAAGTCAAATTGAAATCAATTTGCTTCAAGAACTTAATGATGTGAAAATACGATCAAACAACATTAGAAAATCACCAGTTCTGTAAAATCAAATTTTGTTAATGCAAAATCAGCTTCATCATCAGACTCTTTCAATTCTTATAGAACCTCTTTAGCTTTTCATGGAACGATTTGCTACACCAGTGGGAAAAGGAGGAACAAATCACACAACTGCAGACAACAATAATGAGTGTAGATTTGAAAGCCCAAAAAAATTCACCTCTAACCCTCAAGGACCCAAGACCACTTGGGTATCTAAACAAAATTAATTTTCTTATTGACCAGGAACATGTCCGCAAGAACTACAAGAAAGAAATGTATGTAATAGACAACGAATATTTTAGACACATGATTGGAAAGAAAGAAAAATTTTGCTCTCTAAAGAAAATTGAAGGCGGTTCAGTCAGATTTGGTGATAATACCAAAGGAAAAGTCATAGGAGTCGACTCTGTGAAGCTCACCTCCTCCTACGAACTCATTGAAGTGAATCTCATGGATGGACTCAAATATAATCTATTGAGTATCAACCAACTGTGTGATACAGGATTCATAATATCCTTCAAAGGTAAAAATATCTCTATCAAGTATAAAAAATAAATATCACTCTTGTTAGTGATCTTGTCGATAATATTTATGTTCTAACAATTCTGATTTTGCTACTCTGACATGTATTACCACACAAACCAATGGCACCTAGTTGTGGCATAGAAAAGTTAGGCATACTAGAATGCATGTCATTGAAAAACTTTCTAAAATTTAATTGGTGAACGGTCTGCCAGAACTGAAGTTTGAAAAAGATCACATCTATGATGCTTGCCAACTTCGTAAATAGACTTGAACATCTTTAAAAGTCAAAGACATTTTTTGTACTACAAAACTCCTTCAAACAATCCACATGGATCTGTTTGTCCCTACCAAGACCACAAGCATTGGTGGAAAAAGATATGTATTTTTTATAGTTGATGATTACTCTCGTTTTACCTGGGTAATGTTTCTTTCTCATAAGCATGAAGGATTCACTAATTTTGAGATACTTTATAGAAAAGTACAAAAAGTAGCAGGGTACTTCATCACTTATATTCATAACGATCTTGGAGGAGAATTCAAAAATAAAGCTTTTGAGGATAACTGTGATCAAAATGATTATTCTTAGAACTTCTCTTCCTTTTGATTCCTTCAATAGAATGACCTGATCAACGAAAAATAGATCACTCCAAGAGACGCTAAAACCATGCTCCTATAATAAAACTTACCTGATCACTTCTGGGCAAGGCAATAAGCACAACGTGTCATATTCTCAACAGGTATCTCATCAGACCAATTCTTAAGAAAACACCTTATGAACCATAGAGAGGAAAGAAGCCTAATATCAGCTACTTTATAATACTTTTGTATGTAAATGTTTCATTCATAAAAATGGTAAGAATAACTTGAGAAAGTTTGATCCATGAAGTGACGAAGGTATTTTTCTTGGTTACTCTCTCACCAGTCGTGTCTATAGAGCTTATAATAAAAGAACATTGTGCGTAGAAGAATTTATGTATGTAGTATTTGATAAATCTAATCCTATTTTTGTGAGCTTGAGTTTTGATGAGGAGCAGGTAAATGATACTCAACACAAAGCTCTTCCTGAGATAGGACTTGAGCTAGTCAACTCTGAGTCCAGTATGGCTTTACCAGTATCAGCTCTTGTTGTCGAAGTATCAAAAAAATGTTCCTAAGGAATGAAGACATAGTGAAAGCTTTCCATATAATTTTATAATTGAAAATTCAAATGCTTAGATGTAGACAAGAGCCTCACTAAGAAAACAAGCATTAGTGGAACTTGTGTCTCAAATTGAACCTAAAATAGTTGATGAGGCCCTTAAAGATGAATCATGAGATAAAGCTATGAAAGAGAAGCTGGATTAGTTCAAAAGAAATCAAGTTTAGAATCTGGTTTAAAGACTAAAAAATTGATCAATTATTGAAGCTAGATAGGTTTAAAAAAATAATGTGAATGAAGAAGGTAATGTCATCAGAAATAAGTCTAGACTAGTAGCCTAAGGCTACTTTTAGTAGGAAGGTATTGACTACGATGAATCCTTTTCTCTAGTGGCAAGGTTGGAATCGATTCGAATTCTTTTAGCATTTGCTGCTTTTAAACTTTTAAGTTATATCAAATGGATGTTAAAAGTGCTTTTTTAAATGGTTTCATTGATGAAGAGGTATTTTTTAAACAACCTCCTGGTTTTGAATATCCTTCATATATAAATCATATTTTTAAACTCTCAAAAACACTCTATGATTTCAAACAAGCTCTAAAAGTTGGGTATGAAAGATTGAGTACGTTTCTGTTAAATAATAACTTTTAGAGAGGCAAAATAGATACCACTCATTCACTCAAAAATTAAAATCTAGCTTGCTTATCCTACAAATATATGCGGGTGATATTATTTTTGGTAGTCCTAACATTTCTTTGTACAAGAATTTTACAAATCTTATGAAAGGAAAATCCGAAATGAGCCTCACGGGGGAACTCAGATTCTTTCTGGGATTATAAATTAAGAAAACTTCTAAAGAAACCTTTATCAGTCAAACCAAATAGATAAAAGAGCTCATAAAAAAGTTTGGAATGGAAAAGGGAAAACTTTCGGAACTTCGACGAGTCCCTCAACAAATCTCAACTTAGATACACCCAGAAAAATGTTAATGAAAAGATATATAGAGGAATGATTGGATCACTACTTTACTTGACCGCAAGTCGACCATACATTATGTTCAGTGTTTGTAAATGTGCTAGGTTTCAGTCGGATCCCAAGGAGTCCTACATGACTGCTGTCAAAAGAATCATTCGCCATCTCATTGAAACTTAGGACATTGGAATATGGTACTCCTATTCCTTAAATTTTGATGTAATTGGTTACTCAGATGCTAATTTTGCAGGTGATAAAAATGGTAGAAAAAGTACTAGTGAAACCTGTAAAATTCTTGATGATGCCTTAATTTCATGGCATAGCAAGAAACAGACTTCAGTTGCTCTATTAATCACCGAAACTAAATACATAGTCATTGAAAATCGTGGTACTCAGATTCTATGAATTATGCATCAATTAGTTGACTATGATTTATCATTAGAATTTGTGCCCATCATGTGTGATAATACTAGTGCAATTAATCTGTTCAAATATACGGTGCATCATTCTAGAGCTAAGAATATAGATATCAAGCATTATTTTATTTGTGATTATGCAAAAAATGATGACTTTTCTTTAAAATTTGTTGACTCTGAAAGTCAACTTGCCGATATTTTTACTAAACCTTACTAGAAGAAAGATTCAGTTTTCTGATAAAAAGTCTTGATATTACATGCATTAATGGTATTTAATTGCACTATCTTTTATTTTTGCTAAACTTTTGCCTAATTTGTTTTATATACTCTCAAAATGTTTTACCTTTTTTGACTCATAATCATTACCTTTTTGTCAAATAACCCGAACAAGATCTATGGAAAATCTTGTAAAGAATTTTGTTGACTGCTATTTTGATAATCATGACCTAGTTCTTATCTCTGGGTCCTCTACAATTTACCGTTCATAAGAAATGCTATGCTTCTAGCCCTACTTTGTCACTTAAGAAAACCTCTATCTCTTCTCTGGACTCTCTTCCACTTCAGGACTTGTACAAATTTTTGACTGTATCACAGCGAAAAAATTTGTCGCTTTCAAAAACTGCTTTATTATGCCCAGAAGAATTATGAATCTCTCTCAACTAAGAGAGTCTCACTGCAAAATGGCTTGGTTGGGCCCAAAAGAATTGTGAATCTCTCTCAGCTCAGACAGACTCACTACAATGTAAGTTCTATTTTAAAAGATCAAGACCTATTTCTTGTACTCCATCTCTGTGGCTTAGAAGTTTATGAAGATCCTATTAGTATGTTTTATGAAAATCTTAGTATTTTCAAAGACCGTGGTGAGTTGGAAACTCTTGTGCTTGGAACCAGAATCATCCCAAATAATTTTCTATTTGAAAAGGTTTTTGATACTAAGTTCTCTGGTGTTATCCCCTTTATGAATAGTATATGGCCTGATAATTTCTAGGTTAGCTTTGAAGAAGCTAAATTTTTTTTTTTTAGATCCAGAAATGAGCTCATCAAACTAAGGTCCATTGTTTCTTTGTTTTAAATACAGAATTTTGGCTCACATTATCGCTATCACCCTAATCCTAAGGAAGGGTTCCCTCAGCAATGTCACCCATCGAGATATGTTCAGCTCATACTATATGAAAAAGAAATACAAAATTAATTGGGTCGCGTGATTCCATGAATATATGCTGGAAAGTGTGACTGATGCTCATGCCACAGCTACCTTACCCTACGAATTATTGAATCCTTCTCCACTATTCCATTAATCTCTCTGAGTACCCTGATGCAAAAGTCTCTACGATGTATGATTCTTAAACTTTTGCCAGAAAGAGATATGTCCTGGTTGACACTGAATAATGCAAAAAGGAGTCCGCAAAGGCAACGATCGATTTACCCAAGGTTAGTAAGAATATTTCGAATCCTGTGCTTCCAGTGAGTGATGAAGGAAATTGAGGACATCAAGAAATGTCTCAAGTCAATTGAGGAAGTGTTTTTGAGTATTCAAGAGTTGATAGCAGGTTATTGCAGCTGAGTAAGGACACCCACACCGATGTGGGCAAAACCTTCTTGATGATTGATGGTTTTAAACAGGAAGGTGTTAAGATTCTTAACAGGTTATTTGCTTAGGTTAAGCCAACTCTTCCTACAACGAGCTTGCCATATCATTCCAGAACTCCTACTCCAGCTTCTCTAAAAATGTTAAAAAATCTTATGAATGTTTTTATCACAATATCCACAACAACCTCACCTACTTTTTTAAAAATAATGTTGACTGATCATTCAAAGGGGGCTTTTACCCTTTACTTCCTTGGTTTGTATTAAGATTTTAACTCTTTTTTACATAACTCTACATCCCCCATCCCCTGTCTTTTGTGTGTTTTTGGCATGGACATCGTCTGGTCACTTTTTATATATATGATTTGCTTGCTTGCTATTTTTATCTATTTTCTATTCTTTTTTATTATGTCAAAGGGGAGAAAGCCTACAAACATTAGATACAGAGGAGGAGTCCAAGTAAGGAGGATCCAGCTAACTATATACAGACAAGTCAACTGATAATACCAAAAAGAAGTCAACAAAGTAAGGAGGAGCTAGATGACTAGATATACAGAGAAGTCAACTGATGTTTATTATTTGTCAAAATAAAAAACAGGAAGATTGTTAGTCACCTATATTAGTATAATATATTTTAATAATGACAAAGTAATAAAGAAAATATGCAGGTCACACTGCTGATGCGATCAAGAAAAGGATGGTGTGGAAGGACTGTCCCAAGGCTATAATTGGAATAACATCACAGGAAGATCACAAGAGATTCCTAACTTAAAGGAAGTTAACGGTACTGAGAGTGATTACGGAGCAATGATTATGAAAAGAAAATTTCACACGGATCTACAGAAGAAAGGAATATCATAATTACGGATCAATAATTATGGAAAACAGATTTCACACGGAGATACGGAAGAAAGATCATATTCCCTGCATGGAAATATCTAATATGGACGTGTATGGATGTGATTCAACATCCGATAAAGGAAGATCACATCATGTGTATGAACATATATGATATGGACGTACCATTTGATGTGAATCCTCAATCAAAAAATCAATACAAATCCTTGATTGAGAAGAAATCCCTTAGGGTTTCCTTTTAGAGCAAAAAAGTCTACAAGAGGTGAAGACTATAAAATAAAGACTGAAGATGAAAGACATCTTACACAACTTCACTGGAAACTATCCATATGTCTCATCTTTTAGTCTTCACACTGCATTGTATTCTTCTACCTACAATAGTTATAAAAGAGAAAAGGATAAAGTTAGTTTAGTTATACCAGTTGAGGATGTGTCACAAGATCTGAATAACGTATGAAGATTTAGAAATTGTTCAAACTACTATAAATCCATTCTCAATGTTAAAGATCAAAAGAAAACCTTTGAAACCCATGGGTACTGGAGTAGGCACCACACTGATGATTTGAACCAGCATAAATTTCTTTATTCTTCCTAACTCTTTTATTTGCGCTTTTGGTTTTATTCTGTTTTATTGTGTATACTAACCTACAGGTGAGTTGACTGTCAAAACTAATCGGTCAACTCAGAAAAAGATTTCAATTCACTCACCCTCTTGAATTTCATGTAGGAATTTGGTTAGCCTGAAAGTAGACTCATAGTTGAAAATCACAATCTTCTTCATCAACTATATTTAGAAGAGTATGAAGCCTACAGGGCAATATTTTGAATCAATAATTTCGAATCGGACACTGAATTTTTGATTAAACCAAAACAGAAAAATCGTTTAAGCCTAAATAATTTGCTTCGGTAGTGGGCCCTGTTTATTTTTTTTTCTTCAGAAAATCGTTCAGGCATAAACGAGGTGTTGTTCTTCATTTTTTCCTTACTGATTTATAATCCTCAAGTGTTGATTATATATAATAGAATATGATGCTACAGTAAGTAAACATAGTTTCTATATGTAAATAATGAGATCTAGGATTAGTATGGTAAGAATGAAAGAAAAGAAAACAATCGAGTTTCTTATTTTCTAACTATTTGGTAGGTAAATAGGAAAAATATTATCTCAAGTATTACGTCCCAAAATTATTTTTAGACGTGACTAGCCCCCGCTAATACCACCTGTCGGGCAAACCAATCTTTCATATACTTTATCAGTTAATAATCACTAAGATAAGATACTCGCAACTCCAATGCATCAATAAATAGTGGATAATGATCCAACAAAATTTCATAATCAAACTATAAATTCATCAATCACTCGAGAACTGATTCTCTAGCCGAAATCCCACGCTAAGATCATGAAGCATCTAAATAGAGTTAGATAATTTCAACTCTTAGCATGCAAACCCAATGAAAAGAAATATCAGCTAAAATAGCTAGAGTTGAAACAACAACCTCTACGAACAATGCGAAGGCTCACCTCAACAGAATCCTCATAAATGGATCGTCAACAACTAATCTCACCTTCCACAAAGTATCTGGACACATGCAAGTAAGGAGTGAGCTATATACAAATATAACCTAGTAAGACACTCGACCCGCTACTTTAATACCCCTGAAACAAGTGTTAGAAAATACAACGCAGAATGATTACATAAATTATATGCACAACATATATCTTATAATATATTACTAAATAGGGTTCAACATGTGTTTCAAAATTTACCATGTATCTCAACTCAATCCATCCTCACGGCTTGTCATAAATGGTAGTGAAGGTGACCAGCCTAACACCTCGAGAAGTCCATGACAGCATATATAATTCTCCAAAAGTCTACTACGATAGCAAGTACAAGGCCCCTAACATATTATGACGGCATAGGTATGCCCCTAACATATTACGGCAGCATATGTATGCCCCTAGTAAATATATCACGACAGCAAGTACAAGGCCCCTAACATATTACGGCAGCATAGATATGCCCCTAACATATTACAGCAGCACATGTATGCTCCTATTAAATGTATTCAGTATCCCAACGTCACCTCACAATTCACCATTAATTAATTCTCAATATACTTAACAAAATACATATCTGCGGTTGATCAAAGACAACTGATTCTACCAAGCACACGCTTTTCCCAACACATGGACTAGGTAGAAAAATATATTTTCTTATAAAGCATGTTTGAAAAGCAAGCACCAAAACTTAAAGTCTCACTTACCTCGAATTCACAATCCAAGCACCCCTTTCAATATATCACAATTATGCTTCCGTAAATTCAAATCACCTCAAACTACACAAAAATGGATTTAAAATAATCAAAACCTTTTAAGAGGATAACGTCTAAATTTTTAGAATAAGTCACCAATCATAATCAAGTTCTCAGTCCATTTGCTCGTTTGTGTAACCATTCAAAATATAGCATATTCAACAATTAGATTTTCAATTAACCGAAGCTTTATATTTTGTTTTCCCAACAAAAATAAATATAGCTACTATGTGTAACAATGGCTTTAATAACATAATGGTCCTTTAATATTACCCTTTTGTTTGATATAGTTTCAACTTTAAATCATCCCTATGAAAATCTTATCATTTTCTAATCTTCTTCTTCCAATCATTAGCCTATTATGAGAGAAGAAATATAAATTTTTCCTTTTTTTTGAACTATTATAAAGGTAAGGATCTGCAATTATAATATCAAGGAACTGATATATACATACCTGAAGGTTGCTATCAATCCAAATTGTGGCCTACGAAATTTTTTATAGCCATTCTTGAGCTCTACAAGCCCTCTATGATGCTTGTTCTCTTTCAACAATAAAGGAATTAGAACAAATCCTAATATTCTACTTCTTGCAACTAAAATGTCAAAAAAATACTGAACAAGGGAGTGGGTTTTGGATTTTTATTTGATCACTTTAATTCTCTTAATTAATATTAATAATATAGGTAAAATTACCCATTTACTCCTCTTTAAAGATCTGAGTTATTACATTCTCCCCACTTAGAATAATGTTCATCCTCGAACGGGTCTAGAATTATGTTGGAACTATAAAACAACTATATGACCTTTTCATATACATTTTGGTAGTGATATCTCTGTCAACTCTATACATATAATATCTCTAAAACACTTTAATTGAAGAAAGCTCGGTCAATTTTAGCTAGCACGCTTGAAGACAGTCATTGATTCCTACAACTTTCTAATATTTTGTATTTTGGAGTTCAAGCTACTTATCTAGTGGACAACCCAAACATCACATAAAATCTTAAAATACATGATTTGTGAATCCTAATTTTCACTTGAGAAACCTTCTTTTGACTCAAGTGTCGAAAAAGTCTATTACCAATATCATGAACGTTTCTCATATGCCAAATCTTTTTATCTAGTTCCAATCCCTTAGGCTGTATTTTTTTTTGCTATCATTACAAAGATATATCTAACTATAGACACATGAAATAAATAGCAGAAGGAACAACAAAAATCTCAAAGGAAATGCAAGTCTATATTGATATTCAAATCGACGTGATGCAATTCTCATCTGAACAAACATATTTATTAACCTTAGTTCACCTTTTTTAATGGCTTATTCAGAACAACAACTAACAAATTATATCAACACCTATATAAAATTTTAAAGACAAAAATTGCATACCAAGTTAGTAACAAAGATGAAGTATAACCCCAGTAAAAAGTAACACATCACAAATCACACAATATGATATATTCATTCAATTAATGTTGATATTGAGTGCTCTCTTATTTTCTCCTTTCTCAATAACACATTTGAGTATCATAATCACAGTCATAGTAGAACACATTCTCCAAAAATATATATGTTAGTGTTTGACTATAATACCATGGTAAAGTCTTAGCTCGTTTTAGATGTCAGTGTTAAAGGTGGTGGTGGGTGGGGGGTCCAAAACTAGAAAATTTGGCTCAGTGTTGAGGACTTAGTCATTTCCAATACCACTAAACTTCGATCAATTTATTTTTTATCTTCCCGACCTCAGAATGTATATTTTTAAGTTGATTCATGATTAGGGTTGTAAAAGTACATCTTGAGTGAGTTTTGAAATTTTTTGATGATTATATGGGTGTGTTTTGATCAACAAAATAGTAGCATCACCGGGATGATCCCATAGTGCCCGTGCCAGAGCACCGCACTAGAACTTGCGGTGCCCCCTCCAGTGCACCACACTAGGGCTCGGGGCGCACCCTCTCTCCCCCATCCAACTTATTGTTCCTCATTGATTAAGGGTATTTGGATCATTTTCCTCCACCCACATCAGTCCATATCACGAAATTAAGTCCCTAAGGAGCATATTTTCCCCTTTATTCATAAAATTTATAAGAAATTCATCTCCCACCTCAAGAATAAACCCTACACCATTCTTAAGCAATCAAGGAATTCAAGCTCCAAATCTTAAGAAATTCCTAAAAATCTTCATGAATTCATCTAGTTAGGTATGTGTGATGTTTATCCATTGGTTCCTTTTACCCATGGAGTCCAAGAATCCATTTTTTTGTTTTAAATTATGAGTATTCATGTTTAAATTGAAATATCTCCATGAATTTCTTGTTAGTTCAATTACAACTTATGTTTATAACTATTTTCAGGTGGGATGAGCCATTACATGTTTTAAACATTGTAATCTTCACGTTAAATCCCTAAGTTATAATTTTAGTCTTATAATCATGTTATTCTCGCATGATTTACCTATTCCCATGCTTAAGTTCACGACTCTCATGTGTTTGATGGAATGCTTAAGTGTTAGATTTTGAACAATGATCCCCTGCTATGGTTTTAAAGATTTTATATGGCATTATTGTTAATTCATTCAATGTTGGTGGGTTATGAACATTCGATAGCTATGTGATTTACAAAAATTCAGATTTCCAAGTATTCAGATAGTTAATCCATGAATTTTATCAGTATACTCAAATATTCATATTTATGACAAGCATTGTCAGTTTAAATGTTCATAATTACCTCAGAATTCGTATGCACTATTATTTTTAAAATACCATGACCTGATCTTATCAGTTATTAGTTATCAATGCATATACCAGTTAGTATCTCAGTGTCTTTTAGTTGGGAGTAGGATTTAGCACCGAGTGGGAAGTATGGGTTTAGAGTATCCTACTTCTCCTTAAACTATCCACCATCTTAAGTTTAGGGGCCTCGCCAGAGAGTATTTTCCCTTGCCCAATATGGGCTCGGTTTAGTAATCACTCCATTTCAGTTCAGGTTCTATTTCGATGGCAAGGATAAAACAACCCTCCTCAACGTGGGTTAGATGTTGGACTCCAAGATAGCTCACATGGTTTATTTCGGTTATATGATAGCTCCCATAGTCTCCATACATTATTCAATGTATTCTAAGTTTGGACTTTCTTGCCCAATTGTACAGACTTTTAGTTATTCAGTTTTACAGTTTACAGTCTTTCGGTTTTCAGAATTATTTTAGATTATAGATTTATGCTTGGTCTTGGATTCTTAGATGTCACAGTTTTCATGCATTCATGTTCAGTTATCTTATGCTATTCAGTTAGTCCTTATTTTATATGCATAGTACCCATGTATATCAGCCTAACCTCATCTCATATACCAGTACATTCAAATTACTAACCAAATACTCCTCCTTGCACTATGATGTCTTATATCATAGGATCAGATGCACAGTTTCCAATCGTCGTTAGACAGCTCTACATAATTTAGCAACCTAGTGGTGAGTCATCATATAACGAAGGCATATTATACTTATTCAGTTATTTCAGTATTTCATTTTGTTTAGTCCATCAGAGTTAGTTGAGAGTCTATCCCATTAACTCCTCAGCCAGTTTAGAGTCTTTCAAACATTCAGACAAAACAGTTAGACTGTTATTTAGTTACTTTCAATTTTTATTAGATGTTTCAGACTTATGATCAATTCGTTATTTCAGTATTTGGATTTATATTTTCCTTCTCAGTTTATCTTCCCCACATATATTATGTTCATATTTTATTTAGTGCTCACAATAAGTACAAGCTCATGGGTTAGGTTATGGTCGCTTGTTATTGTAAGCACCGTTGTCGCGACTAGGGGGTAGCCTTGGGTCATGTCAAAACTTGGTATCAGAGCCTAGAGTTGTAAAGTGTCCTATGGAGTATGAAAGTCGCGTTGAGTAGAGTTTTTTTCATGGGTGTGAAGTGCGCCACACTTATGGACAAGAGGCTACAACATATTTTAGGAAAAGTTCCCCTTCTTTTAGTATTCATGTCGTGCGAATGAGCATGAGCTATATTTAAATTCTCTCTCTAAATTATTCTTCATTCTATTTATAGATAATGCCTCCCAAAAAAACAACGAAATAAGGAACAAGAACCAGCCCACACCATCGCCTATTCAGGAAGATCCCCTGAACGAGCTTGTCTGTCACGCCGAATTCAGAGCTATTTTCACTACCTTAGCTTACTCAGTAGCTTCTCAAAATAATTAGCAGGTTGTTTCCCAACTAATCAGTGGCAAATATAACTATAGCTATGATTCGAGATTTCATTCAAATGAATCCCCTTTTATTTTCGGGATCCAAGTCCGAGGAGGATCTTCAGGAGTTTATTGATATGGTTCATAAAGTGATAGGTTTCATGGGTTTCACTTTGAGTGAGAGTGAATATTTTTCTTCATATCAGTTGTAGGATATAACTCACACCTGGTATAAGCAGTAGAATGAGGATAGGGGTGTTGATGCAGGGCCTATAGAGTGGGAGGAGTTTGCCATAAATTTTCTAGTTAGGTTCTTCCAGTTAGAGTTGACGAAAGCTAAGGTGTAGGAGTTTATTAACTTTAAGCATGACAGTATGAGTGTAAAGGAGTACTCGCTTAAGCTCGCTAAGTTGGTGAGGTATGCTCATTCGATGGTGGCTTATAATAGGTCTAGAATGAGTAAGTTTTTTCTGGTGCATCTGATAGTGTGGTCAAGGAGTGTCGGATTGGTATGTTGATTAAAGAGATGAACCTATCTAGGCTTATAGTTTATGCTCAGTATATTGAGGAAGAGAAGCTTAAGGAGAAAGAGAGGGAGACTAAGAGGGCCATAATAGGTAGTTTTAACTTTTCTCAGCTGAGGTCAGGGGGTGGAAACCATTTTCAATTCCATTAAAAATTCTTAGCTTCAAATCTATCTTCAGGTAGTGTGCCAGTGCCAAAGTTCAGGAATGAGTGTTGGGATAGAGCACCAGGCTCTAAGTCACAGGGTAGAGTGAACAGTGGTCATACCAATTTGCTTTGTGGAAAATATGGTAGGAATCATTAGGGTGTGTGTAAGGCTGGTAGTGATGTGTGTTTTAGATATGGAAAGCCAGGCCATAAGATTTGAGAGTGTATGGTGATGGCTCAGAGGGACAAAAATAATCGTCAACAGGGCCAAAATACTTCTTCAGCAGCACCAGCAAGTCATCCGACCCAACAGGGTGCTACTTCCAGTGCCACCAGTGGTCAGGGCCAGAATAGATTATATACACTCCAGTCTTGGGAGGATCAGAAAATTTCTCCTAACGTAGTGATGGGTACGTTACAGTTTTTTATCTTCATGTTTATGCTTTATTAGATCTCGAAGCTTCACTCTCCTTTGTAAATCCTTATATAGTAGTCGATTTGGGTGTTAGTCCTGAATATTTAGTAGAACCTTTCTCAGTGTCTACTTTAGTAGGTGTCTCTATTGTAGCCAGATAGGTATACAGGAACTTCCCAGTCATAGTATCCCAGAAAGTTACCTCAGTTGATCTTGTGGAGTTAGAGATGACTGATTTTGATGTCATTCATAGCATAGATTGGCTCCGATCAAGTTATGCCTCAGTTAATTGCATAAATAGAGTTGTTTAGCTTTAGTTTCCCAATGAACAAGTTATTGAATGGAGGGGTAGTACATTAGTGTTTAGGGGTCAAGTTATTTCTTATCTTAAGGTAAGAAAAATGATATCTAAAGGGTGAATGTACCATATTGTTTAAGTCAAAGACTCTAGTTCTGAGAATCCTAGTCTTGAGTCAATTTCAGTTGTAAGGGAATTTCCATATGTGTTCCCTGAAAACCTTCTTGGAGTTCCTCCTGAAAGGGAAATTGACTTCGGAATAAATCTCCTTCCAGATACCCAACCAATATTTATTACACATTATAGAAGGGCTCTAGATGAGCTTAAAGAGTTGAAAGAGCATTTGAAAGATCTCTTAGAAAAGGGTTTTATTACGCCGAGTGTTTCCCCATGGGGTGCACCAGTCCTTTTTGTGCATAAGAAAGATGGTTCTCTCAGGATGTGCATTGATTATCGTCAGTTGAACAAAGTCACATCAAGAATAAATATCCACTCTTGAGGATTGATGACTTGTTCGATAAACTTCAGGGTGCCAGTTATTTCTCTAAGATAGACCTCAAATCCAGCTATCATCAGCTTAGAGTCATAGAATGTGACATTTCAAAGACAGTCTTCTAAACTCGGTATGGTCACTTAGAATTCTTAGTTATGTCCTTTGATCTAATAATGCCCCTGCAACTTTCATGGACTTGATGAACAGAGTGTTCAAGAAGTACCTGGACATGTTCGTCATAATTTTCATTGATGATATCCTTGTCTATTCCCATAATGAGAATAATCATGCTGACCATCTTTAAATCGTATTGCAGACCCATAGAGCTCATTAGTTTTTTTTGACAAATTCAGTAAGTACCAATTTTGGCTAAGATTAGTAGCTTTCCTTAGCCATATTATTTTTGGTAATGGCATTAAAGTTGACCCTCAAAAGACCGACGCAGTGAGGAACTTGCCCAGACCTATCTCTCCATCAGATGGCAGGAGTTTCTTGGGTTTGGCTGGCTATCACAGATGGTTTGTTAAAGGGTTTTCTTCTATTGCGTCCCCCATGTCTCGACTGACTAAGAAAAAAGTCAAGTTTTAGTGGTCATATTCTTGCGAGAAGAGTTTTTAGGAGTTGAAAAATCGACTCACTTCCTCTCTAGTATTACCTTACCAGATGGTTCAGATGGATTTGTGGTTTACTGTGATGCTTCGAGAGTTGGTATTTGTTGTGTGTTGATGCAGAGAGGTAAGGTCATAGCTTATGCCTCCAAACAACTTAAGCCCCATAAAAAGAATTATCCTACCTATGATCTTGAGTTGGCAGCTGTTGTTTTTACCTTGAAAATTTAGAGGCATTATCTCGATGGGGTTCATGTGGATATGTTCACGGATCACAAAAGTTTGCAGTATGTGTTCTCACAGAAAGATTTGAATCTTTGTCAGAGAAGATGGCTTGAATTGTTAAAAGATAATGATATAAGTGTGTTGTATCATCCAGGTAAGGCCAGTGTAGTGGTAGATGCCTTTAGCAGGTTATCTATGGGCAGTGTTCCTCAGGTTGAGGAGTATAAGAAGAAGTTAGTCGATGAGGTTCATCAGCTTGCTAGATTAGGTGTTCGGTTGATTGATTCAGCTGACGGTAGTGTATGAATTCAGAATAGTTCAGAATCTTCATTGGTTGCCAAACTAAAAAAAAAGCAAGACAGAGATCCTAGTTTTGTTAAGTTGAAGGAATTAGTTAAAGATCAGAAAGTAGAGATTTTTTCCCTAGAGGGAGATGGTGTGTTGCGTTGCCAGGGCAAGTTATATGTTCAGAGTGTTGATGACTTGAGACAGCGAATACTTACAGTAGCGCATGGTGCGCGATACACTATCCATCCAGGAGCCACTAAGATGTACTGTGACTTGCGAGAAGTCTATTGGTAGAGTGGTATGGAGAGGGATATTGCAGAGTTTGTGGCTAAGTATTCTAATTGTTAGCAAGTTAAAGTTGAGCACCAGAGGCCTAGTGGTGCATTACAGGAGTTTAGTATCCCCACTTGGAATTGGGAAGTGGTGAACATGGACTTTGTAACAGGATTACCTCTTAAGCATCGTCAGTATGATTTGATATGGGTCATTATAGATAGAATTCCAAATCAACTTATTTCCTACTAGTTCACACTTCTTACTCAGCTGAGGATTATGCTAGGCTCTATCTTAGGGAGTTGGTTAGGTTGCATCGGATTCCGTAGTCTATCATATCAAATAGAGGTACTCAGTTTACCTTTCACTTTTGGAAGGTTTTTCAGAAAGGTCTTAGTGCCCAAGTTCATCTCAATACAACTTTTCATCCACAGACAAATGGTCAGGTAGAGAGGACCATTCAGACCTTAGAGGACATATTAAGAGAATGTGTTATTGACTTTAAAGGTAGTTTGGATAATCACTTACCTTTGATTGAGTTTGCCTATAGCAACATCTATCACTCTAGTATTTAGATGGCTCTATTTGAGGCTCTTTATAGAAGGAGGTGTAGATCTCCTATTGTTGGTTCGACGCAGGTAAAACTACTTTGATAGGGTCAGATGTAGTATTTGATGTGATGGGGAAAGTTTAGTTGATTAGGGAGAGGCTGAAGACAGCCCAAAGCCGTCAGAAATCTTATGCAGACGTGAGGAGAAGAGATCTTGAGTTTGAGGTTGTCGACTTGGTAAATCTAAAAATCTCGCCCATGAAGAAAGTGAAGAGATTCGGAAAGAAAGAAAAACTTAATCCCCGATATATTGGCCCATATAGGATCTTGAGTCATTTTGGAAAGGTAGACTATGAGCTAGAGTTGCCTGCAGATTTGGCGTCAGTACATCCCATGCTTCATGTTTCATTGTTGAAGAAATTTATTGGTGATTCAGATGTAGTTGTTCCTTTGGAGGATGTGGATGTTAAGGATAGCCTTTCTTATGAAGAGGTCTTAGTTGAGATCCTTGATCGTCAGATTATCAGACTAAGAAACAACGAAGTTCACTTGGTCAAGATTCTTTGGCGGAATCAGTCCGTCGAGGGAGCCACTTGGGAAGCAGAAGCAGATATGTGAACCAAGTACCCTCATCTTTTCTCCGTAAACTCAAATTCAGCTTAAGGTAACGATTTTTCTCCGATTGACCTTCTTCCATTCTAAGTTTCAGATATGTAATCCATCTCATGTCATTGCATACATTCAGTTCAGTTCATGTATCATGTTTCAAACTCAATTATGTAATTATGTTTCTAGTCATGCATATTCAGTATATGATCTCAGTTTTTTCAGTACTCTCAGCTAAACTAGTCTCATTTGAAGACGAATGTTCCTAAGGGGGAGATATTGTAATACCTCATAAAAGTATTAGCTCGTTTCAGCTCTCAGTTCCATGTTGGGGGGGGGGGGGGCTAAAACTTGAAATTTGGCTAAGTGTTGAGGACTTAGTCATTCCCAGACCACTAAACTTTGATGATTTTATTATCGGTCTTCCTGACCTCAAAACGTCAATTTTTAAGTTGATTCATGATCGGGGTTGTTCAAAGTACATCACAGGTGAGTTTTGGAATTTTTCAACAATCCTAGAGGTGTGTTCGGATCACTAAAACATTAGCTGCATCGGGATGGGCCCATAGCGCCCCTTCCAGTGCACTGCATTAGGGCCCGCAACGTGCCCTCTCTCCCCCATCCATCTTTTTATTCCTTATTGATTAAGGGCATTTGAGTCATTTTTCTCTACCCAAATCAGTCCATAACATAAAATTAAGTCCCTAAGGAGAATTATGTGCCCCTTTATTTGAAAACACTCTCAAGAAATCCATCTCTCACCTCAAGAACAAACCCTAAATCATTCTTAAGCAATCAAGGAATTCAAGCTCCAAATCTCAAGAAATTCCCAAGAATTTTCACAAATTCATCTAGTGAGGTATGTGTGATGTTCATCCATGGGTTCCTTTCACCCATGGAGTCCAAGAATTCATTTTTTTGTTTTAAATTATGAGTATTCATGTTTAAATTGAAATATCTCCATGAATTTCTTGTTAGTTCAATTACAACTTATGTTTATAAGTGTTTTCAAGTGGGATGAGCCATTATATGTTTTAAACATTGTAATCTTCACGTTAAATCCCTAATTTATGATTTTAGTCTTGTAATCATGTTATTCTCGCATGCTTTACCCATTCCCGTACTTAGTTCATGACTCTCATGTGTTTGATAGAATGCCTAAGTGTTGAATTTCGAACAATGATCCCTTATTGTTTTAAAGCTTTTATATGGCATTATTGTTATTTCATTCAATGTTGGTGGGTTATGAAAACCCGATACCTATGTGATTTACAAAAATTTAGCTTTTCAAGTATTCAGACAGTTAATCCATGAATCTTAGCAGTATACTCAGATATTCATATTCATGATGAGCATTGTCAGTTTATATGTTCATAATTACCTCAGAATCTATATGCACTATTATTTTCAGAATACCATGACCTGAGATTATCAGTTATTAGTTATCAGTATATGCACTAGTTAGTATCTCAGTGTCTTTCAATTGGGAGTAGGATTTAGCACCTAGTGGGAAGTATGGGTTCAAAGCATCCTACTTCACATGGTTTATGTCGGTTATATGATAGCTACCATAGTCTCCGTACAGTATTTAGTGTATTCTCAGTTCAAGTTTGCTTGACCAAGTGTACAGACTTTCAATTATTCAGTTATACAGTTTACAGTCTTTTAGGTCTCAGACTTATTTCAGATTACAGATTTACGCTTGGTCTTGCATTCTTAGATGTCACAATTTTCATGCATTCATGTTCAATTATCTCATGCTATTTAGTCCTTATTTCATATGCATAATACCCCATGTATATCAGCCTAACCTCATCTTATATACCAGTGTATTCAAAGTACTGACCGTATACTCTTCTTTGCGCTATGATGTATTATATCATAGGATCGGATGTATAGTGTCTCGACCGCCGTTAGACAACTCAGCATAATCTAGCAGCCGTAGTGGTGAGTACTCATCTATTGAGTGCATATTATGATTATTCAGTTATTTCAGTATTTTATTTTGTTCAGTCAGTCAGAGTTAGTTGGGGATATGTCCCATCAACTCAGTCAGTTTAGAGGCTTTCAAAGATTCAAACAAAACAGTTAGAAAGTCATTCAGTTACTTTCAGTTTTTATCAGATGTTTCAGACTTATGATCGATTCAGTATTTTAGTATTCAGTTTATTTTCCACACGTGTGTTATATTTATATTTTATTTAGTGCTCACAGTAGGTACCAACTTAGGGATTAGCTTGTGGTCACTTGTGACCGTAAGCGCTATTGTCACGACTAGGGGGTAGCCTCGAATCGTGACATTAACTATCCAAAATTTCGACATAAAACTCTTATGTAAAATGGTATTGGGACACATTCTTGTGCCTCTACATCGTGATCATACATATAGTGGTACAATAACATATTCTTACACTCCTACTTAACACTCATGTACGACACCATTGGAATGCATCCATACCCCTTACATGATTATTGCATGCACTTTTACTCTCATCACACATAAAAATACAAGCATCTCGTGCCACTGCGCTATTTTTGAAATATATCAGCACATAGGCTAGAATGGTATATAATCAATACAAACTAAATTAGGTGCTCAATTTTGCTAGTCTTTTCCCTCTCATCACGCTTGTTGACAATTTATTTTTTTATCCTCCGAGCACTCAGTAGGAGAATGTGTCTATAAAAATTATTCCAGCTAGGATCACATTTTTTTTTAAAAAAAATCAATGTGTAGACTAACCACAAAGTTTATAGAAATTTCTTTTTTAATTATTTATTTATTTTGCTCGGAGCCAACAATATTTACGATGGTAATATTTTCTTTTCAATCCTTTTATTTAAAATGTGAATAGTTCAAAATATTGTCAGGCAACATGAGTAATACTCCGTATCACTATATGATGTTAGCTCTATTTCTTTGATCTCAAACATATTTATGAATTTCAAACGTACCAAATATTGAAAAATATTTTTAATATTATCAAGTATAAATCTCCTTAAGTCAACCACCACAAGTATATATACATTGAATTCACTAACTGCAATGCTCTCAATTTACTCACTATCAAAAACTATCAGTAGCCCCCAACATTATCATAACTTTTATCGATGAGATAGTTTAGCCTGTAGGATCATAAATTAAGTCTATCACATTCAATACTAGGCTTAACTAAAATGAAAAATTCAATAATATACACTAAACCTCGCGAATTATAGTAAAACTTATTTTGTCAACTGTTTGTGGATATCTCAACTTTTTCTGATCCTCTTTATTAGTAGTGGATGTATCCTGCAGGAAAGAGATTTTCTTCTTTTTTTTGGTCACAAAGGTCTTTAAATGCAAAATGTAACAATGGCAGACACATGGTATTCATATTTTATGTCCCTAAAATTAATAATATTGCTTCATCTATATGATATTTCCATCTACAACACCTTTCAAATAGGCTGAATACACATATGGGTAAACCAAAATTAAAATTAATTAAAGACTGGGGGTGAATAAGACTGGGAGTGAATAGGCTGAATACATAGAGCTTCAAAGCTAGTTATCTGCTTTATCATAAATTTCTCTAACATAAAAATTAAAAACAGAGAACTTTCTATTCCTTATGATAGGAAATAAGTTGCCTGCATGCATGTATAAGGTTGCTTTCAAACCTTGACTTGTATAGAGTTACTGTCTTTGGGGGTATTATTTTTATGCTTATCAAGGTCATGTCTTAGCACATAGCTACATAAACAACATAAGATCTTAAAAATTTCTCAAAATGCTAATAATTGATAAATTCAACAGGGAGTCATAGTTCCAGTAGCTACGTAGCACGACCAATCTACAAGTTTCAGGACAAAATCATGATACCAGTTATGACTAGATGTCTTAGTACACGATGTTATATATCTCTACAGACTTGTTGTTTCTTAATTAACAAACAAATACGAATAGTCAAGAAAGGTTACAATAAAGAATGAAACATATTGAGTATAACTTTATCTATCATGACTATTCTGTAAAGTAACAGACAACAAACTCAAAATTAATTTATATCACACCTTAGCTTCTAGTTTCAATATTTAAGGACATCCTTAAATGCATATTCTGAAAAAAAAGAAGAGTCAAACTCTCAAGAACAATCAAATTCAGTAAATTCACAAATTGTAGAAATAAGGACTGACACCAGTAATAAAATCACACACAGTTGTAGTTAAATGTCATCTTCCAACATTCATGGAAAAAGAATACATATATCATACACTCTGCATCGACCGACTTCACCCCCCCCCCCCCCCCCCCCTCATTTTAATCCCAAAAATTTGCAGTAGCTGAGTTTTGTGACAGAATTAGACACATCAGAGGAATCCATTTTCATACCAGGTTCACACCTATGACATCACTATCATAATATTATTAATTATTATAAAATATTTTTTTAAGAAGCATTAAGCTTAGGACCATACACACAATATCCTTAAACTATGTTTCACCACTAAATCAAATAATTTAAACATAGGTAAGCGATTGCTCTTCTTACTTTCCTACAATGGTCCTTTCTGTTTCTGGTCAAACTCATAATGAAAAGTTATACCTAAAACCTCAAATTTAAATAAGTTGCTCTTACAAAAAATTATATCATTTGGTTATTCTTTTTCTCCATCCACACAATGTTTTTTAAACTGACAGATCTACATTGTAAACAAAGTAATCCCAAGATATAAACCAATTCAATCTCAACCAACAATAATGCACACAAATTTTCAGTAATCAATGTCGCTCTCAATTACACATGTACAATTAAAAATTTTGAATTCAACTGTGTCATCTAGCAGAGGAGGATATGTCTATCCTAGCCATTTGTGAAAAGAATATTTAACGCAAGAATGATGAATGAAAGAAGAAAAAACATACTAAATGTTCGGTAACTTCAAATTCATAAGTATGGACGTCTGCATACCCATGAACAAGACTCTACCAAACACTGCTCCATGATTTAGAGGTCCTAAAGCCTAGGCTCTGATATCAACTTTGTCATGTCTCAAAATCATTTCTAAACATGACTGACACCCGCTAACACCACCTGTTGGGAGAACCAATCTTCCATATACTTTACCAGTTAATAAGCACTAAGATAAGAGATTTGCAACTCCAATGCATCAATAAATAGTGGATAATAATCCAACAAAATTTCATAATCAAATTATAAATTCATCAATCACTCGAGAACTAATTCTCTAGCTGAAATCCCATGCTAAGATCATGATGTATCTAAATAGAGTTAGATATTTTCAACTCTCGGGCATGCAAACCCAATAAAAAAAATATAAGCTAAAATAGCTAGAGCTGAAACAACAACCGCCACGAACAATGCGAAGGATCACCTCAACAGAATCCTCATAAATGAACCGTCAGCCACTAATCTCACCTTCCACAATGTATCTGCACACATGCAAGTAAGGGATGAACTATATATAAATATAACCCAGTAAAATCCTCGACCCGCTACTTTAATACCCCTGGAACAAGTGTTAGAAAATAGAAAACAGAACAATTACATAAATTATATACACAACATATATCTTATAATATAATGCTCAATAAGGCTCAACGTGTGTTCAAAAAGTTACTATGTATCTCAACTCAATCCATCCTCGCGGCTTGTCATAAATGATAGTGAAGGTGATCAGCTTAGCACCCCGATAAGTCCACGACAACATATACAATGCCCCAAAAGTATACTACGGCAGCAAGTACAAGGCCCCTAACTATGGCGGCATAGGTATGCCCCTAACATATTACGACAGCATATGTATGCCCCTAGTAAATATATCACAACAGCAAGTACAAGACCCCTAACATATTACGGTAGCATAGATATGCCCCTAACATATTACGACAACACATGTACGCTCCTAGTAAATATATCTAGTATCCCAATATAACCTCACAACTCACCATTAATTAATTCTCAATATACTTAACAAGATACATATCCGTGGTTGATCAAAGACCACCAATTCTACCAAGCACACGCTTGTCCCAACACATGGACTAGGAAGAAAAATATATTTTCTTATAAAGAATGTTTGAAAAGCAAGCACTAAAGTTTAAAGTCTCACTTACCTCGAATTCACAATCCAAGCACCCCTTTTAATATATCACAACTATGCTCCCATTAATTCAAATCACCTCAAACTACACCAAAATGGATTTAAAATAATCATAACCTTTTAAGAGTGTAACGTCTAAATTTTTAGAACAAGTCACCAATCATAATCAAGTTCTCAGTCCAATTTCTTGTTTGTGTAACTATTCAAAACATAACATCTTCAACAATTAGATTTTCAATTAATCGAAGCTTTATATTTTGTGTTTCCAACAAAAATAAATATAGCTACTATGCGTAACAATGGCTTCAATAACATGATGGTCCTTTAATATTACCCTTCTGTTTTCATATAGTTTCAACTTCAATTCATCCCTATGAAAATCTTATCATTGTCTAATCATCTCCTTCCGATCATTAGCCTATTATGAGAGAAGAACTAGAAATCTTTTCTTTTTTGAACTATTATAAAGGTAAGGACCTGCAATTACAATGTCAAGGCACTGATATATGCATACCTGAAGGTTACTATCAATCCAAATTGTGGCCTATAGAATTCTTTATAGTCGTTCTTGAACTCAACAAAACCTCTATGATGCTTGTTCTCTTTCAGCAAAAAGAATTAGAACAAACCCTAATATTCTACTTCTTGCAACTGAAATGCCAAACAAAGACGGAACAAGGAGTGGGTTTTGGTTTTTGATTTGCTCACTTTAATTCTCTTAATTAATATTAATAATATAGGCAAAATTACCCATTTACCCCTCATTAAAAAGTCTAAGTTATTACATCAAGAGTATTTGTATGCTATCTAGTAAAACACTGTGGAGGTGGGATGTGGTGAGGAGCGGGGATTCGGGGCTGGGGTGGGGGTAAAGAAGAGAAAATGAACCAACAATGTCACTTATCTAACTTGTTTTCCCTATTTTAAAAAAAAGTCGTTTTTCTTATTTTTAAAAATCAAACGAGGTGTTTTATATTATTAACGTTACTCAAATTTCTAACTAGATTCCTTAGTGAAGGTTCTAATTAATTGAAATGATGACTGATATTTTGGGAAAAAGTAGAATTTGCTTTGATATTTTGGACAAATAAAATCTGAAAATTCCTAAACAAAATAAAAAAATTACACAGAGGTTGAAAGATTCTACCCAGCTTCTTTGTTTTGCCATTATTCAGGTTGCTCAGATTTCTAACTAGATTCCTCAGTGAAGGTTCTAATTAATTGAAATGTTGATTGATATTTTGGGAAAAAGTAGAATTTGTTTTAATATTTTGGACAAATAAAATCTTAAAATTTCTAAACAAAATAAAAAAATTACATAGAATTTGAAAGATTCTACCTAGCTTCTTTATTTTGCGATAAACATTGTTCGTATGTTGTTGCCATTTCGCTGCATGGCATCTCGTTTTGGCATACCGTAAATCTACACAATCAGCAGTAAGGGAAAAAATATGAAGAAGAGCACCTGATTCATACCTGAACAATTTGCTTTAAAAATAAGCAAACAGGGCCCACCAACCACACTACTGGAGCAAATCGTTTAGGCTTGAATGATTTGTCCGTTTTGTTTTAATCCAAACTTCAGTGATCCATTTGAAATTTTTAATTCAAAATGTTGTTTTTTAGGCTTTAAACTCATCTTTAATTCAAAATATTGTCCTTCAGGCGTCGAACTCATCTTTAGAATATGTAAGTGTTCATTTGGTAGTGACCTCCTACATATTATTAGTGACCTCCATGACATATGTAAACGTTGATTTTGTATTCTTCTAAAAAAATCATTCCTTTTTTTTTCTCTTTTCTTCTTTCCGTTTTTTTTTTGGAGGGGGGGAGGGGCAGCAAACATATATATGCATTTTAACTTAGCCTCAATTGTTAACTAACCATCTCCAACTTTTATTTTGACCATCTTGACACAAGTGCATCTCACCTACACCTTATATTAAAAAATGCATCATCTAGACATCTTTAAGGGAGTTCGTTTAAGATAGTATTCTCAAAGTTGGGGTGTTTGGGGTATATAGTTGCCTGTTTGAGACCATAAGATATATATCTATTTATATATGTCTTTCATTTTTCAGTTCAAATTGAGTGATGATTTTTATAGCCACTTGAAAATCCGTTTGTCGAGCAGGCCTATGACTATGAGTGGGCATTCAGTTTATTCGTTTGATTGTTGAATATCGATTTGATTTAAGATTTTTGAGTTGACGAAAATGACAACCATAACCAAACGAAAATAAATACGATTCGGTTTGATTTTTATAAATTTGGTTTGGTTATTTTGGATTTTTATTTCGATTTTGAAGATTAAAATAGTGAGCATTAATTAAAATTGATGATTTTTCTAGAAAAATAATTTCTTTTCAAACCTATTTTTCATTCCCAAATATAATTAATTCAACAGGCATGAATAACAATAAGTTTAACATAATAAATAACAACATTATGCATAAGTTTGAATAAACAATTCACAAAATTATTTAAATAGCATAAAAACAGTCCATAAAATAGCTATCACAGAAGAAAAAGTCCCATCTTTTTACTGTTTTGAAAGAGTGAAGAAATAAATTTTTTGAAGTAAATATGACATTACATAAATAAAATTGTCAGCCTTAATAGTATATAAAGGTCAAGAAGATAAAGGGAGGGCATGAATAGAGAATCCACACCAGGGAGACAGTACTGGCATATTTAGGGCTGAGCATAAAATACCGAAAATCGAATTACCGAACTGAATCAAAAAATTTGGTAACTGATATTCGATAATTTGGTATTTGGTATGGTATTTGGGAGTAAAATTTCAACATTTCGGTATTCGGGATTGGGTTTGGTACAAGATATTAACACTGTTTGATATTCGGTATTTATCGAATATCGAATATATATATATATATGTGTGTGTGTGTGTCTAACCCAACCCAATAGACAATAGTATTAATCATCTCAAAGAATCTCTTGAACCTTGGTAATATCTTTGTAAAAATCAACAAAAAGAATACTAAATAGGATTTCTATTAAATATACTCTTTGAAGTTTAAACGTACATTTGCACATATCCAACTTTAATATGGTATTACCAAATACCGTACCGAAATTTAATTTATCGATTACCGAATTACCGAACCGATATTTATAAGTATGGTATGTGGTATCTATGTTCAAATATCGATTACCGAATTACCAAATCCGAACATTGCAAATACTGAACCGAATACCGAACGTCCACCCCTAGGGGTATCAGGGGAAGAATACATGTGGACAATCAATTTTCTATTCTCAACTTATCATTGGTTTTGGACTTGCTGTGGGCACAATATCCAGCAGTGAGTTCACAGCATCCATCTCTTCATGCCACAGTGAAAGAGTATATCACCTGGATAGAACTTTCTATTAACTCCGTTTTTGTTTATCTGATTGTCAAAAATAGGCGACAGAAAACCTTAATCACGTGGAAACATAGGAATAGACACAAAAGGTTAAATGGGCAATGACCAGTTTCATTTCCTCCAATGTCTAGTTTTACACATCAAATCAACACAATAACCCCATAAAAGGAATTTATGATTAATGGGCTATTGAACACACAAGATTCTGTGATGCAAGATATAAAAAAGCTATTGCCCTAGGCCCCTAAGTGGTGGTCGGAAAAATAATATTTTTGAGTAGATGAATTTTTAGATTTAGATCATTTCTTGAAGCATAAGTATTATGCTAAGCTTGCAAGAGAGCAGCACAGCACACATAACAGGACATAAGGTAGATAAGTTTTCAGAAGCATACAGTGGACACAATATTATGCTTTTAAAAAACAAACACTAGCTTCTTAATCTCAAAATAAATCATAAGCCTAGATACATGCATTAATTAAAAGGAACCAAGCAAATCAAGTGTTATGTTTCTAAAATAGGACAGGTAGCATATGTATAATGTGAGTCAGCATATTAAGCATGTCATTAATTTTTTATCATCTTTTGGTGCACCCATAAGGCTTCTTTACTATACAAGACTTAATGCCTTCCATATAGAACCATATTTTACAACACTGAACAGAGGAACAGTAGAGAAAGTCACGGTAAATAGGAAATAACTCAGTATAGGTTCAGGTGCTGCCAATCTTCATAAACTCTTAAGCGAAGACAGTATCCAACTTAACATCCTAAGTTTTATAACATGCACGTTTAAGAATTTGGATCTAGAAACTAAATGAATTCATGAAGAAAGTAGGAACATGACACTTAAATTGCTCCGCAAAACTGGGTGATTTATTAGTTAATATAACACAGAAGTTAGAAGACAAGCAACAAGAAATACAAGAAAACAAAATTGAAATAATATTTTAAGAATCTAAGGTCACATAACTTACCATTGTCTCCACAACCAAATGAACAGTAGAAGAAGAAGAATCTAAAAACACACTTACCCATGATCAACCTCAATCTACAATTACTTATTGACAACTACACATCAACAATGCTAGACTCGATTCTATTACAAGCCATTTCTGAAAAAATATAAGATACTTGTTAGTAATGTAATATAAATTAAAAAATTATTTTCAATATAATGAATATAGAATCATAAAATTCTTACCAACTTCAAGTTGCTCAAGATACTCTAAATCTTCTTCGATATTAATTGAAATAGGTTTACATCTAAGTCAATCTTGAAGACAAATAAGAGATTGTACAAGTTTATGAGTCAATAAACTACTAAAGGGATCAATAACACACCCTCCCGTGCTAAATGCACATTCAGATGCGACACTAGAGATGGGAATGGCTAACACATCACGAATCATCTCCACAAGAATGAAAAATCTCGACTCATTAACTTTTCACCAATCTAATATATCAAATTTTTTTGAATCTGGCTCAATTTTTTCAACAAGATATTTTTCTAACTCAGATTTATTGCTTGAACCTCCACTAATTTCTTTATGCTTCTCAAATTGTTGTTTTGTTCTCATTTCTCTTCTTTGAAAATTTTCATACAGATGAAGAGTTTTCAGAATAAGAAGAAGTAGATGAAGAGTTTTTTGATTTCTTAACATAATGCTCAAACAAGACTTTCATATATGTCTCCACTGGTTTAGACAACTTGTCCCCAATTTTTTTTTTCAAACATGTCCACAATTGCAAAAGGAACATATTCTAGTTTGTTTCGGGGATCCAACACAGATGAAATAAAGATCATTTTGTTCATTTTCTTGTTCATTTTCTCTGGATCACCCCAATACTTTCTAAACCTTTCCCTCATATTTGAGGCCATTTTTCTCAGATTAGAATCTTTATTTTCTATCATCTCTTTCAAAATCAAATCAAGCTCATGAATTTCCACAAAGTGCACACTGTTAGTAACATATTCTGAACCAGAAATTTTCAAAATAAGATCTTAAAAAGTTTTCAAAAATTTTACCATTGTCCTCACATTTTCCTAGTCCTCACTTGTAAAGGCGCTTGCATTATTTCCATCTTCATAAGGAGAAGTACGAAGATAATCCAAAAAGTTATTATCACAGAAACTATATCTTTCAAATGCAAGCTCAAAATGTTGTGTTGTTTCAAGCATCAAATATGTAGAGTTCTACCGAGTAGGAACATCTAAACATACAGATTTCTTACAAGTTATAATTGAGATTCACAACGTTCTTTGAACTTTTTCACTCTCACGGCAGATTGTTTAACATACTTCACAACTTGTGTCACTCACTTGACAGACTTGTCAATTTCCTTCAGCCCATCTTGCACAATAAGATTAAGAATATGTGTCATACACCTCACATGAAAATGTTGACCCTCCATTATGTTAGTTCTCCAATTACTTAATTGTTTAGACAATTGTATCACTGTAACATCATTGGAACTAGCATTATCAATTGTGATACTAAAAACGGTATCCAAATCCCATTCAAACAAACAATTAGTAATGGAAGCAGCCATATCAACACCTCTATGACTAGAAATCAGACAGAAATTTATCACTCTTTTATGCAATTTCCAATTTGAATCTATACAGTGAGCTGTTAGACACATGTAGTTGATCGTTTGTATAGACGTCTAAGTATCTGTCGTAAGACAAACTTACGGACGTACTTCTTTGACAATCTTTTTCAAAACTTGTTTCTCTTCATGGTAGAACTAATAACAATCTCTTGTTAAGGTTCTACGAGAAGAAATATGAAAGTCTGAGGTTGTGACTCTCATGAAATTTTTAAAACCTTCCTTTTGAACAAAACTAAACGACAACTTATCAACAACTATCATTTGGGCTAAAGCTTTCCTACTTTGCCCTTGATCAAATGTCCAAGTACCCAACGTCCCTTCCTTTTCACCCGCAGAAAATGATAGAAAAGCTAATTTTGTTTGACTTTCTTTAACACGAACATTAGGACGGTAAGGACATAACTTTAGCATATGATTATTCATCGATGAAGTACCACTGGCACTTGAAGCAGAAGCATAAAGTTTTCCACAATACTTATATTTTGCTTTATTAACATCAGTTTTTCATCGACGATCTTGTCAAACCACTGCCAACATTTTGCCGTAGGTTCCATGACCTTTCTTTTCTTTGAAGGTTCAGCTTCAACGACAGTTTCAACTTCATTTGGTGATGAAATTAGAATATTTTCATTTGACACTACACCTTCGCTTACCCTACTTTCAATCTGTGAAAATAAAATAATTTATTTATTAATTCTCATGCTATTACCTTAAACTATCAATTTAAGTAAAAAATAAAATTTAAAAAATACCGAATCAGACATATTTTGAAGCTGACAGATCACTGAAAAGACTGGTCGTTGGCCGAAAACAACAAACTCACACTCGCAAGTCATAGTGATCGCTGGAAACAACATACTCACACTCACTATTCACTAACTCACTGTGGTCACCGAAAACCACAGACTCACAGTGGTCGCCAAAAACTCACAAAATCAAGGCGCTGACCGCTGTTGAAATAAATATCAACCTCAATGAGTCGTAGCCGTTGGCGTGACCACAATGGCGGCACTCAAAAGCGACTGTCGATGACACTGACGAACAGGCGAGTGGCAATGACAATGGTCGATGGCTGCGCGCCGCTGCCCGTTGCAGCCTTTAGGTTAGTGTTACTATGTTAGGATTTAGGGTTTCTAAATAAATGATTATAATTTATATATTTAGTATTTATATGTTATATTATATCAGATTATATTATATTATTATTATATTTATATATATAATAAAATATATGTATATAAATTATAATATATTATTTATATAATTTTGAATTTTCGATTTATCCATTTTTTTTTGAAATCCGAAAACCAAACCATTTAACCGAATTTCTAAAATTTGAAATCGAAATCAATTCAAAAACCAAACCAAAATTAATTTCGCTTTGTTTTTTCGGTTTAAACCAAAATATGCCCAACCCTATTTATAACTAACCTTTTACTATGAAGATTGAACTTGGTTAACCAATTATTAAAAAGCAAAGAAGCTAATTGCAAAAACTGAATACAAAGTGGCTATAAAGCTGAAAATTCAAGGTGGTTCATACGTAAGGGTGCTTGCTTTTTTCTTCTTGACTTTTGAAGGAAGTTGTCATCTATCGGTATTTAAAAGGGCCCCTAATCTGTCCTGGGCTCCATAAATCTATATTTATATCTATATCTATATTTATAATCTATATCTATAATTTATAATCTATAATATATTAAAAATGTGAAAATCCTTTGAAAATTGATTTGAAGTTTTTACCGTTCAATTAAAGTCTCTCCTTTAGACAAAATCATCTTTTTTATTATAATTATTAATTAATTCTTATATTATAATATTTAAATTAAGAAGTCCTATAATATATGTATTAGGAAAATTACTAATTAAGGAATCTAAAAATATATAGTAAGATTTACTAATTAAGGAGTCTAAAAATATATGATAAAAGTTACTAATTAAGGAGTCTAAAAATATATGGTAAGAACTATTAGAATAATTTGTAATTAAGGTATCCTAAAATATATGGTGCAAATAAATTTTATGTACTAAATTCTTCTTTATTTGAATCATGTAATTCTTTATTTGAATTAGGTCAAAAATATTTAATATTTAAATATTTTGAAGTTATGGAAACTTTTATACATTTATTGTATGTAAAATATGTTTTTGTTCGTAAAGTCACGTGGGGTAAATATTTTGACCAAAAACATTTTAATTGCTTAATCCTTTTCCCATTTAAACTACACATAGTCCTAATACTAAATATTTTTAAATTCAGTTGATTTAAATTATAATATTTAACACTTTTAAATTAATTAGAATTTTACTTTACATACAAAAATAATTTCTATAATCCTATTTAAGCAATATTTTGAATTACAATTGACAGGAAACATACCATTCTTCTATTCCTACTTATATTTTTCTCTTATTTTGATTTTGAATCAAGTCGTCTTCTTGTTGAAAATCAGAACTCAGAAAATTAAGAAAACTGAATAGAGGGAAGTATCTTCAATTCGCAAACTACTGGCTATTTATAGCCTTTTACACAGAAAAAAAATAAAACAGATTCTACGCTTTACAAGCCTATAGCGTAGTGACTAGAAAACAGTCCCTATTTCTCCTAAAGAATAGGTCTTATTATAACAGACAAGTCAAAAACAGTAAACTTAAAAACAGAAACAGAGATTTTATAGCTAACATTCCCTCCCTTAAGCTAAAAACATATGTATTTAGCTTACTTCTGATGCATTAACCATTCCAATCATACCCCGAAGTTTTTCAAATTGCTCCAGCTTAATTGGCTTTGTCATCAAATCTGCAACTTGTTCTTGAGAATTGCAAAACCTCAAATCCACAACACCATCATTCACCAAATCTCTCAAGAAATGAAATCTCACTTGAATATGCTTGCTCTTTCCATGAAAAACTGGATTCCTAGCCAATTGAATGGCAGAACTACTATCACATTGAATTATAGTAGCTTCATCCTTCTCCATTCCAATCTTTCCCATGATTCTCTTAAGCCATAAACACTGACATGCACAGAGAGCTGCTGCTATATACTCGGCCTCAGTGGTAGATAAAGTCACTACTGGTTGTTTTTTAGAAGACCATGATACAGCTCCAGACCCTATCATGAACACATATCCAGAAGTGCTCCTCCTATCATCAAGATCACCAGCATATCCACTGTCTGTGAATGCCAAAAGTTTTAAGCTTCCTTCTCCCTTTTTGTAGAAAATGCCTAGCTCAGTTGTCCCCTTCACATACCTCAGAATCCTCTTGGCTGCTAACCAGTGTGACATGGTTGGCCTAGACATGTACCTGCTAATAAGACTTACAACATACATTAAGTCCGGACGAGTCACAGTTAAGTACATAAGACTCCCAACTGCTTGTTTAAACAAGGTTGCATCAACTTTAGTTCCTCCTTCATCCTTTGACAGCTTTGTACCTGGTACAATTGGATTTTTTACAGGATTGCTACTTGCCATTTCAAACCTTACTAACACCTCTCGAGCATATCTCCTCTGACAAATAAAAATACCATTCGAATTTTGCAATACTTCTATTCCAAGAAAGTGTCTCATCTTTCCTAAATCAGACATATCAAACTCCAACATCATTGATCTTTTGAACTCATTGCACATATTCATATCACTTCCAGTGAAAATTAAGTCATCTACATAAAGACTTACTATCAAAATTTTACCTCCTTTTGACTTGGTGAATAAAGTGTGCTCACTAGAACATTTCTCAAAGCCTTCTCGCAGGAAATGAGCCTCAATTTTGCTATACCATGCCCTTGGTGCTTGCTTGAGGCCATATAATGCTTTCTTCAATTTGTAAAACCTTCCTTCTTCTCCTTCTTTAATGAAACCTTCAGGCTGATGCACAAATACTTCCTCCTTGATATCACCGTGAAGAAAAACACTCTTAACGTCAAGTTGAAAGACTTGCCATCCACAATGTGCTGCTACTGCAAGTATCACTCGAATAGTATCAAGTCTTGCTACTGATGCAAATACTTCAGTATAATCTACTCCATAACGTTGTGCATATCCCTTAGCTACCAATCTTGCCTTGTGTTTCTCCACATCCCCATTTTCATTAAGTTTGGTCTTGAAAACCCACTTCACTCCAATGGGCTTAGCACCTTTAGGCAAATCTACCAGTTCCCAGGTCTTGTTTTTCTCTATAGCTTCAATTTCTGTTGTCATAGCCTCTCTCCACTTCTTGCTTTTGACTGCTTCTTCAAATAAGAATGGATCATCTGATGTTGCCACCATCATTGCGTGCATATCTACCTCTTCTGAAAGCTCTTCACCCGTTTCATAATCCACCATCCAGACCGGTTCTTTTCTGATCCTTTTACCCCTCCCTTCAACTGAAACTCCTTCGGTGTTAACGTCAGTTGAAGGTAAATTATCTGAGCTGCTACTACTTCCTGAGATATTTTCAATATTTTCCTCCTCAGCATGCTCAACAATTCTTTCTATATCATCTTCTAGCACATTTAACTTCAATTCTTCTTCAGCTCTTTCCCAATCCCAACTCTCTTCTTCTTCAAATAGCACATCATTGCTAATGATAATCTTCTTAGTGATTGGATCGTACAGTCTATAAGCCTTGGATTCATCAATAACACCCAATAACACACACTTCTTACTCTTGGAGTCCAATTTACTCCTTTTCTGATCTGGAATGTGAACATGAGCTATACATCCGAAGATCCGAAAATAATTCACCGTTGGCTTTACACCACTCCATGCTTCTTCTGGAGTTTTTTCTTTTACTGCCACAGTTGGACTCCTATTTTGAATGTGCACACACCACTTTACAGCTTCGGGCCAGAACATTTTTGGAATCTTCTTCTCAGCTAACATTGAGCGCACTGTGTTCATGATTGTTCTGTTCTTCCTTTCAGCAACTCCGTTCTGCTGTGGAGTGTATGCTGCTGTTAACTGCCTGCTTATACCATGAGTTTTACAGAATTCCACAAATTCATTGGAGTTGAAATCACCTCCTCTATCTGTTCTCAAACAGGTTATGTATGCACTAATTTCCTTTTCGACACATGCTTTGAAATTTTTAAATGCAACAAAAGCTTCTGACTTCTCATGTAAAAAATAAACCCATGTCTTACGTGAGAAGTCATCAATAAAGCTTAAGATGTACCTTTTGTTACTGTTGGAAGCTGGTGTGATAGGTCCACAGATATCAGAATGTACAAGTTGGAGCTGCTTCGATGCTCTCCATGAACTATGTCTTGGTATAGATTCTCTGTGTTGTTTTCCAACCAAGCAAACTTCACATAATCTTTCTGGAACTTTGAGAAGAGGCACACCATTTACCATCTTATTGTATGCGAGCGTTCTCAACCCCGTATAACTCAAATGGCCAAAGCGACAATGCCACAAATGTGATTCTTTCTCAGACAAAGCTTCAGCTTGAAGACACATAGAATTCTTTGTTGGTTCAATGGAAGCTAATAGATAAAACATTCTATTTCTGCTCATATTAGTCCGGATAATCAGCCCTCTTTTAGGATGATAAATTTTACAAGTCCCTTGCTCAATTAAAATAGCTAAACCCTTCTCCTGAAGCTGTCCTATACTCAGCAAGTTGCTCTTTAACTCAGGTATGTAAAAAACATTTGAAATTACCTGAGTCATGCCATTCACTTGAAAGCGTACACTTCCTTTAGCCACCACTGCCATTCTGGTGTCATTACCAAGTTTCACCGTTTGTTTAAATCCTTCATCCAGCTCTGAGAACCATTCTTTGTTTCCAGTCATATGATTGGAACACCCAGAGTCAAGAAACCATGCTTCTTCTCCCTTGGTTTGAGAAAAATCGACATAAGACATCAGCAAAAGCTCTTCTTCTTCTACATTTTCAGCATAGTTGGCTTGTTTTTCCCAATCAGGACATTCATATTGATAGTGACCCAACTGATGACATTTGAAACACTCTATTGTGGCTTTATTCTGATATGACCTCCCTCTTCCTCTACCTCGACCTCCTTGAAATGAGTCTTTACCTCGACCTCCTCGAAATGAGTCTCTGCCTCTTCCTCTTCCTGGCTTATCATTATAAGAGACTCTTAAGGCTTGTTCTTCCTCTAGACATCCCTGCATTCTCTGTTCTTGAACAAGCAGACTTCCATGGAGCTCATCCATGGTCATGGTATCTAAATCATTTGACTCCTCAATCGAGCAGACAACATAATTGAATTTAGGAGTCAAAGATCTTAAAATCTTACACACCACTGTGCTTGGTTGTACATTTTCACCATTCACCTTCATCTTATTTACCACTGTAAGAGTCCGTGCAATAAAGCTATCAATCTTTTCTCCTTCCTTCATATTCAGCATTTCAAACTCCTTCCTTAGTGCTTGTAGTTGTGCTCTCTTCACCTTGGTAGATCCCTGGTATTTCTGCTTCATCGAATCCCAGATCGCCTTTGACGGGCTTTTGTCAAGAATGGTTTCCAAGATCTCTCTGTCAATTGCTTGGAACAGAAAATTCTTGACCTTCAGATCCTTGAGCTTAGCTTCCTCGACACCCTTCTTTTGCATCTCGCTCGCTGGTGAAATTCCTACTGCCGGTGACGGTATCCCTTCATGCACCAGATTCCACATCTCTTTACTCCTTAAGAAATTCTCCATCAACATCGACCAATGATCGTAATGGCCATCAAACTTTGGAGTCACGAATGGCTCTGTGGTTGTCATCTTTCACTCACTTTCAGACTCTCCTTTTAATCAGGTCCCTTTCACAAGCGCTCTGATACCAAATGTTGAAAATCAGAACTCAGAAAATTAAGAAAACTGAATAGAGGGAAGTATCTTCAATTCGCAAACTACTGGCTATTTATAGCCTTTTACACAGAAAAAAAATAAAACAGATTCTACGCTTTACAAGCCTATAGCGTAGTGACTAGAAAACAGTCCCTATTTCTCCTAAAGAATAGGTCTTATTATAACAGACAAGTCAAAAACAGTAAACTCAAAAACAGAAACAGAGATTTTATAGCTAACACTTCTTATATTCATTACCATCATTCTTTGTGTCTTTTTTTTTTCTATGTTTTTATCAATAGTTTTAACGATTATATAAATTATAAATAACCAACAATTGATATAATTTCTCGTGTTTCTCTTTCAGTTGAAAATTTCAATCGATCGAAGAATTGGACGAACCAAGCATGTTGTCGCTGATAGTGGCGGAGCTAGAAATTTTGTCAAGGATGTTCAAGTTTTAAAAGAGTGAATAATTTTTTTTTAGGCGAGTGAATGCTCAAAATATATATTATTTTAGTCACGAGTGGATGCCCCCACTCGGCTTGGATGGCTGCATAATTGTTTCTACTCAAAATTTGTTCTATGCTTTTTTTCAAGCAGAAATCAAACAATAAAAAAGAAAAAAAATAAAACCTAGAGTGTTTTTGGTGTGGAGGAAATATCAGAGAAATTTTTTTTTCTATTTTTTCATGTTTGATTGATCAAAATATTTTCTCTAGAAAATCAAGTTCCTTAAAAATGAGAAAATTTACTCTTCTAACGAAGTAGAAAAAATAAATTTCATAAGTAATTAAATCATATTAACACTTACATATAAAACAAATCTATTACATAAATCACTACTAACAATAAAAATAATTTTAGCTACTAGCGAAATAAATAAAACATGTCAAAAGATAATAACAAAGAAATATGAAACATAAAAGAAAATCTAAAGATAAGCTAAAAATAAATAGTAGTAGTTGATTTCTTTTCTTTTATGTTGACTGATTTATGCCATAAAACTTAGAAATGAGAAGGTCCCAACAATCCACGTGGTTGTCAGTCTTGTCATATTTAAAATCAATTCAAAAGAATAAACGTGAAAAACATAAAAAGAAAAGGATGTGGAAGTGGGGTTTGAACAACAAAACTACGGGCCGCAAATGAACACCTTTACCGCTGGACTACCACGCTCAATTCATGAAATAGTTGTTCATTTGTCATTATATCCAGCTATTACTGAATATTTTATTTGTATACACAGTTTTAGTTTTCCGACGAAGGGTGTTCAATTGACCACCCTTACTTGACTATAGCTCCGCCCATGGTCGCTGAATGAAATAACCAAAAGTTTAAGGTTATCTCTTTTTTTTTTTGTTCTTTGTTTGCTCAAATGAATTTTTTAGATTGATGCTTTGTTACTTTGTTTGCTCAATTGGATTTCCTATATTTTGTTTGTTTTTATTTTATCATGCACTTAACTAAACGAATAAAAATTCCATTGTATTTGATTTTATATTTTTTCTTTTGATTGTAAGGTAAGTTGTTGACTATTATTAACTATATTGTGATTTCAGTTAGTGTCAAAACACCGCTCTTGTGGTGCTGAGTTAGTGTCAAAACATTGTTCTTGTGATTTTCCCCTGCTTTGATTTGTTATAACTAAATTTATTATAGAAGGTTTGTTAGATAGTTAAGCTAGCATTGTCTCGCTTATTCTCATTATTATTAACCTAAGTTGCTCGGATTCGGGTGCGGGTGTCCGATACGCGTACGGATCTAGAGGTCGAATCTTTCACGGTCTCAATTTAAAGATTCGGGGATATGGATCTAGGGACGGATACGGGTGCGGGGATTCAGCGAAAAATAATTTAAATATCTAAAAATAGAGTTATAGAACATAAATTTTGAGATATTATGTGGAAAACTTAAGGAGAAAATATTTTTCAAGAAGAAAATCCTGAAAAGAGATGAAAAGAAAAGCAATAACATAGAAATTTCTATATACAAGGTATTCCATTTTCTTCAATTTCACCTTAGCTTTTATTTTGTTTATAGAATTTCTTAAATCTGTCCAGACTTTCCCGGTTGATTTTGGTCAAATTACCCAAAATCGATTGACCACATCGTGTACAGATCCCACACCTACACCCACACCCATGTCGTGTCGTGTCGACACAGGTGCGACACCGAAAGTAAAGAATCCGAGTAGCTTAGTCATTAACATCAGTACTCAAATCGTTAATAATTTTGTGATAACTATTAAAATTTTTATGTTCAAATGATTTTATAAAATTGTACTCATTAAAGTGAAATATATGTGCAAGGCACGTATATGAAGATCTTTAGAAAAGTGATTTGACCTTTTTGCCCTTCATTAAAAGACTCTACAACAGACAAAACTGTCATTTACCATATTACTAAATTATTTAATTATTTTATAATATTTTAGGTGTCTTATTAAAATTTGGTTATTAATCTTTCCTTATTTAAACATAATTAAAAATACTGTTAATTTTCAAGGTTATTAATCTTTCCTTGTTTAAACATAATTAAAAATATTATTAATTTTTAATTATTAATTTATATTTGAGGAACTAATAATAAATTAATCTTTTACGTAAAAAGATGTAATCAAATATGAACTTTAATACTAACAAAATACTATTTTAGCAGTTATTTATTGAGCAAATTTGTGAGTCCTTTTTTAATAATAATTTAACAAAAAATAGGTAATGCATAATGATGTTGTCGTAAGTGTATCATTAAATATTTACATCTAATTCTGTACCATCTTTAATTAAAGATATATACAATATTTATTTTGAATAATTGAAGAAAGTAAAAAGTTTGTCCATGTACGATCATTAGCTGTAGCAAGGTAAAGAAGGGATGTCGGACAAGATCAAAAAATAATAATATATTCTTACAGAGTGTTTTTTTTTATTTGTACTTTCTTAAATTTTTGATTTTTTTATCCCTTTCTCTTATATTTTATATCATGAATATTAATCTCAACCATAAATTGGATCATAGATTACTAATAATATTTATGTTTTAATTTGATATGACGTATATGCAGAGGCGGAGCTGGCCCTCTTTGGATGAACTCCCTCGACGGAAAAATATACTATTTATACATGATTAAAATTATTTTTTTATGTGGTTATAGTAGGTGTTGAACCCCCTCCGACTTAGTTTTCTTTGAATATTGAACCCCTTACTTGAAATTCCGACTACGCCTCTGCGTATATATACAACAAATGCTGCTTTGCGACTTAATTTTTCTCTACATCTTTTTCTTTGATGAGTAAAAATTTTTAATTCTTTAAATTTTTTATTTTATATATAGTTTTATTGATTAAGTTGAAACACTTAGTGTCAAATTATATCTTTTAAATAGATACAACATTTATTTTAACTCAATTGCTATTTTTTTTATAATTTTATTTCTTTATATATATAATTATACTTATCAACACGAGACACATGTGCAAAGCACGTACATTTGACTAGCATTACTAAGATACGCCAACTTGTCAACAACTCGGTTGGCTTCTCTGTAGCAATGTCGAGTTCTAATGTCACATCTATTTACCAAAAGCTTTATCTCCTCCAATGTTTCCTAAACGAGTAGTTCAGTAGCCAAGAGGTTGCAATTCAAACTGCAGGTCTCTGGCTTTCGAATACTATGTTCAGTTGAACCTCTTCTACTTTGTTGTTCATTATGTGAAAAAAGAAAAGAAAAACGGAAGAAAAGTGTGTTTGCAACGGTCATATTAGGAAACTAGCTGACAGTTTTGGTGTTTGCACATACCAGCTGCAACAAATACATGACATACGATATGGTTATAACATGCCAAGTTATAACTCTCTGTCTAAAATGTAAGTAATACACAAGCTATAAATAGATTACAAACAAAACCTACACATTAGCCGTTTTGCTATGTCCACAGTCTTCCAATTATGACAGGAGAGAGTTTCTATAGGATTGATATCAGCTAAGTTGCGCGGACTCTTCACTTTCGATGCCGCACCCGCAGCAACGTCGTCAGGAATTTCATTGAGGGGGGTTAAAAGTACACACAGGAACTAACCGAAGAGGATTCAACATCTATTATATATACATAGAAAATAATTTTAACCATGTATATCGTATAATTTTTCACCCCCGAACCCCCTTATTGTATGCTAGGTCCGCCCCTGCGCACCCATGTCGGATTCTTCAAAAATACACTAGTTTTGGCGAATCCGACACACACCCATTGACATTTTTGAAGAGTCCGAGCAACATAGGATATCAGCGTGGACAAACCTTTGTCAAGTAACGAATTAATTTGCAGCAATTTCTAGGAAGCATATAGCCCTCACATGACTGCTAAAGCCCATAAGGATACAACAACAACAACATACCCAGTGTATTCCCACCTAGTGGGGTATGAGGAGGGTAGAGTGTACGCAGATCATACCACTACCTCAAGAGAAGTAGAGAGGCTGTTTCCGACAGACCCCCGACTTAGGACCAATAACAGTATAACCAATACAAAAAGTAAGCATATATAAATTAGTATGGTACACAACACAAACTAACAGTATAACAAACACAAAAGATAAGTGCATAATAAACTAGTACGGGATGCAAAAAAGTCAACACCACTAGCCCCAAAAACTACAGCCATAACACTACGAACCAGAAACTCCAGACCCAAAGGAGCACTCCCTTATTACTACCGCCGCGCTCCCACCTCCTAACCCTCTACCCTAATCCGCGTCCTCCACACCTTCCTATCAAGGGTCATGTCCTCTGTAAGCTGCAATTGCTCCATATCATGCCTAATTACCTCCTTCCAATATTTCTTCGGTCTACCTCTAGCCCGCCTAAAACCATCCATAGCCAGAGTCTCACACCTCCGCACTGGAGCATCAGGGTCCCTCCTCATCACATGCCCGAACCAACATAGCCTCACTTCTCGCAACTTATCCTCCACAGAGGAAACTCCCACCTTCTCCCGAATAATCTCATTCCTCACCCTATCTTTCCTGGTACAACATTCGCATCTCTGCCACCCTCACCTTTTGGATGTGGGAGTTCTTAACTGGCCAACACTCCGCTCCATACAACATTCGTTCGGACTACCATTCTGTAGAACCTACCTTTAAGCTTCGGAGGCATCTTCTTATCACAAAGGACTCCCGAAGCGAGCCTCTACTTCAACCACCCTGCCCCAATACGATGTGTGACATCCTCGTCAATCTCACCATTACCCTGAATTATGAACCCTAGATACTTGAAACTCTCCCTCTTCTGGATGGCCTGAGAGTCTAGCTTCACAACCACTCCATTTTCTTGCAACATATCACTGAACTTACACTCCAAGTACTCTATTTTGGTTCTACTTAACCGAAAACTTTTAGATTCAAGCGTCTGTCTCCAAATCTCCAACTTATCATTAACTCCACCCCGAGTCTCGTCGATCAGAACCACATCATCTGTAAATAACATAAACCAAGGCACCCCCCTTGAATATATCGCGTCAAAACATCCATCACCAAGGCAAATAGAAACGGGCTAAGAGTCGATCCTTGGTGCAACCTTATCAAAACTGTAAAGTGCTCCGAATCTCCACCTACCGTCCTCACACGAGTCTTCGCACCATCATACATATCCTGAATCGACCTAGTGTACGCCACAGGCACCCCTCTAGCCTCCAAGCACCTCCACAGAATCTCCCTGGGAACTCTGTCATACGCCTTCTTTAGATCAATAACACCATGTGCAAGTCTTTCTTCCTCTCTCGAAACTGCTCCACTAATCTCCTCACAAAGTGAATGGCTTCAGTAGTCGAGCGACCAGGCATAAAACCGAACTAATTCTCAGAGATCGTCATGATCCTCCTCATCCTCAACTCTACCACCCTTTCCCAAACCTTCATAGTATGACTCAACAATTTAATACCTCTATATTTGTTACAACTCTGAATGTCTCCCTTGTTCTTATACATTGGAATCATCGTGCTCCACCTCCACGCTTTAGGCATCTTAGCAACTCTAAAAATAATGTTAAACAACCTTGTCAACCATCTAGACCTGCCCCGTTAGTGCTCTTTTAAAAATCTACTAGAATCTCGTCTGGGCCTGTTGCCCTACCCCGCCGCATCCTACGAATAACTCCCTTGACCTCCTCAACCTCGATACGCCTACAAGAACTATAATCGCGACCCTCCTCAGATATCTCTAAGTCTCCCAACACAGAACCTTTGTCCCCCTCGTCGTTCAAAAGTTTATGAAAATAGGACTGCCACTTCTCCCTAAGGAGGGCACCTCAACCAACACTATACCATCCTCTCCTTTGATGCACTTCACTTGGTCAAGGTCACGATCCCTCTGCTCCCTGGCCTTTGCCATCCTATACACCTTCTTATCTCCGTCTTTCTCCTCTAAAGCCGCATACAAAATCTCAAAAGCTGTTGTCTTAGCCGTTGTAACCGCTAACTTAGCCTCTTTTCTAGCTACCTTATACTCCTCCTTATTCTTCTGCCTTTCCTCATCATCCTTGCTCCCAACCAACTTAGCATAAGCCACCTTTCTCTTGACCTCTTCATAAGCCACCTTTCTCTTGACCTCTTCGTTCCACCATCAGTCTCCTCAATGTTTTCCAGATCGACCTCTAGAGACACCCAACACCTCTCTAGCGGTCTCCCTAATGCAACTGGCAATCGTCTCCCACATATTATCCATACCCCCTCTACTCTCCCAAGCCCCCCTACTCTTCAAGTTCTCTTCCATCTCTAAAGCACTAGCCAAAGTCAAGCTACCCCACTTAATCCTGGGTCGTGCCTCCCCACTTCTCTTCTTTTTGCCCTTATTGATAACCAAGTCCATCACCAACAACCTATGTTGAGTCGAGAGATTCTCGCTAGGTATGACTTTACAGTCTTTACATAACGCTCTATCCCCTTTTCTAAGAAGCAAAAAGTCTATCTGAGTCTTGGCCACTGAATTACGAAACGTAATAAAGTGATCCTTCTTCTTCGAAAAGCTCGAATTTGCTATCCACAACCCAAAAGCCCTAAAAAAATCTAACAGAAAAGCTCCTCCTTCATTCCGCTCACCAAAACCGAAATCGTCATGCACATCATCATACCCTCTCGACAAAGACCCAATATGCCCATTGAAATCCCCTCCCACGAAAAGCTTCTCAGTGCTCGGGATGCTCCTCACCACCTCATCTAAAACCTCCCAGAATTCCTTCTTCTCCTCTTCTTCCAAACCTACTTGCGGGGCGTAGGCACTAATAACATTCACCGTAGACCCTCCCATGACCAACTTAATAGATATCAGTCTATCACTAACTCTCTTTACCTCTACCACCTGCTCCCTAAGATCTTCATCTACTAAGATACCTACCCTATTTCGATGTCTCATGCTACCCGAGTACCATAACTTATATCCATCCACATCTCTCACTTTAGTGCCTACCCATTTAGTTTTCTGAACACACGCTACACTAACCCTCCTCTTTGTAAGAATCTTTACCATCTTTATAGACTTACCCTTCAAAGTACCGATGTTCCAAGACCCAACTCGCAACCTAGAAGCTCCCTTATACCGCCTAACCTTACTACCCCTAGCCCCTAACCCCAAACTCGATCCTAGACCCAACACCTCCTAACCCTGACCCCGACCCCGACCTAAGACATGACCCTAGTCTACCATCGCCAATCACAGCCACTATGCAACAAAGGGGGATCAAGCTAAGGTAAAAGGGTACACTAGTTAAAATGAAGTCAATAAAGGAGCTAGGGGCACAGACAACAATCTATAATAGATAGAGAGCATCAAAACCAATAATATAACACAAATTTTGATAAACAATAGTCAATAGCGGGAACTAATACTACCACAATTAATGTATATGCTAGTACATCAAGTAACAGTAATCAGACAAGGTAACACACTCCAAAACTACTAAGAACAATAAAAAGATTCACACGTAAAATACTATTACAAAGTAACCAATCAACAAGAAATTCGACATCCACAACCAGATAATCAGCCAAGACTCTACAAAACAGGAATCCCAACAAGAATAGTACAGAACACTACTAGTAGCAGACTCTAAAAATCAAGGAAGCTATACACAACTAGAAAAGATGGATAGCATGCACCTGATCGAAGCTGGGTTGTGTCCGTATACTTAGTTGAGTCGCTGGATTCCGGTAATTTGCGGTAGAAATTGGTCGCCGGAATAGTGTTCTTGTCACCTGAATGTCGCCAGGTAGAGTCGCCGGAGCGTCTTATAAGCAATGTCCAGTGCTGCCCACTTACACCGTCGCCGGAGTTAAGCCGGCAGAAACCCTAGTACCGCTGGTAATAGCAATGCCGAGAAGGGGAATCGGGGAAGGAAGAGAGAAGGGGATAGAGAGAGAACTCGGGAGAGAGAGAATGGGGGGAGAAAGGGAGTAACCCTGACCTGTTTCCGGCGCATCTACATCGTCGCCGAAGTCAGATTCAGCCGGTCAGTCCAAGACGATTTCGACGGAGAAAGATCATCGGAGAGAGCCCCAAGTATACAGTAAAGTTTATTTGACGTTTGTTGATGATGGAGAGAAAGGGCAGAAAGAGAAGAGAGAGAGTTTTTTTGATCCTTATCTAAAATATTCTTCGAACATCAGAAGCATAACTTACCTGAATCTTGGAGCGAGAGCCCTTCCACACGGATCCTTGGACTACTATGGCCAAGCCAACTTTCGTCTTTGTTCGACCAATTGGTCTCTATCATTTTATTCAAACAAATAGAGAGCCAAAATGGGTAGTTTTATGTCTGTTGCCAGTTCTTAGTCCTAAATTTTGTTCTATCATTGAGATATACACCATAGCCAGTTGGCATTGACAGAAAACTAATTCAGTTGAAATACGGTGCTGAGTAACCTGGGGAACTTTGCAGTGACCTCTGATGGTGTTCTTCATCATATATTGCAATGTTGGACTATTAAAGTATGCACCTCTTTGATAAATGAATATTATCAAAGAAAGCAAAGACAAGGTGATAGTGGCATTGATTTATTTGGTCCATGAGAAAAAGGTGCGGAATGGCCTATTTTTTCACATCTAAATCTGGATCCCCAAAGGAGTTTCGATATGAATCAGAAACAGCTCTAAATCATTGTCCTAATAAAAAAAATTGCTAAAAGGCTCGCAATCATAATCGAATGCTAAATAATACCATGGCAGCATACACACTCGACAATTTGACACGAAAAAGCTACAACGTAAAGGGATAAGAAAATTGATAAGGTAGTATCAGAATGTCAAATGAACCTCATGAATTCATCAACATAATTCCACGAGGACTATAGCACAAAAGAATTTGCAACCACACTTTTGATGGGGCTGCAGATTGTACATTAATTATGGTTGACATACAAAAAGAAGAAATTGTACAAGGCTATTGGTACAAAAGAATTATGAGTTGTTGAAACTGATTCTTTATCAAACATACAACAATTATAAACAAAAGAGAGAAAAATCACCTTGGAACAGAGTTGCTACTCGGGATCAGTTGTTTCTCTCATTAATCGTAATTTCCCAGTTATGTCTCTTTTGAAAAGCTTCTCAACTACTTCATTCCAGTTAGTTCTCGCATCACGTCCTTGGGTTTTGCTTGTGGATGCATCTTCGCCATATTCTTTACATTCCTCAAAAGGTATATCCTCCATGGGTTCTTCCTCTTTCTGTGTTGAGGGTTCTTCTTCATCTACGCCCACAGCATGTGGTATATTTAAACTGACCGCTCTTTCAAGTGCATCCTTGTGTTCTTTTTCTAGTGTCTTCAGCCTTACAATTTTCTGCACTTTTGGGGGAGTAGTGGTAGTCTCTGCACTAGCCTCCTTAAGTCTCTGCACAGAAGTATTTCCTCGCAAGATCAAAATTCCTTCAACACGAGGATTCATGTATCCTACCCCAACCGATTTGGGACTGAGACATCGTTGGATTAATTGATTAATGTAATCACTATACAAAAATGCTAATGACTTGCAGAAACATAGCTGACTGACTATACACACTGGTGCTGCTGCTATGCTCTTCAGGTATCTTAAAATTTAAGCCAATGGTTAAACTTTTGTTTTGGGAATTCAGAGAAAAGCCAGCAGCTTTTTATAGGTCGCAAATTGAAGTTACACGTTTGTTGCAAAAAGATACACCGTCTTACAAAGGTGAAATCCTTAGCTCAAAGGTATTGACTACTATTGACTGTACCAATTATTTCATTAAATTTTGTCTACTTTCTTGGGATAAAAATCTTAAAATATAGAGTAGTTCCCGAAGGTATAAATTAGTTCTTTATATGAAGGAAGCCACTCCTCTTACCAATGACAAAGTGACTAGGTTCATGCTTTTGTCTTTGGAAATTTTAGCACGTTAAAGTCAAGACATTAGTCCTTACATGTTCCATCCCAAAATGGAATCACAGATGACCAACTACATTTTTCCTTTCAAAGGACAAAGAATGTTGGTTCTACTTACTGCAAATGCCTTTTCAGATTCTTTTTCTATCCAAATAATTCCGTGATCAGATGTTGCATTGCATGACAACACGATATGTTCAAATCTTCCATCAACTGGAATTGCAGTTCTAACATCTGGAGGGTACCTCCCACATCTGTCAAGCAGGAAATGATACATCAGGAGTACTAAAAGATTCAGGGTTGTCAAGATATCATAACAAAAATGAAGCAACGAATGACAGCAACAATCACATCCAACAAGTCGGCCAATTAAAAAGTTCTACTTGCTTGGGGAAAATGTTTTTTCTTTACAGATAAGTTGAAATCTAGAACAGTGGGAAAACCCCATGGTCTAATTTGAATATACTTTTCCATAGGAGCATCCGTACAATAATTACAAACGCGTAAACATGTTCAGATATTGTTCTGACAGTTATCTGAAGAAATATACAGTAGCATCAGCAGACACGATGAATACACAAAATATGTGCTCGTTAGGTAGCTAAATCCTGGACACACGAGAGATAAATGGACCAAGAATCAATACTTACTGCTTAAGTTTCTCATTTCTCCCACTTGAAACCAACTCATGTTGCACTTTAGGGAGAAGAACGGAAGCGGATAATAAACAGGGACAGACTTATTAAGTTTAAACTAAAGGAAACTAAAGCAATGAGGCTTAATGCTGCGAGCTGATTGGTTACAATGAAAAGGAAAGGAATTGAAACAATTAAGAACAAACTGCTTTTCTGTGTGAAAATCCATCTCTATCAGCCATTCCTTTCCTTTTCTCCCTTTAACTTCAAACCATAAATAGGAATGTAGCACTTCCAACGTTTTGTAGTGGTATTCATGATGAGCTTCATCTTTTTATGTGAGCTTAATCCTATTCAGCAATCTTCTATTTAATAGGATATAAGATGACAACACATAGCGGGAGCTTTGTACACCGGGCTGCCCTTCTTCTTTTAAGATGACAACGCATTTCATACGGAACTTCTCCATAACATCGGCAATAATTCAGGGACCTAAGCATATCCTAATCCAAGCATTTAACAAGATGAGGGCAAAGAATAATGGCGAGATTGGTAGTGTGAACATGGCTAAAGAGCATATGACCCATTCATGATCGAGTATTAGAAGTTATATAAATAGTAAGACTGTTTCCAGAAGAACATCCTTTCTGGAGAAAATAGCAACTAGATGTTTGGAATGACTCATACTAGTTGATAGTGCCAACTAGCAAGGATCAGACCCCAACACCAATTTGATAGAATTATAAGCCAGGCTATGAAACATAAACATGAAATCAAGACAATGGCATATTAGAAAGAACGAAACATCATCACGGAACTGAGGGAGCCTATAATTTATTTAGAAGATAAAGTTAGCAAAGCACACAATGACTACAAGCAAAGTTTGGCGTTTCTGTGAAACTATTCAACAAGGTTTGTTATATATAATCATTAGTTTGCATTACTTTAACATTACATTACATACTAGCATCTCTCATTTGAATGTGGTTTACCTGCAAAATTTTCTTTCTACAATGTGATACATTCGGCCAGGCGCATAAAGTCTTCTTGGATCTCGGAGTTTTCTACCCTCAGGGATGAAGGTATCTCTCAAGCATATCAAAAATATCAGGCAGGGTAAACTGTTGAAAGCATTAATGCCTGGTATAAGAGATAATTATAGCAATCACTCAAAGGCAAAACATAGAGAACTCAAGGGCATTGTTATGCATCCAAAAAGTGTATTAGAATTATACTAACCAGAAGATGGACTTAAATATGTCTTCGAGTGGTGTAGCTGTTCTTGGCAGGAAATCATCCTTCAGAAGAAAAAGTCACGGTACCATTGTTAAGTCGCATGGGAAACTAAAGAAAAACCAACCATATATATGATTATATCCACTATCCAGGTCTTTTTATGGCTTCAGGACTAAAATTTGAGTCTAATTATTTAAGCAAGATATATTGCTGCAAAGAAGAAACTTCTGAAGTTTGCAAATATGATCAGAGAACAGAAATGGAAAAATAATTTCTGCTAATGTGGACACAATTTTGCTTAGATATCCAACTAATTCCTCATTTTTTTTGTAAAAAAAGAAAAAGAAACAAGATATCCCAACAATTGCACTTCCCAATGGTTTAAGTTTAACTAATCAGTAGCTGCAACAATGAGTAAGATATTAGTTTATTCGTAATAAACCTGTATTCTGAGCATCATGTGATAAATTATCAGTAGCAAGTAAGCTATCAGCTCAATCAGAATTAACCTGTATTCTGAGAATGATGTGATAATTTTGACATTAAAAATCACAAGTAATGGCGTGGGTGAAAGAGACAATAACTTTGTTAGAACAACCATTTCAATTAAGATTTGGCGTATTTTTCGGTCTATAAAGAATACGACAACCCATCCTCTGAGAGTGAAAAGGAAAAATGAGCAACGACAATCCTATCCTAAAGGAGAAGATGAAGAGTATGTGTTAGCTTTAGCAGCAGAGTCAAATGATTAAGATATAAAAAATGAGACAAAGGACAACACTTAAACAATTTACTTTGGGTAAACGGAAGTCTACTGGTAGGAATTTCATAGGATACCCTTTTCTCATCGAGGGGATGTATCGAAGGGATGCAGCAAAGAACTGCTTTTGTCAGTAGGAATTGTAGAGTGGATAGAATATAAGCCTAATTGTTCTCTTTTAAATTGCTTCAGTACAACGGACCAGGGGTCTGCGGAGAAAGTGAAACACAATAGAGGAGTTGCTTCGCTGCATAAGATCCTCGAATCAACCACAACTACCATCAGCAGTTCATGGAGGTAGTGCAAAGCTAGTGAACTCCCAGTCAAAAAAAAAAAGAACAAGAAAGGAGAAAAAGAGGAGTCATTGCTAAGGAAATGCAACAACCACCCAAGTCATTGCATAGTAAATTCACCAGAAGCGCACTAAGATTATCCTCCCAAAAGATTTCCGCTAAATCAACTCAGTACATTATCTTATTCTATCACCATCCTAGTCCATCTCTCTATCCTAGTAGAAGCTACACGAGGATCACACATTAGAACATATTCATTAAAAGAAGCTTTAGCTGAATCTATAATCTATTATGGGGTAGGCTCTTTGGATAGATTACCTTAAGACTATGAAAGCCATTCAACTAAGCAAGAAAATGGCTTCACATCTTTTGAAAGGGGATTTAATATATTCCAAATATGTAAGCATTCTCACCATGTGCGTATGCATCATAGAAAGATAGCATCTTTCGATTCAGATCCCATATATAATCTAAATATTATCTTAAAAATACAAAAGTCATATAATGTCAGCACTCATTGACGTTAAAATTTTGAATTAGCTTTGACACTCACCTGCAATATGACTGAGTGTATTACATCAGCATACTTAACAGCCAAGTTGAGTGACATACATCTTGCTGGTGCAACTGCATAACACCTGACAAGATTCCTTGGAATTCCCCCTAACCTATCTTTACGATTCACCACAATTATTGTTAGCAAGGACACCACACCAGAACCCAAAGAATGCCCTGCAAAATAGTGGCGCCATTTTTTAGTAATCCATACAATCACTCAAGTTTACATTGGTTTTGACTGGTTAAAACGCAACACAAATCCAAAAAGATAAAATTGTATTGAGATTGGAAATTGTAAATTTAGAAGAACTTAATCTAAGGGCTTGAAAAGTTTTGATCGAACATGTAATTTGAATTTCTTAAGTTGTAGTTTTTTCTTATAAACATGAAAATTTCATAATTTGTGAAAACTATCAAAGCTTCTCCAATTCTTATAAAATCTTATCAAATGAGCAAATCATAGTTCATAAAAAAAGGTTTCAAAATATCCTAACACGCTGAATTACAACAACAACAACAACAACAAACCCAGTGTATTCCCACCTAGTGGGGTCTGGGGGGTAAGATGTACGCAGTCCATACCTCTACCTCTGATGAAGTAGAAGTCCATACCTAACACGCTGAATTAATAGATCATATATCTACATGTTCCTTTTATAAATAAGTACTAGTGATTACATGTGATTACAAAGTTTCAAAAATACACATAATATTACAAAAATTCACTGGTCTAATAAATCGACAATAGTATTAACTAGATATTCTTTGATAAGATCCTCCCACCAACATGGGCTGTGGTGAAGTGGTAAGTACTCCTCATCCTTAACCAGAAGTCATGGGTTTGGGTCTCCCTGGTACGGAATCGTCGGGTCTCCATGGTACAAAATCACATTTGTTAGGGGGCGCTTTACCCCCAATGTAGAACTTCCCGGTGAGAATCTAGATTTACTCGGGCTCCAATATAGGTACCAGACACTAGGTGAAAAACCAAAAAAAAAAAAAAATCTCCAACGTGACATGAGCAATCTCTTCGTGTTGAGCATGAGTTTTATTTCACAAAATATAAAATTATGGTTATTTTGGGTTATAAAAACTTATAGGAAGCTCTATACTCAAAAAAAATTTTGAAATCACAATTTGAAACTTCAAATAATTCTTTCTGGAGGATTTGGGATTTGAAGGTCTATCAGAAACAAGTCTCTACCTCCAAGGTAATAATAAGGTCTGCATACACTAACTCTGAACCCACTTGTGAAATACTGGTGAAATTACACGGGCTATGCTGTTATTGATTTAAAGTTGAAATTGAAATTTTGCGCAAATCATATATATGTGTAGTTGAAATTTACCGGCAAATATCATTTTGTAGCACCTCCCATTGTCAATCCAAAGCTTCTTCAAAGTCTCGGACTCGTTATTCAAAACCCAAATAGCAGATTTCAACAACCCATGATGTACATACCCTCCATCAAACATTTGCTTCCCTAACCTATTATCCAACAAAACTTTATAATCACTTTCATTCAGCAAATTCAAACCTCGAATTGCCAGCACAATCTCCTGGTGTTCATGATCACAGTAAATCAAATACGGTGGCGCGTGGCCACAGGTTTGTTCATATGTGACCCGTTTAATGACCCAATCTGGGTTTAACCGGTACCCGCCTGGGGGCGGGAACTTGGGGTTATGAAGATTTGGTTCATATACAGCTAGAATTGTACGGCAGATGCGAGGAACTGGTTCGAATTCCTCGTAGGTTGCTTCTGGCCATGTTGCACTGTCGTCATTACCAATGTATGTGCAGCGCTTCCATGCCCAACGGAGGCAACCAACTACCAAAACACACTCAACTCCGCAAGAAACTGACATTAATGAGCTCAACTAATACACAATAACGTGCAATTGGTACAAATAAAATTAATGGTCTAACACTATTCACTCTTCTATCAAAATAAAGAATGTAAAATTGTTTTCTTGATTCTTCAAGAAAAAGTTCGGGGAATCAATTATGATATATGAACTCAAACTAATACATAACAATGTACAATTGCTACAAGAACGACTCAATATAATCAGTGGTATTACCACTGAACCTAAAATTGTCCTGGATTGTTCAAGCGAAAGTTGGGGAAATAGGTATTCCACAAGAAACTGACATCAATTACCGATATGTAAGCTAAACTAATACACATCAATGCACAATTGCTCCGCGGACGGCTCAATAAAATTAGTAATATAACAATTGAACTCTTTCGATAAGGACAACCCAATAAATTAATACAACCCAATAAAATTAGAGGTATAACAGTTGAACTCTCTTCCAGAAAAAAGTAAAAATTGTTTTCTGGATTCTTCAAGAGGAAATTGGGGAAACAACTGGAAGTTTTCACGTGGGTTTTTGTGAGGATTGACTAGGAAAAGAATATTGATTACGATTTTAGTGGATTGACAGAGACGTGGAAATAAGTGGGAAAAATTAAAGTGTACAGTAAACAGATGATTCTGGTTCTTGTCTTAATGTCCAAGTATGTGTTTATTCTCTAGGCTAGTTTGGTAAACAAAAAAAAAAAATTAATTCTAAAATTAATTTTAATTATTTTATTTTATATTTGACTGAAATAAAATACATGTTTAAAATTATAGTATTACATTTATTTTACCGTAAAAATAAAATAACCATTCTGAAATAATTAATTTGAGAAAAATTTAGTTTCCAATCGAACGACCCTTTATACTTGTAGTGATCAGATTGGTGGTCACCAACAGTTTCGGTTAGTCGAATAATAATTCAAGCAGTTGACTTGAAATAAGAATAATATTTATGATTTAATTAGTCAAATATTAAAAAAACTAATAAATGATTTTGAGAGACACTCTTATGATACTACTAGTATTTGATGTCACTCTTAAGAGGTCTAGAAAAATATAGAGTAGGGGTAGAATTAATCAAAATTAGTTAATTGAAACTTTGAAAGTGGAGCATTGAAGTAATTGATAAAATTGCTATTACGTGATCAGAAGATTGCTTGAATTGTGAGATGAGATTGCCTACGATAGATTCTTGTGGTCAAACTTTCCTCAAATCCTTCTTGTAACAGAAACTTAGTACATCAGATTGTCCTTTTTAGTTAATTGAAACTTCGTTTCTAACTCAAGATACTTTTTAGTTAATTATGCTGGCTAGGATCCGTTCAAGATAGTGGTCCTCATAAGAACTTTTTCCACGTTTAAGCCTCCAAACCGAAACATATAATTAATTAAAGAGCATCTTATATATTTAATTATGTTTGTATATGACTTCAGTTTTAAAGAAGTTATGTCCTACAAAATTTAAGTCTAATAGCTAAAAGGAAATAATTTACCACCAATTCATTTTTAAAAAAAATAAAAGAACAATTAATTTGAAGTGTAAAACGAATAATGTTATGATTGGCTAAGTCTTAAAAGTCCAAACCTATGGCCTATCACACAAGAGTTGACAAATACACATGCGGATGTCTTGTACAAATTGACTAGCTGGTCCTGCCTAGTTTGCTGAGTTGTATCTTATAAATGTGGGTGTTGCTTGTTCGATCCAACAACATGAATATCGTTGTAAGCAACGAAGACTAAGGTCAAGCGGACATAATTTTGTCGTATTATTATTAAATTAATGAAATTCGATAATATTAAAATTTGTTGATAAGGTACTGTACTTATTAAGCTTTTAGAAGTATTGTAGGTCAAATTTTGGGTCGTTCCACTCCAATTATTGGTCTGTCTCCGAGGTCAACAACTACACTTCCTTCTTTATATAAAGCTGTAACATTCAGAATTTTCGGGCTAAAAATTTGGATTGTTCTACATATGTAGTTAGATCTGAATCTAGAAAATTTGTATCTAGGTGTAACGATAATATCGTAAGTGTGAAAGAGTATTGAATATAAATTAAGGGTATAAGCGTGAAGTTGAGTTGAAAAGTCCTTTAACGATTATGTTTTTGTATAGGTTCATATAAAGGTCAACTTCAAACAAGTATTCCTCCTAGAATATGTAGTGTTATGTGATTCAAAACCTATCAATTTAAAGCTTTTTGAGTCTTCTTTCCAACGCCGCCAAATTCTTGTCAATCCGAGTCTCGAGTAAAAAAATTATGTGCGTTTTACTGAGGAATAGTCAATCCTATTTCCAGATGAAAATTTTCAATTTTTCTTTTCCTTTCATATTCTTGGAGGGGCATTTTCGTCCTTTCCTTGTGCCATAATGCCCAACATGTTAAAACCTTTCTTTTCATCAATTTCGGATGGTTTTCCATCCCTTAAAACTTTACTTCTTCCTCTCAAACTCAAACTTAAGAAATAAAGGAGAATTTGCTCAAGAATCAAGCTTAGTTCCCTCCTTTCCTGTCACTAGTTTCTCTGACATTTGGAGGTATGTAAGACTACCATTTTCATGTAAATTTAATGCTCAATAAATTCAATTTTCAATATAAACTAGGGTTGAAGAAATTTCCATACTCATATTCCATAATTATAGGCACAAGTATATTCCTCAATACGTTTTTTGGGAAACAATTGCTCTTTATCTGATTTGCTCAAAACTATGTCAATTTATGTGATCTTTATGCCAGATTTAGTGGTTGCAGACTAGTTACTACGTCAATTGTTATAAATCCTCGAGTCTCGTGAATCTTACAGATATTTTTTTTTTATGAATTCCATAACTTAGACCCATATGATTTTCCAAAGTGGTGAGTTTGCATAAAGATTGGAATTTTCTTTGTTCCTGAATATGAATTATTTTTATTCTCCAACAAGAATGTTATGAATTATTCTTATCATTACAATAACTTGATGACTTGAGACCCCTCATTACATGACATGAATATGATCCGCAACAAGGTTGTTTAAAATCATTTTATAATTTCCTCAAAAGCAATGTATGCCATGTTCACCAATTATAACATAACGAACCATAAAATTACGTATCATACCTCTCCAATTTTGATAGTGTTAACTCATGAATATGAACCTATTACAGTTAACTCTCAATATGAGCCTAAAGTGGCTATACATAATTATGAGCCTAAAAAGGCTAAGCTATGAGCATGAGCCTAAAAAGGCTAAACTATGAACATGAGCGTATCAGGACCAACATTTTGATCAAGAACTAATCAGATGAATAAGATAACGTCATGAGCATAAGGGAGTTAGTTAGATGACCATGAAGGCATAGGTTTAAATGGCAAAATCCCAAAATTATGTTTGCCGACATAGGATAGAGATTATTTCATAAGTTGGATGATTTTTTTTCGTGTGTCCTGAAAAGGGGCTAACCATGGATACTTGCTAGAAAATTATATCATGTTATGTCCTATTCTCGGAAAGATATAGGATGGCTTAGCTGGTCGGGCCGAGATCGACTCAATGCCCTCACATAGTGGTTTATGACGATTCACTATTGAAACACCCTGGGTTTTGGCCCTTAGAAATTTCTTGAGCTTTGAGGTCACTGTTCTTGTAACAACGAGCTATACAAGTCGTACAGTGTGGGTACGGGTCTAGGGACCCTAATTGTATATTGGTCAGTGTGATGTTGGCCAAGTTCTGTCCTTGGTACGAGAAGACTCCATACGAGTCGTATGTTCATTACGAGAAGTATAGTGCCCGACCGTATGTTCTCCAGTGTCTAGCCTAGATGTCCTGCTTGGGGTATATGTTCGAATTGAAGTATACTAGTCGTATGGTGATGGTACGAGTTAGGCCAAGTGGGTTGTATGTTGGATTGAATGTGGTGTACAACTTTCTGAATAAGTTACGGGTTGAGGGTACCACTCGTATGATATAGATACTAGTTGAGGGGTCCAACCGTACCCTCCTGCATTTTTTTAATAACTTTTAAGCTGAGGATATTTTGGATATTTCCCACCCTAAGCCCTTAAGACCCCACGTCTTATAACACTATTTGGTCCCTCATTCCACATTTTAGAAGATCAAAACACTCTCTAAAAACCTCTCAAGAAGATTAGGCTAGGATTTCTTCAAGGTGGTCATCTAGAGGCTTAAGGATCAAAATCTCTTCGTGAATCTTCGTGACTAAGGCATATTACTCTTCCCTCATTGTCAGATCAACTAAAAGCATATTTTCACAAAAGGTTTTCATGGTATTATTGTGGGTTTATTTAGGGTTTTGAAGTAAATATTGGGGGTTTGGTTGTTCATGGGTGGATAATGTTTTCCCATGTTTTTATGTTTTTTCGTTTTATAATTATGGATTGAACATGTGGTTGCATGGGAATGGTTAATTGATACTTAGTTTTGGAAACTATATGCCCTCAACATGTCTGTGAAAATGCCAATTAGAATGATTTTGTCACATAATTTGACTATTCTAGAGACTTTTGCATTACATAATATGGTAATGGAACCTAAAGTGATTCGGTTGATTTCAAATGGTTTGGAAGGCCTTGGTGGCCATGGTTTGGGTCAATTAGAAATCTTATGGGGCATATGGGAATCCCCTAAGACTTGGCTAAATACTTGTAAGCTATAACCGGTATAACGATACCACTCCATAATGCCTTAGTAATTGACTCCTGGTAATCGATGGTTTGGTTATGTGCTAAATATTTTAATTGGGCAATATTGACGGGTTATGATAGCTAACCGTGAAGGTGTGAGTCCGATGGACGGATACTAAAAACTCATGTTTGTCGCCATGAGGGTTGGTCATGGTGACCATATGTTTGTGGAGTACACAGGAATCCCCCTAGCTATACTTGTATATATGTATCATGGAGGGTAAAGGGTACATGGGAATCCTCGGGCCCTATGATATCTCCGGTTTGTGTGGCTACACGTACTGGGGCCCGTTCAGGGGGTAATAATGGACCTATATATATTGTGGGTGGATTATGACGATAAAGCTACACAACCCATGTTAAAGGTTTTAAATGTATGCTAAACTCGGTTTTCTTTTCTGGCATGGTATATATGTGTATATGTATGTAATTGGATATGGTTATTTACTTTGGTTTTGAATAATGGCATGTAATGCCCCGAGTCTGGTACCCTAAATGCTGCACGGTGCTTATGATCTCGAAAGACCACAACCTAACCCTTTTCTGGTATATGTAACTGAGAACCGCATAATATACTATAAATGCGGAAAACTTGCCATAAGGTTAAATATCTGAAATACAACTGAAAACTGAATACTAACACAACTGTCTGAATTTCTAGTCTGAAAAGCCTCTAAACTGTCTGAACTGTGGAGTTGATGGGACAATCTCCCAACTAACTTCGTCTACTGAAATACTGAATCTATTGCAATACTGAAATAAGAGAATATCCTCGGATGATGAGGACTCACTGCTAAGTCTACTGCTGCTGACTAAATCTGAACTGCTAAGGATGCTCGGGAGCTCATGTTTCTGAACCTATGGTATAAAATACCATAGCGCAAGAGAAAAGTATGCGTCAGTACGTGAGAATATACTGGTATGCTAGATGAGGTAAGGCTAAATACAAGGGCTCATATGCATGAACTAAAGGTGACTGAATAACATGAGTATACTGAATGATGAAGACATGCATGAACGCATAAACTATAGCTAAAATCGTAGTAAATCGAATACTGAGTTCAAATGACTAGATTACTGATAACTGGGTTTACTGATGACTGCTATTTGAATTTACTAATACTGAATTCTGAATACTGATTCATTAACATCTGATTTTGCTAACACTAGGATACTGAATAACTGAGTCTACTGATATTGATATCTGAGTTTTCTGATATTGATTGACTATATTTGAGATCATTTCTATCTAGCGGGTGATCTCTGAGTTCTACGGAACTATCTAAGTTCCTTACTATGCTGAGTGACTGTATCGGACAGTCATGAATATGTATAACTGAACTGAGTTCTATCACTGAGACTGAATCTGAAAATGAGACTGTGGGAAGTAGTTATCTAACCGACATGCCCTAAATCTGAACTAGTGGGGTCCAACCTGTAACCCCAGCTGGAAGGGTGTCAGTACCTTTCCACGGATAAAGACAACTGCTATGTAGTCAGCCCTAATCTAGTGAGCAACTTCTGAGATCAGTCTTGCACTAACGGGTGATCCCTGAGTATGTCAGTCCTATCTAACGAGTGAAATCTCATACCTATGCTGGCTACGTAGTTCTGGAACTTAGGGATTGCTCCTAGAGATCTCAGTCCTATCAGCAGGTGAGCCCCCATCCCTAGGCTCGCTCGGTGCTGAATCCTACCCTCAACTGAAAGACACTGAACTGATTATTAGAATGAACTGTTACTGATCATACTGGTTAACTGAATTGGACTGAGGTTACTGAGTTTCGTTGACTAATGAAATACTACTAAATTCTGTCATCTGACTGAATACTACTGAGTTCTGAATCGAATACTTGAATGTTATTGAGGTCTGAACCACATACTGAACAGGAATAGACTGACACTTAAATTACTGAGTCTTTCTAAGTTCTGTAACTGATTGAGTCCTACTGATCATGGCATAACTGAGATTATCTTGAAAACTGACTCGGCTCTAGGCACACAGCTAAATTGTCAGGTACAAGTATACCAGTACTCGATAGCATGTAAATAATAAGACATGACAATTCTAGAGTAGCATACAATAGTCTATCATTCACCATAAAATCAATAAGGCATCTTTTTAAGCACTTGAAAATCATAAACTTGTACATGCATAGGAATGCACACTAATATATCATAATCCATCCAATAAGGAATGCATATGAATAGGAATACATGCAACATAGCATAATTTATTCACTAAGTCTTTTCAACAAACACTAGGCATGCATTAACTTATACATAATTGGGGATTTCATACTAACATGCAATAATGACTCTATTTTCTTTACATAAGCATTTTATCGAACATATAGGGAGCATGCTTTGGTTATACAACAGATTCTACACCTAATTATCATGGATACATAAATCAACATACAACTTGAAGGGGTTTTATCATGAGTATCACATAAATATCACATACTAGGATCAAAGCTTGGGACTTTGTAATCACAGCATAAATTAAAACTCAACAACAACAAGAACTTCAATTTCAATTCACATGAATCGTGAAAAACTCAAATATATATAATCTTTGAATTTAGAAAAGGATTCCTGAACTTCTTGGGTGGAAGGGACCAAAGAATCAACTCCTAACATACCTTAGTTCTTGATTTAACAAAGATTGACGGAGGAATTTTCTTGAATTTGGACCCACAATTGAAAAACCTAACTTGTTCTTGAGAGAAATTGTGATAAACCACTATGTTTAAGGTGTAATAAGGCTGAATCTCGTGTTTATGGGTTTATATAGGGGTAGGAAATTGGCCGTTTTGTCCTTGAAATCACGGAGGTGGAATGCTGAAATTTTTGGGCCAGAGGAGTACCCAGGGCGGCGCCCTGCCTAGCCCGGGGGATTATCCTGGGCGGTGCCCTACCAATCTCGGGGGACTAGTCAGGGCAACGTGAGATAATCGCCCCGAGCTACTGTTTTGGGCAACCAAACATGCCTTACACTATCCAAAAAATTTCGAAACTCACCCGAGATGTACTATTGACTTTCCCCATTGTGAATCAACTTCAAAATTGGTAAACGTAGGTCTGGAAGGTCACGAAATAAATCACCAAAGTTTGAAGGCTTATGAAATAAAAAAAAATTCCAACACTTAGTCAAATTTTCTAAGTGTGAAGCTTTTATTAGCATGCTTTAAAGAGCTCTAACGACTAAGAAAATTTGCGGGGTATAACAATATCTCCTTCTTGGGAATATTCGTCCTCGAATGAGACTGACTAAGCTGAGATTACTGATATACTAAACTTACTTGGGGGACGTGAACATCTGAAACATGATTACATAACTAGAACTACTGATATACTGAAATTTCATATTGGACATGCATATCTGGTGCATGACTATTTGATGGAATTCTTATACTGAGCATGGATATCTAAAGCATGGAATACACGACTGAGTTGATTCTCATGAAAGCATAACTAAAATATGCAATGATAATTGATACTAACTTTGTAAGAAAAATCTGAACATGCAACTGAATGGGTTCAAGGACATGAAAGCATCGGGGAAGTATAGGGTATCTCCCCCTTGGGACACTATGTCCTTATAAGAATGCTTACTTTACTGAGATACTGGGAAACCCGAGGTGATGTACAAGGCACCTACGAACTGGATCATAACTCAACCTCGAGATTTCGAAACTAATGCATGATTCATGAACTGAACTGAACTTGCAACTACAAGGACTTTCTATCTTGATATAGTCACATTGCTGAGATTTCTGATAGTATGACTAGATGGAAAGACAGAAAACAAACCATGCAAATTTGACTGTCTGACTGCTAAACTGACTTGCTAGCTTTACTAACTAACTCATGCTGAAAAATTAATCTCAAATGAGAGAAAGGGATCTAGCAATTCATATCATGAAGATGAAGGGCTTATAACGTACCCGAATCTATATTAGGAAAACTTCACTAATCATGACGAGTCTGGAGTGTATAAAATCTATTCTAACGCTGACCACTAGTGGTACAGGAAGTGGCACCTTGTTGACGCAAATCTTTATCCCTCTGAGCCATAGTTCTACACTCCCGCAACTTGTGGCCTGCTTACCATAACCAAAACATACCTGGCTGCTTGCTCTACAAGCACCTAGGTGATTTTTACCACATTCTTTGCAAAGCGGATAGGTACGATCATTTGTCACACTACCCTGGGTCTTGGAGCCTGGTGCCCTATCATGACTGCCATCCCTGAATTTTGGTATGGTGCACTAGATGAGGATAGAGATAGGACTAAAAACTTCTAACTATGCTGAGAATGGTTACCATCCTGTGACCCTAGACGAGAAAAACTAAAACTACCTGTTCCGACTTTCTTACTCTCTCTCTCTCTTTCCTTAGCTTTCTCTTCCTCAATCTGCTGAGTGTGCATCATCAACCTAGAAAGATCCATATCTCTATTAAGCATAGCATTCGTACACTCTTTAACCACCAACCTAGACATACCAGTCACAAACTTACTCATTCTAGATCTAGGGCCAGCCATCTGCTCAGGGACATATTTAGACTACTGGTTGAATTTGAGGCAATACTCCTTCATTGTCATGGATCCTTGCCTTAGGTTCATGAAATCTTCTACCTCATCTTAAGTGGGAAAAACTTATCTAAGAATACATCCTGAAATATCTGCCAAGTCATGGGAGCTGTATCCCCCCCTACTCTTCTTCCACATCACTACCCAATTATGAGCAATATTCTTTAACCTATAGGATGCCATTTCTACATTTTTGTCTTCAGATACATGGATAATTTGGGTGATCTTCTTCACCTCCTTAAGATAAAGGTGTGGGTCCTCACCTGCTATTGACCCAAAGAATTTTGGCGGGTTCATTCTCATAAAAATTTTTATTCTAGCTGCGGCTGAATCCCTATCTTGCTGAGGTAGGGTTGCAGCCTGACAGTTACCCTGAACATTAGTTGTCACAGCTTGGGCTAGCACCTGAAAAGCTGTTCTAAACTCTGTACGTGCCACATTCTCATTTGGAGGATCTACGGGCTGAGGTAGTAGGTTATCATTTCTACAGGCATTAGCTTTGTGAGGAGGCATATTTTGTAATAAAAAGAAGGAAATTTATTAGACTAAGAGTTTAACTTGAGCTCATGCTCACTCACACGACATGAATACTGAAAGAAGGAAAATTATTCCTAAAACATCTCATAGCCTCCTGTACATAAATGTGGCACGAAATACACCCATGCACAAGACTCTACTAGATCCAACTTTCAGACTTCCTAGGACACTATTGAACCTTAGGCTCTGATACCAAGTGTATAATGCCCCGAGTCTGGTACCCCAGATGCTATACGATGCTTATGATCTTGAAGGACCACAAGCTAATCCTTTTTTGGTACCTGTAACTGAGCACTGCATAATATACTGTAAATGTGAAAAACTTACCATAAGGTTAAATATCTGAAATATAACTTAAAATTGAATACTAACATAATTGTATGAACATCTAGTCTAAAAAACCTCTAAACTGTCTGAACTGTGGAGTTGATGGGACAATCCCCCAACTAACTTAATTTACTAAAATACTGAATCTAATGCAATACTGAAATAAGAGAATATCCTCGGATAAAGAGGACTCCCTGCTAAGTCTACTGCTGTTGACTGAATCTGAACTGCTAAGGATGCTCCGAAGCTCGTGTTTCTAAACCTATGGTATAAAACACCATAGCATAAGAGAAAAATATGCATCAGTACATGAGATTATACTGGTATGCTAGATGAGGTAAGGCTAAATGCAAGGGCTCATATACATGAACTAAAGATAACTGAATAACATGAGTATACTAAATGATGAACGCATAAACTATAGCTAAAATCATAGTAACAATAAATACTGAGTTCAAATGATTGGATTACTAATAACTGGGTTTACTGATGACTGCTATCTGAATTTACTGATACTAAATTCTGAATACTGATTTACTGACATCTGATTTTACTAAGACTGAGATACTGAATAACTGAGTCTGCTGATATTGATATATGAGTTTTCTGATACTGATTGACTATATCTGAGATCAGTCCTATCTAGCGGGTGATCTTTAAGTTCTACGAAACTATCGAAGTTCCTTGCTATACTGAGTGACTGTAACTGATAGTCCTGAATCTGTATAATTGAACTGAGTTCTATCACTTAAACTGAATCTAAAACTGAGACTGTGGGAAGTAGTTATCTAACCGACATGCCACAAATCTGAACTAATAGGGTCTAACCTATAACTCCAGCTGGAAGGGTGTCAGTACCATACCATAGGTAAAGAGAACTGCTATGGAGTCAGTTCTAATCAAGCGGGTGACTCTTGAGATGAATCCTACACTAATGGGTGATCCCTGAGTATGTCATTCCTATCTAACGAGTGATATCTCATACCTACTCTTTCTACGTAGTTCTGGAACTTAGGGATTGCTCCTAGGGATCTCAGTCCTATCTAGCGGGTGAGTCCACATCCCTAGGCTCGCTCGGTGCTGAATCCTACGCCCAACTGAAAGACACTGAATTGATTTTTAGACTGAACTGTTACCGATCGTACTGGTTAACTTAACTGGAGTGAGGTTACTAAGTTCCATTGACTAACGGAATACTATTGAATTCTGTCATCTGACTGAATACTATTAAGTTCTGAACTGAATACTTGAATGCTATTGAGGTTTGAACCGCATACTGAACAGGAATAGACTGACACTAAGATTACTGAGTCTTTCTAAGTTCTGTAACTGACTGAGTCCTACTTTTTATGGCACTACTGAGATTATCTTAAAAACTGACTCGGCTCTAGACACACAGCTAAATTATTGGGTACAAGTACCCTCAGGACTCGATAGCATGTATATAATAAGACATGACATTTCTTGAATAGCATACAATAGTCTATCATTCACCATACAATCAATAAGGTATCTCTTCATGTACTTGAAAATCATAAACTTCTAAATGCATAGGAATACACACTAATATCTCATAATTCATCCAATAAGGAATACACATGAATAGGAATACATGCAACATAGCATAATTTATTCACTAAGTCTTTTCAACAAACACTAGGCATGCATTAACTTATATATAATTGGGGATTTCATACAAACAAGCTATAATGACTATATTTTCCTTACATAAGCATGTTATCGAACATATAGGGAGCATCATTTGGTTACAAATTCTACTCTTAATTATCATGGATACATAAATCAACATGCAACTTGAAGGGGTTTTATCATGAGTATCACATAAATATCACATACTAGGATCAAATCTTTGGACTTTGTAATCACAACATGAATTAAAACTCAACAACAACAACAACTTCAATTTCAATTCACGTGAATCATGAAAAACTCAAATATATATACTATTTGAATTTAGAAAAGGATTCTTGAACTTCTTGGGTGGAAGGGACCCAAGAATCAACACCTAACATACCTTAGTTCTTGATTTAACAAAGATTGACGGAGGAATTTTCTTGAATTTGGATCCTCAATTGAAAACCCTAACTTATTCTTTAGAGAAATTGTGATAAACCACTATGTTTTGGGTGTGATAAGGTTGAATCTCGTGTTTATAGGTTTATATATGGGTAGGAAATTGACCATTTTGTCCTTGAAAGTACGGAGGTGGAATGCTAAAATTTCTAGGCTAGGGGAGTACCCAGGGCGGTGCCCTGCCTAGCTTGAGAGATTATTTTGGGCAGCGCGCTGCCTATCTCAGGGGACTAGCCAGGGCGGCGCGGGCTAATCGCCCCGAGCTACTATTTTTGTGCAACCAAACATGCCTTACACTATCCAAAAATTCAAAAACTCATCTGAGATGTACTATTGACTTGCCCCATCGTGAATCAACTTAAAAATCGGTAAACGGATGTCGGGAAGGTAACAAAATAAATCATCAAAGTTTGAAGGCTTATGAAATTTAAAAAACTCCAACACTTAGTCAAATTTTCCAAGTGTGAAGCTTTTCTAAGCATGCTTTAAAGAGTTCTAATAACAAAGAAAATTTGCAGGGTATTACAATATCCCCCCTTGGGAACATTCATCCTCGAATGAGACAGACTAAGCTGAGATTACTGATAGACTAAACTTACTTGGGGGACGTGAATATCTAAAACATAACTACATAACTGGAACTACTGATATACTAAAATTTCATATTGGACATGCATATTGTTGCATGACTATTTGACAAAATTCTTATACTGAGCATGCACATCTGATGCATGGAATACATGACTGAGTTGATTCTCATAAAAGCATGACTAAAATATGCAATGATAATTGATACTAACTTTGTAAGGAACATCTAAACATGCAACTGAATGGGTTCAAGGACATGAAAGCATTGGGGAATTATAGGGTATTTCCCCCTTGGGACACTATGTCCCTCTAAGAATGCTTACTTTACTGAGATACAAGGAAAATTGAGGCGATACACAAGACACCTACGAACTGGATCATAACTGAACCTCAGGAGTCTGAAACTAATGCATGATTCATGAACTGAACTGAACTTGTAACTACAAGGACTTCCTATCTTGGAATAGTCACATTGCTGAAATTTCTGATAGTATGACTAGATGGAAAGATGGAAAATAAACCATACAAATCTGACTGTCTGACTACTAAACTAACTTGCTAGATTTACTAACTCATGCTAAAAACTTAATCTTAAATGAGAGCAAGGGATCTAGCAATGCATGTCATGAAGATGAAGGGCTTATAATGTACCCGAATCTATGTTAGGGAAACTTCCCTGATCACGATGAGTCTGGAGTGTATAAAATCTATTCTGATGCTGGCCACTAGTGGTACTGGAAGTGGCACCCTATTGACGCAAATATTTATCCCACTGAGCCATAGTTCTACACTCCCGCAACCTCAGGCCCAGCTTACCACAACTAAAACATACCTCGTTTCCTGTTCTATAAACACCTAGGTGATTCTTACCACATTCTTTATAAAGTGGATAGGTACGATCATTTCCCATACTACCCTAGGTCTTGGAGTGTTGCGCCCCATCATGATTGCCATCCCTGAACTTTGGTACTGGTGCACTAGATGAGGATGGAGCTAGGACTGAAAACTTCTGACTATGCTGACAACGGTTACCACCTTGTGACCCTGGATGAGAAACACTAAAACACCATAGCGTAAGAGAAAAGAATATATCAGTACGTGAGAATAAATTGGTACGCTAGATGAGGTAAGGCTATATGGAAGGGCTCGTATGCATGAACTAAAGTTGATTGAATAACATAAGTATACTAAATGATAAAGATACGCATGAATGCATAAACTATTACTAAAATCGTAGTAACACTGAATCCTGAGTTCAAATAACTGGATAACTGGGTTACCGATAACTTCTATTTGAATTTACTGATACTAAATTCTGAATGCTGATTCACTAATATTTGATTTTACTAATACTGGGATACTGAATAAGTGAGTCTGTGGATATTGATATATGAGTTTTCTGGAATTGAATGACTATATCTGAGATCAGTCCTATCTAGTGGGTGATCTATGAGTTCTATAAAACTATCTAACTACCTTACTATGTTGAGTGACTGTATCTGATAGTCCTAAATATGCATAACTAAACTTAGTTCTATCACTTAAACTGAATCTGAAACTGAGACTGTGGGAAGTAGTTATCTAACCGACATGCCATGAATCAGTACCAGTGGGGTCCAAGCTATAATCCTAGCTATAAGGGTGTTAGTACCATGCCATGAGTAAAGACTACTGCTATGTAGTCATCCCTAATCTAGCGGGTGACTCCTGAGATCAATCCTGCCCTAACTGGTGATCCCTGAGTATGTCAGTCCTATCTAACGGGTGACATATCATACCTAAGCTGGCTACGTAGTTCTAGAACTTAAGGATTGCTCTTAGGGATCTCAGTCCTATGTAGCGGATGAGCCCCCATCCCTAGGCTCGCTCGGTGATGAATCCTACTCCTACTTAAAAACACTAAAATAATTCTTAGACAGAACTGTTATTGATTGTATTAGTTAACTGAACTGGACTGAGGTTACTGAGTTTTGTTGACTAACAGAATACTACTGAATTCTATTATCTGACTGAATACTACTGATATACTGAAATTTCATATTGGACATGCATATCTGATGCATGACTATTTGATGGAATTCTTATGCTGAGCATGCATATCTGATGCAAGGAATACACGACTGAGTTAATTCTCATGAAAGTATGACTAAAATATGCAATGATAACAGATACTAACTTTATAAGGAACATCTGAACATGCAACTGAATAGGTTCAAGGACATGAAAGGATCGGAGAAGTATAGGGTATCTCCCTCTTGGGACACTATGTCCCTATAAGAATGCTTACTTTACTGAGATACTGAGAAAACTGAGGAAATGTATAAGTTACCTTCTAACTGGATCATAACTGAACCTCAGAAGTCTAAAATTAATGCATGATTCATGAGCTAAACTGTACTTGCAACTACAAGGAATTTCTATCTCGGAATAGTCATAATGCTGAGATTTCTGATAGTATGACTAGATGGAAAGATAGAAATCAAACCATATGAATCTGACTTCCTGAATGCTAAACTGACTTGCTAGCTTTACTAACTAACCCATGCTGAAAACTTAAGCTCAAATGGGAGCAAGGGATTTAGCAATACATATCATGAAGATGAAGGGCTTATATCTTACCCAAATCAATGTTAGGGAAACTTCCCTGATCATGACGAGTTTGGAGTGCATAAAATCTGTTTTGACGCTGACCACTAATGGTACTGAAAGTGGCACTCTGTTGACGAAAATCATTACCCCTCTAAGCCATAGTTCAACACTTCCACAACCTGTGGCCTAGATTACCACAACTAAAACATACCACGTTTCCTGCTCTACAAGCAGCTAAGTGATTCTTACCACATTCTTTATAAAACGGATAGGTACAATCATTTCTCACACTACCCTAGGTCTTGGAGTCTGGCGCCAATCATGACTACCCTTCCTAAACTTTGGTACTGGTGCATTAGGTGAGGATGGAGCTGGGACTAAAAACTTCTGACTATGCTGAGAAGGGTTACCACCCTGTGACCCTAGATGAGAAAAACTAAAACTACCTATTCTGGATTTCTTACTCACTCTCTCTCTTTCCTTAGCCTTTTCTGCCTCTATCTGCTGAGCGTGCATCATCAACCTAGAAAGATCCATATCTCTATTGAGCATAACAGTCCTACACTCTTTAACCACCAACCTAGACACACCGTTCACAAACTTACTCATGCTAGATCTAGGGTCAGCCATCTGCTTAGAGACATAGTTAGGTAACTGGTTGAACTTGAGGCAATTCTCTTTCACTGTCATGGAGCCTTGACATAGGTTCATGAACTCTTCTACCTTAGCTTCCCTCATCTCTAGTGGGAAAAACTTATCTAAGAATACATCCTGAAATATCTGCCAAGTCATAGGAGCTGAATCCTCCCCTCTACTCTTCTTCCATAATACTACCCAATCATGAGCAATATCCTTTAACCAATAGAATGCTAATTCTACACTCTCCTCTTTAGACACATGCATAATTTAGGTGATCTTCTTTACCTCCTCAAGATAAAGCTGTTGGTCCTCACCTGCTATTAACCCAAAGAATTCTGGCGGGTTCATTCTTATAAAATTATTGATCCAGGCTATGGCTGAATCCCCATCTTGCTGAGTTGGGGCTATAGCCTGACGGTTACCCTGAACATTAGTTGTCACAGCTTAGGATAGTATCTAAAAAGGTGCCCTAAACTCTGCATGCGACACATTCTCATTCAGAGGATCTACTGGCTGAGGTGGCTGGTTATCATTTCTACGAGCATTAGCTTTGTGAGAAGGAATATTTTGTAATTGAAAAAAGGAAATGAATTAGACCGAGCTTTCAACTTGAGATCATGCTCACTCGCACGACATGAATACTGAAAGAAGGGAAACTCTTCCTAAAACATCTCATAGCCTCTTGTACGAAAATGTGGCATGCAACACACCCATGCACAAGACTCTACTAAATATGGATTTCAGACTTTCTAGGATACAATTGAGCCTTAGGCTTTGATACCAAGTTTGTAACGCCCCGAGTCTGGTACCTCAGATGCTATACGATGCTTATGACCCTGAAGGACCACAAGCTAACCTTTTTTTGGTACTTGTAACTGAGCAATGCATAATATACAGTAATTGCAGAAAATTTGCCATAAGGTTAAATATCTGAAATATAACTAAAAATTAAATACTAACATACCTGTCTGAATATCTAGTCTGAAAAGCCTCTAAACTGTCTGAACTGTGGAGTTGATGGTGTAATCCCCCAACTAACTCTGTCTACTGAAATACTAAATCTGATGCAATACTAAAATAAGAGAATATCCTTAGATGATGAGGACTCACTACTAAGTCTACTGCTGTTGACTGAATCTAAACTGCTAAGGATGCTTGGGAGCTCGTGTTTCTGAACCTATGGTATAAAACACCGTAGCGCAAGAGAAAAGTATGCGTCAGTACGTGAGAATATACTGGTATGCTAGATGAGGTAAGGCTAAATGCAAGGGCTCATATGCATGAACTAAATCTGACTTAATAACATGAGTATACTAAATGATGAAGACATACATGAACGCATAAACAATAGCTAAAATCATAGTAACACTCAATACTGAGTTCAAACAACTGGATTACTGATAATTAGATTTACTGATGACTACTATCTGAATTTACTGATATTGAATTCTGAATTCTGATTCACTGATATCTAATTTTACTAATATTGGGATACTGAATAACTGAGTCTGCTGATATTGATATATGAGTTTTTTGATACTGATTGAATATATCTGAGATCATTCCTATCTAGCGGGTGATCTCTGAGTTCTATGGAACTATCTAAGTTCCTTACTATGCTGAATGACTGTATCTGATAGTTCTGAATCTGTATGACTAAACTGAGATCTATCACTGAGACTGAATCTAAAATTGAGACTGTGGGAAATAGTTATCTAACCAACATACCCCGAATCTGAACTAGTGGGGTCCAACCTATAAGCCCATCTAGAAAGGTGTCAGTACAATGCCACGGGTAAAGACAACTGCTATGAAGTCAGTCCTAATCTAATGGGTGACTCCTGAGATCAGTCCTGCACTAATGAGTGATCCCTGAGTAATTCAGTCCTATCTAATGGGTGATATCTTATACCTATGCCAGCTACGTAGTTATGGAAATTAGGGATTGCTCCTTGGAATCTCAGTCCTATCTAGCGGGTGAGCCCCCATCCCTAGAACCGCTCATTGCTGAATCCTACTCCCAACTAAAAGACACTGAACTGATTCTTAGACTGAACTATTACTGATTGTACTATTTAACTGAACTGGATTGAGGTTACTGAATTATGTTGACTGAAGAAATACTACTGAATTCTGTCATTTGACTGAATACTACTGAGTTTTGAATTGAATACTTGAATGTTGTTAAGGTCTGAACCGCATACTGAACAGGAATAGACTGACTCTGAGATTACTGAGTCTTTCTAAGTTCTGTAACTGGCTGAGTCCTACTGATTATGGCACGACTGAGATTATTTTAAAAACTGACTCGAATCTAGGCACACAGCTAAATTGTCGAGTACAAGTACCCTAGGACTGATAGCATTTAAATAATAAGACATGCCAATTCTTCAATAGCATACAATAGTCTATCATTCAGCATACAATCAATAAGACATCTCTTCAAGCACTTGAAAATGGCTCATTAAATACTTTCTTTAAGATTGTTAAATTCAATGGCCCGGTATACTTTAATTGTTACCCTAATTTCTCCGTAGACATTAATGATCCTAACATCATGGATGTTTTAACTCTTAATGTTAAAACAAAGAACATGAACAGTAAGGATAATACTAGAGAAATCGCGATAATATACAGAGTATACTATCGACTAATGGGTACGACTCTAGCACCACAAGCTAGATTCACAAGTCCTAGGGGTGTCACAACCCTCATGGAGGCCAATAAAGACAGGACCAATGTCTTTGTTCCCAAGCCTTTAGTTTGGGATGAAGTCATCCATAGTAATGATTGGCACTTTGATGCTATCACCCAACCCATTCGTACCTATCCCGAAAAATCTCAAATACAACGAGTTATTCAGCATCCTGATGGCTCGATTGATTTAAAATTCCTTGGCTTCGACACTCCTCGGAACTCTTCATTTCGACGGTCTGTCTCAAACATAGCTTCCACCTCAAAAACCCAGGAGGAAAGTGATGAAAATGATAATAACAAGGGCAAAGTAAGAGGAGTCGACTTCTCTGAACCTGTCCCAAAAGTTTATTATCAGCAATCCACTAGGGTCCATGAGTCCCTAGAACCTGAAAATCATTATGACCCAGGCAGTCCTACAGCCTCAGATATGGAACCCCCCTTCCATATCCCGTCAGAAAATTAGGACTGACCCCAGCCTACTCATCATCAAATCTGATAAAGACTATACACCTGACCTTAAAGCTCTTAAAGTGCGCTGGTACCTTCCTAAGGACGCTATAAAAAGGAAATGGTACACCAGTACTTATTCTAAAGAACAACAAAAGGAGTTAGGTCGGCTATGGATAACCGATATGAAAAGAGTCCAATGCGACATAGAATTCTTCCGGTGGTTTGAGTTCACCGGCAGAATGGAAAACCAAAATGAATCCCTCAACGTTATCATTAACAAATGGTATACCCAGAGTAACAAGATAGTTGAATCTATTACTCCTCCTCTCGAAGGGATAAAAATTCCTCATTCCAATGAAGTCCTCAATGCTTCACCCTTCAAGAAGAAGCATGATAGGCCTCTATCAGCCCCTATCAATAGAGACCTCGATAGGATAGTTGAACAAAACAACTATACTAATCAGGTCCTTCACACTATCTCCTAGCAAATAGGAGAGACTAAAAACTCGATACTTCCTTTTAGTTCCCCCGCTCCTGAAAAGGGCAATCCAGGTTCTAATCCTATAACCAACCCCATCTTCAAGATTCCTAAATTCCAAAAAGGGAATTTCCCAAATCTCAGTGATGACTTCAAGGTTTCAGGAAAAATCTTGGAACAAATCAACGACAAGCTTTCTAAGTTTAAAATCTCTGAGAAAGCTGAGTCCAGCAACCAGAAAAACTCTCTTTCTAAACTTACCAGTGATCGTTTTTCCACTAAGAAAAACTATTACAAAAAACCTTCTCCTCCAGATGTTTAATTTGAGGAGAATCCCTACCTCTCAACCTTCAACCATGATGGTAGAGGAATAACTGAATGGAATATTGACGGCTTGGATGAACACCAAATCTACAACAAGCTTCATGAAATGGGCGTTTTTATTACGGCTTACAAAATCAGAGGAGCCATTGATAAAGAGGCAGCTACCATGATCGTATCAGGTTTCACTGGTATGATCAAACACTGGTGGGACTACTACTTCACTGATGAAATTAAGAACCTTATCTATGGAGCCACTGCCATAGAAACAGTGGTCAAAAGTGAAAATGGCCAAGAGGTTCTAGAGCAAGTCGCAAAAGAAGATGCTTGTGCCACTCTCCTATACCACATAGCAAGGCACTTCATAGGAGAACCCAAATTATTCCAAGACAGGATCTTGGAAATCCTCAACAATCTCACCTGCAAAGACCTAGCAGACTTCCGATGGCACAAAGATACCTTCCTAGTAAAGGTCATGATCCGACCTGACTGCAACAATGATTTCTGGAAGGAACGATTCATTAGTGGTCTCCCTTCTCTATTTGCAAAAAAGGTTAGAACCAAAATTAAGGATAGATTCGAGGGAAAAATTCCTTATGATATCCTAACCTATGGCGATTTAATCAGTTTCATCACCACTGTAGGGATAGATCTCTGCACCGACCTTTAACTTAAGAAACAACTTAAGAAGGATAGTACTTCCAAGTATGGACTAGGAATCTTCTGCCAAGACTATGGATTCACCAGTCCTAGCAAAAAGCATAGGAAGAAGTCCTCCAAACCTCACAAAAAGACTACCTCTAGCAAGAAACCACCCTTCAAAAGGGAATTTTATAAGCCTAGTAGGAAGGCCAAGCGAAAAACCCCTAAGGCCAAAG
>NC_061115.1:178050041-178057448 GCF_002878395.1 Capsicum annuum | reverse complement strand
AAGTATCTTCTAGAACTCAAAAGATTAATGCTTTCTCACGAAGAGAACCCCCCCAAACCCGTTATTCAGCCTTTTAGCATGAAGCAGGTTATGTCTAGATTCGACAAACCTGCGGAACCTTCTATTGCTGATCTTAAGGGAGAAATCTCTATATTAAAGGGTGAGATCAGGAATCTCAAAATCCGTCTTGACCAAGTAGAACTTAACGTTCTTACGGATCAATTCTTAAAAAATATATCTCCCTCAGAAAAGGTTTCTCCGCCAGAGTCACCTAAAACCTTTTCGGTCATCCCTAATGACCATCTCCGAGAACCAGAGCCTAGTTCCTTCCCTGGCTCAGATTCTCCCTCCACGTCCGGCAAAGCTATTACAGCCATAAAGGCTTATAGCAAACACATAGCCGTAAAAATCATCATAAATAAAGACTTTGTTCTTAACAGAGTCGCACTCTTCGATACAGGGGCAGATAGTAACTGTATCGTTAAAGGTCTTGTACCTACAAAGTACCTTCGAAAGAGTACCTCTCATCTTTACTCAGCAACGGGAGAAAAAATGGAAATCTAGGAAGGGTTATGCATCCTTCTTTTGCGCAAAATTCTGAGAAGCGGCTAAGAAATTGTTGAGGGAGGATTTCTTTGATTCCTCCGAAGTATACCCACCATTCGTAAAACCATCTGGGTATAATGGCATCTACCATAGCAGGACAATATTTAACGAACCAGGTATGTCCGGGTCGAACATAGAGAAAATTGAACCAAGCAGACTTGTAGTCGTACCAATAGTATGTTTGAGGCCTATGTGGCATAGATAGGGCAATGGGAGTATGCAGGTGATCTGCAAACCAGTTAAACGGGGTTAATACCCTCTTGATGGTGAACCTCGAATAATCGATATATTCAGGATTCCTTTCGTTCATTGAATGCTCGACTTTGATAGAATCCGTATCTACCAGAATGGCTTCATAAAATCTTCGGGTCTTAAGTGGACTCTCGGTATCCACAAAATTTTTTGTCGTTGTAGACCGGTTTAATGAGTTGTTCTAGAGGATAGCCCTCATACTCCTTATCTAAGGCAATAATGGGCATTACCTGAGCGGTAACGAATTTGAATTCCTCTTTGATAGGAGGAGTGGGTGTTGTTTTGGCTATTACGGGGTCTACGGCCTGTGCAAAGGTTTCCGGAGACTTCATGGCGTAGCTTTGTTTTGACTACACCGATGAGCTTGAAGATGACCCTTTATCAAAGGGTTTGTTGGTCTTAAGATCTACCAATTTAGATGGCATTGATGGAGGAAGCTTAGGAAATTCTGCCAAAGCTGCATACTTATTGTGGAACGGTGAATGTAGTTCCGTCTTTAGTTCAGGCCTCTGTGGGACTGATGGCCTCAAGGAGGCTGATGATGTTAGTGGAAAATCAAATGGTCTAGCCATTTTGGTTTGATCTGGTCGGTTGGTGTTGACTGAGATTTTTCCCAGTGTTGTGGGTCTCATTGTGGCCCTGTAAAAATTCTCTTGTTAGGAAATTGGGAAGGGAATTATTTTCTCCTTTAATAAATTCAATTTGAAAATCAAAGCTAGATAGGAGAGCTTGCCATCTAGCAAATATTTGTTTTGATACAAGGTTTTTAACATCTTTTTGCAAAGTTTCTTTAGCAGATTTACAGTCCACCCTAAGTAGAAATTCCTTATTAACAAGGTCGTCTTGAAATTTTGTGATACATTGCACTATAGATAAAATTTCTTTTTTAACAGTGCTGTAATTCCTTTGTGCAGAATTCCATATTCCGGATGTGAACCTAACTAACTGTTCAGGAGAACTTTTATTGACCTGTTGCTTCAGTATACCCCCATACCCTATATCTGAAGCATCAGTTTCAACTATCATGAAGGCTTCAGGGTTAGGAATGCCTAAGCAAGGAAGGTTCTGGACCAAGCTTTTGATTTTGATGACAGCATTGGTTTGATCAGGACTCCAAGGAACTGGGGTTTTCTTGAGTCTTTTGTAAAGAGGTTCACAGACCTGCCTAATGTTAGGGATAAAATCTGCAACATAATTGAGACTCCCTAGAAACCTCTGAAGTTGAGTCTTATCAGTAATTTCATTAGGAAACTTTGAAGAGAACTCAATGGCTCTACAAATAGGTTTATAGCTACCTTGATAAAGATCATGTCCTAAGAATCTTATAGATGTCTGGAAGAGCTTCATCTTTTTGGCACTAACAACCAAACCATTGAATTTAACAATCTTAAAGAAAGTATTTGAATGCGGTCTTAAAATGGATCAGACATCCAATCCCTAACAAAAGGGAACTTTTGAAAAGAACTTTCAAGGCCAACCTTTACAGTAAGTTTGATATGAAGTCAGGATTCTGGCAGATTCAAATAGCTGAAAAGGATAAATACAAAACAACATTCAATGTCTCTTTTTGGGCATTATGAATGGAATGTTTTGCCTTTTGGTCTCAAAAATGCTCCATCAGAGTTTCAAAACATTATGAACAATATTTTCAATCCTTATACTTATATGTCGATTGTTTTATATTGATGACGTGCTTATTTTCTCGGAGAACATTGATTCCCATTTTAAGCATTTAAATACTAACCATCAGCCATAGCCTGGATCAATAATTTTATAAGAATGAACCCGCCAGAATTCTTTGGGTCAATAGCAGGTGAGGACCAACAGCTTTATCTTGAGGAGGTAAAGAAGATCACCTAAATTATGCATGTGTCTAAAGAGGAGAGTGTAGAATTAGCATTCTATTGGTTAAAGGATATTGCTCATGATTGGGTAGTATTATGGAAGAAGAGTAGAGGGGAGGATTCAGCTCCTATGACTTGGCAGATATTTCAGGATGTGTTCTTAGATAAGTTTTTCCCACTAGAGATGAGGGAAGCTAAGGTAGAAGAGTTCATGAACCTATATCAAGGCTCCATGACAGTGAAAGAGAATTGCCTCAAGTTCAACCAGTTACCTAACTATGTCTCTAAGCAGATGGCTGACCCTAGATCTAGCATGAGTAAGTTTGTGAACGGTGTGTCTAGGTTGGTGGTTAAAGAGTGTAGAACTGTTATGCTCAATAGAGATATGGATCTTTCTAGGTTGATGATGCGTGCTCAGCAGATAGAGGCAGAAAAAGCTAAGGAAAGAGAGAGAGTGAGTAAGAAATCCAGAATAGGTAGTTTTAGTTTTTGTCATCTAGGGTCACAGGGTGGTAATCCTTCTCAGCATAGTCAGAAGTTTTTAGTCCCAGCTCCATCCTCACCTAATGCACCAGTACCAAAGTTTAGGAAGGGTAGTCATGATTGGCGCCAGACTCCAAGACCTAGGGTAGTGTGAGAAATGATTGTACCTATCCGCTTTATAAAGAATGTGGTAAGAATCACCTAGCTGCTTGTAGAGCAGGAAACGTGGTATGTTTTAGTTGTGGTAATCTAGGCCACAGGTTGTGGGAGTGTTGAACTATGGCTTAGAGGGGTAATGATTTTCGTCAACAGAGTGCCACTTTCAGTACAACTAGTGGTCAGCGTCAAAACAGATTTTATGCACTCCAAACTCGTCATGATCAGGGAAGTTTCCCTAACATTGATTTGGGTAAGATATAAGCCCTTCATCTTCATGATATGTATTGCTAAATCCCTTGCTCCCATTTGAGCTTAAGTTTTCAGCATGGGTTAAGTAGTAAAGCTAGCAAGTCAGTTTAGCATTCAGGAAGTCATATTCATATGGTTTGATTTCTATCTTTCCATCTAGTCATACTATCAGAAATCTCAGCATTATGACTATTCCGAGATAGAAATTCCTTGTAGTTGCAAGTACAGTTCAGCTCATGAATCATGCATTAATTTCAGACTTCTGAGGTTCAGTTATGATCCAGTTCGAAGGTGCCTTATACATTTCCTCAGTTTTCTCAGTATCTCAGTAAAGTAAGCATTCTTATAGGGACATAGTGTCCCAAGAGGGAGATACCCTATACTTCTCCGATCCTTTCATGTCCTTGAACCTATTCAGTTGCATGTTCAGATGTTCCTTATAAAGTTAGTATCGGTTATCATTGCATATTTTATTCATACTTTCATGAGAATTAACTCAGTCGTGTATTGCCTACATCAGATATGCATGCTCAGCATAAGAATTCCATCAAATAGTCATGCATCAGATATGCATGTCCAATATGAAATTTCAGTATATCAGTAGTTCCACTTATGTAGTCATGTTTCAGATGTTCACGTCCCCCAAGTAAGTTTAGTCTATCAGTAACTCAGCTTAGTCAGTCTCATTCGAGGATGAATGTTCCTGAGGGGAGATATTATAATACCATACAAATTTTCGCAGTCGTTAGAGCTCTTTAAAGCATGCGAAGAGAAACTTCACACTTACAAAATTTGACTAAGTGTTGGAATTTTTTTCATTTCATAAGCCTTAGCACTTTGATAATTTATTTTGTCACCTTCCCGACCTCCGTTTACCGATTTTTATGTTGATTAACAATAGGGCAAGTCAATAGTACATCTCGGGTGAGTTTCAAAATTTTACGGATAGTATAAGGGCATGTTTGGTTGTCCAAAATAGTAGCTTAGGGAGATTAGCCCGCGCCACCCTGGATAGTACCCCGAGATAGGCAAGGCGCCGCCCAGGATAATCCCCCGAGCTAGGCAGGGCACCGCCCTGGGTACTCTCCTGGCCCAAAAATTTTAGCATTTCACCTCCGTGCTTTCAAGGATAAATGGTCAATTTTCTATCCTATATAAACCCATAAACACGATATTCATCCTTATTACTCCCAAAACATAGTGGTTTATCATAATTTCTCTCAAGAACAAGTTAGGGTTTTCAATTGAGGATCCAAATTCAAGAAAATTCCTCCGTCAATCTTCGTAAAATCAAGAACTAAGGTTTGTTAGGTGTTGATTCTTGGGTCCTTTACACCCAAGAAGTTCAAGAATCATTTGCTAAATTCACAGATTATATATATTTGACTTTTTCATGATTTATTTGAATTGAAATTGAAGTTCTTGTTGTTGTTGAGTTTTAATTCATGTTGTGATTACAAAGTCCCAAGCTTTGATCCTAGTATGTGATATTTATGTGATACTCATGATAAATACCCTTCAAGTTGCATGTTGATTTATGTATTCATAATAAATAGGTGTAGAATTTGTTTTATAATCAAGGCATGCTCCCTATATGTTCAATAAAATGCTTATGTAAAGTAAATAGAGTCATTATAGCAGGTTAATATTAAATCCCCAATTATGTATAAGTTAATGCATGCCTAGTATTTGTTGAAAGGACTTAGTGAATGAATTATTTTATGTTGCATGTATTCCTATTCATGTGCATTCCTTATTGGATGAATTATGAGATATTAGTGTGCATTCCTATGCATGTACAAGTTTATGATTTTTAAGTGCTTGAAGAGATGCCTTATTGATTGTATAGTGAATAATAGACTATTGTATGCTATTCAAGAATTGTCATGTCTTATTATTTACCTACTATCGAGTCTTGGGGGTACTTGTACCCGACAATTTAGCGGTGTGCCTAGAGTTGAGTCAGTTTTCAAGATAATCTCAATCGTGCCATGCTCAGTATGACTCAGTAAGTTACAGAACTTAGAAAGACTCAATAATTTCAGTGTCTGTTTATTATCAGCAATCCACTAGGATCCATGAGTCCCTAGAACCTGAAAATCATTATGACCCAGGCAGTCCTACAGCCTCAGATATGGAACCCCCCTTTCCATATCCCGTTAGAAAATTAGTACTGACCCCAGCCTACTCGTCATCAAATCTGATGAAGAGTATACATCTGACCTTAAAGCTCTTGAAGTCCGCTGGTACCTTCCTAAGGACACTATAAAAAGGAAATGGTACACCAGTACTTATTCCAAAGAACAACAAAAGAAGTTAGGTCGGCTATGGATAGCCGATATGAAAAGACTCCGATGCGACATAGAATTCTTCCGGTGGTTTGAGTTTACCGGCAGAATGGAAAACCAAAATGAATCCCTCAACGTTATCATTAACAAATGGTATACCCAGAGTAACAAGATAGTTGAATCCATTACTCTTCCTCTCGAAGGGATAAAAATTCCTCATTCCAATGAAGTCCTCAATGCTTCACCCTTCAAGAAGAAGCATGATAGGCCTCTATCAGCCCCTATCAATAGAGACCTCAATAGGATAGTTGAACAAAACAACTATACTAATCAGGTCCTTCACACTATCTCCCAGCAAATAGGAGAGACTAAAAACTCGATACTTCCTTTTAGCTCCCCCGCTCCTGAAAAGGGCAATCCAGGTTCTAATCCTATAACCAACCCCATCTTCAAGATTCCTGAATTCTAAAAAGAGAAATTCCCAAATCTCAGTGATGACTTCAAGGTTTCAGGAAAAATCTTGGAACAAATTAACGACAAGCTTTCTAAGTTTAAAATCTCTGAGAAAGCTGAGTCCAGCAACCAGAAAAACTCTCTTTCTAAACTTACCAGTGATCGTTTTTCCACTAAGAAAAACTATTACAAAAAACCTTCTCCTCCAGATGTTTAATTTGAGGAGAATCCCTACCTCTCAACCTTCAACCATGATGGTAGAGGAATAACTGAATGGAATATTGACGGCCTGGCTGAACACCAAATCTACAACAAGCTCCATGAAATGGGCGTTTCTATTACGGCTTACAAAATCAGAGAAGCCACTGATAAAGAGGCAGCTACCATGATCGTATCAGGTTTCACTGGTATGATCAAACACTGGTGGGACAACTACTTCACTGATGAAATTAAAAACCTTATCTATGGAGCCACTGCCATAGAAACAGTGGTCAAAAGTGAAAATGGCCAAGAGGTTCTAGAGCAAGTCGCTAAAGAAGATGCTTGTGCCACTCTCCTATACCACATAGCAAGGCACTTCATAGGAGAACCCAAATTATTCCAAGACAGGAGCTTGGAAATCCTCAACAATCTCACCTGCAAAGACCTAGCAGACTTCCTATGGCACAAAGATACCTTCCTAGTAAAGGTCATGATCCGACCTGACTGCAACAATGATTTCTGGAAGGAACGATTCATTAGTGGTCTCCTTTCTCTATTTGCAGAAAAGGTTAGAACCAAAATTAAGGATAGATTTGAGGGAAAAATTCCTTATGATATCCTAACCTATGGCGATTTAATCAGTTTCATCACCACTGTAGGGATAGATCTCTGCACCGATCTTAAACTTAAGAAACAACTTAAGAAGGATAGTACTTCCAAGTATGGACTAGGAACCTTCTGCCAAGACTATGGATTCACCAGTCCTAGCAAAAAGCATAGGAAGAAGTCCTCCAAACCTCACAAAAAGACTACCTCTAGCAAGAAACCACCCTTCAAAAGGGAATCTTATAAGCCTAGTAGGAAGGCCAAGC
>NC_061115.1:177979386-178047041 GCF_002878395.1 Capsicum annuum | reverse complement strand
ATAGGTTAGGATATCATAAGGAATTTTTCCCTCGAATCTATCCTTAACTTTGGTTCTAACCTTTTCTGCAAATAGAGAAGGGAGACCACTAATGAATCGTTCCTTCCAGAAATCATTGTTGCAGTCAGGTCGGATCATGACCTTTACTAAGAAGGTATCTTTGTGCCATCGGAAGTCTGCTAGGTCTTTGCAGGTGAGATTGTTGAGGATTTCCAAGCTCCTGTCTTGGAATAATTTGGGTTCTCCTATGAAGTGCCTTGCTATGTGGTATAGAAGAGTGGCACAAGCATCTTCTTTTGCGACTTGCTCTAGAACCTCTTGGCCATTTTCACTTTTGACCACTGTTTCTATGGTAGTGGCTCCATAGATAAGGTTCTTAATTTCATCAGTGAAGTAGTTGTCCCACCAGTGTTTGATCATACCAGTGAAACCTGATACGATCATGGTAGCTGCCTCTTTATCAGTGGCTCCTCTGATTTTGTAAGCCGTAATAGAAACGCCCATTTTATGGAGCTTGTTGTAGATTTATTGTTCAGCCAAGCCGTCAACATTCCATTCAGTTATTCCTCTACCATCATGGTTGAAGGTTGAGAGGTAGGGATTCTCCTCAAATTGAACATCTGGAGGAGAAGGTTTTTTGTAATAGCTTTTCTTAGTGGAAAAACGATCACTGGTAAGTTTAGAAAGAGAGTTTTTCTGGTTGCTGGACTCAGCTTTCTCAGATATTTTAAACTTAGAAAGCTTGTCGTTGATTTGTTCCAAGATTTTTCCTGAAACCTTGAAGTCATCACTGAGATTTGGGAAATTCCCTTTTTGGAATTCAGGAATCTTGAAGATGGGGTTGGTTATAGGATTAGAACCTGGATTGCCCTTTTCAGGAGCGGGGGAGCTAAAAGGAAGTATCGAGTTTTTAGTCTCTCCTATTTGCTAGGAGATAGTGTGAAGGACCTAATTAGTATAGTTGTTTTGTTCAACTATCCTATCGAGGTCTCTATTGATAGGGGCTGATAGAGGCCTATCATGCTTCTTCTTGAAGGGTGAAGCATTGAGGACTTCATTGGAATGAGGAATTTTTATCCCTTCGAGAGGAGGAGTAATGGATTCAACTATCTTGTTACTCTGGGTATACCATTTGTTAATGATAACGTTGAGGGATTCATTTTGGTTTTCCATTCTGCCGGTGAACTCAAACCACCTGAAGAATTCTATGTCGCATCGGAGTCTTTTCATATCGGCTATCCATAGCCGACCTAACTCCTTTTGTTGTTCTTTGGAATAAGTACTGGTGTACCATTTCCTTTTTATAGCGTCCTTAGGAAGGTACCAGCGGACTTTAAGAGCTTTAAGGTCAATTTCCTCTATGTTCGACCCGGACATACCTGGTTCGTTAAATATTGTCCTGCTATGGTAGATGCCATTATACCCAGATGGTTTTACGAATGGTGGGTATACTTCGGAGGAATCAAAGAAAGAAAAAAGGAAATGAATTAAATCGAGAGTTTAACTTGAGCACATGCTCACTCACACGACATGAATACTGATAGAAGGGAAACTGTTACTAAAACATCTCATAGCCTCCTGTATGAAAATGTGGCACGCAACATACCCATTCACATGACTCTACTAAATATAGATTTCAGACTTTCTAGGATACTATTGAGCCTTAGGCTTTGATACCAAGTTTGTAACGCCCCGAGTCTGGTACCTCGGATGCTATACGGTGCTTATGATCCTGAAGGACTACAAGCTAACCCTTTTTTGGTACCTATAACTGAGCAATGCATAATATACAGTAATTGCAGAAAACTTGCCATAAGGTTAAATATCTGAAATATAACTGAAAACTGAATACTAACACAACTGTCTGAACATCTAGTCTGAAAAGCCTCTAAACTGTCTGAACTGTGGAGTTGATGGTATAATCCCCCAACTAACTCTATCTATTGAAATACTAAATCTGATGCAATACTGAAATAAGAGAATATCCTCAGATGATGAGGACTCACTGCTAAGTCTACTGTTGTTGACTGAATCTAAACTACTAAGGATGCTTGGGAGCTCGTGTTTCTGAACCTATGATATAAAACACCATAGCGCAAGAGAAAAGTATGCGTCAATATATGAAAATATACTGGTATGCTAGATGAGGTAAGGCTAAATGCAAGGTCTCATATGCATGAACTAAATCTGATTGAATAACATGAGTATACTAAATGATGAAGATATGCATGAACGCATAAACTATAGCTAAAATCATAGTAACACTAAATACTGAGTTCAAAAAACTGGATTACTGATAACTGGGTTTACTGATGACTGCTATCTGAATTTACTGATACTGAATTCTGAATTTTGATTCACTGACATCTGATTTTACTAATACTGGGATACTGAATAACTGAGTCTTCTATATTGATATATGAGTTTTTTGATACTGATTTAATATATCTGAGATCATTCCTATCTAGGTTGTGATCTCTGAGTTCTATGGAACTATCTAAGTTCCTTACTATGCTAAATGACTGCATCTGATAGTCCTGAATCTGTATGACTGAACTAAGATCTATCACTGAGACTGAATCTAAAATTGAGACTGTGGGAAATAGTTATCTAACTGACATGCCCCGAATCTGAAGTAGTGGGGTCCAACTTATAAACCCATCTGGAAGGGTGTCAGTACCATGCCACGGGTAAAGACAACTGCTATGAAGTCAATCCTAATCTAGTGGGTGACTCCTGAGATTAGTCCTGCACTAATGAGTGATCCTTGAGTAATTCAGTCCTATCTAACGGGTTATATCTTATACCTATGCTAGCTACGTAGTTATGGAAATTAGGGATTGCTTCTTGGAATCTCAGTCCTATCTAGTGGGTGAGTCCCCATCCCTAGAACCGCTCGGTGCTGAATCCTACTCCCAACTAAAAGACACTGAACTGATTCTTTGACTGAACTATTACTGATTGTACTATTTAACTGAACTGGATTGAGGCTACTGAATTAAGTTGACTGAAGGAATACTACTGAATTCTGTTATTTGACTGAATACTACTGAGTTTTGAATTGAATACTTGAATGTTATTGAGGTCTGAACCGCATACTGAGCAGGAATAGACTGACTCTGAGATTACTGAGTCTTTCTAAGTTCTGTAACTGGCTGAGTCCTACTGATCATGGCACGGCTGAGATTATTTTAAAAACTGACTCGAATCTAGGCACACAGCTAAATTGTCGGGTATAAGTACCCTAGGACTGATAGCATGTAAATAATAAGATATGCCAATTTTTCAATAGCATACAATAGTCTATCATTCAGCATACAATCAATAAGACATCTCTTCATGCACTTGAAAATCATAAAATTGTACATGCACAGGAATGCATACTAACATCTCATAATTCATCCAATAAAGAAAGTACATGAATAGGAATACATTCAACATAGCATAATTCGTTCACTAAGTCCTTTCAACAAACACTACGCATGCATTAACTTATACATAATTGGGGATTTCATACTAACATGCTATAATGACTCTATTTTCTCCACATAAGCATTTTATCGAACATATAGGGAGCATGCTTTGGTTATACAACAAATTCTACACCTAATTATCCTGGATACATAAATCAACATGTAACTTGAAGGGGTTTTATCATGAGTATCACATAAATATCACATACTAGGATCAAAACTTGGGACTTTGTAATCACAACATGAATTAAAACTCAATAACAACAAGAACTTCAATTTCAATTCACATGAATCATGAAAAACTCAAATATATATAATTTTTGAATTTAGAAAAGGATTCTTGAACTTCTTGGGTGGAAGGGACCCAAGAATCAACACCTAACATACCTTAGTTCTTAATTTTATGAAGATTGGCGAAGTAATTTTCTTGAATTTAGTTCCTCAATTGAAAAAATCCTAACTTGTTCTTGAGAGAAATTGTGATAAAACACTATGTTTTGGGTGTAATAAGGCTAAATCTTGTGTTTATGGGTTTATATAGGGGTAGAAAATTGACCGTTTGGTCCTTGAAAGCACGGAGGTGGAATGCTGAAATTTTTGGTCCATGGGAGTACCCAGGGGGGTGCCTTGCCTAGCCCGGGGGATTGTCCTGGGTGGTGCCCTGCCTATCCCAGGTGACTATCCTGGGTGGTGCAGGCTAATCGCCCTGAGCTATTATTTTGGGCAACCAAATATGCCCTTACACTATCTGAAAAATTTTGAAACTCACCCGAGATGCAACATTGACTTCCCCTATCGTGAATCAACTTAAAAATTAGAAAACGGAGGTCGGGGAGGACACGAAATAAATCATCAAACTTCCAAGACTTATGAAATAAAAAAAATTCCAACACTTAGTCAAATTTTCTAAGTGTGAAGCTTCTCTTACCATGTTTTAAAGAGCTCTAACGACTAAGAAAATTTGCGGGGTATTACATGGCATTATTTTATTCTTATTCTTGAGTACATATTAGTGTGTATTCCGCTAACTGTCTTGGGGCGCTGTATCCCACGCGATGCAAGAACCGGCCATACTACTCCTACTCAGTGACTTGGATTCGGGGAAAGCTTAGAGTCAGACTAAAGTGGTGAGCTTTTATACTCCGAAAGACTCCATTTCACGCTATGGGCTTCTTTACATTATTTTTGTTTCTTAGACTTTGGTTTTTGCTGGTCGGGGTCATTTCCCGATCGAATGTTCTTTGTTTACAGTTAAAGGCTTTATGAGATACTATAGGCATAAACGGTGTCGGTATTGGTGTCAGCCTTGGTATTGGTATTGGCATTAGGGTTGGCACCAGTTGGATATTTGATTGAGGTTGTTGTATTATGGTTTTAGACTTTATTAATGTCTTTAATTTATTCTTGTTCTATCTTATTATATGTTTGGAATATATCAAACATAGGTTGCAGGGTAGCTATGGTTGGGTATTGGGGTGGTCTCTGGTCTCGATTGGACTTGAGGCACCCAACACAACTAGACCCTAATTCGAGTCGTGTCAACTACTTTCTCCCACAAATAATCAAAGGATTTAAATCTACTTTACTTGGTCAATTATAAATTTAGTTTATATTCTTGTCCCTTTCTAGTTATCTTCACTTATATTTGAATTCTATTTTCATTTCTAATCTCTTGCTTTACTACCCTCCTAAAGTGGTTTTACATACCTATATATCCTATATATTGACCGTCTTTGGCGCTACATCATTTCATGATGTAGGTTTTGGTTCTCAAGTCCACAGTCAGGCGCCTCATTAGTATTATTATTTTCTTCTATTGGTGAGCCTCCTTTCTACCTGGGGAAAATTTAGATATGACCTCATTAGGATTATTATTTCTTGCTATTGGTGAGCCTCCTTTCTACCTGAGATAAATTTAGATATGACAATTTCTCTATATTTCTTTCAGTATCAGGGTATGTCAGGGCCTTTTTCTGATAGTTATAGTTAGTCATTAGAGGCTTCACAGACTGGTTTAATTGTCTGATAGATTTTGTAATTTTTAGTGTTATTTATAATGACTATTGTATCTTCAGACATTAAGTGATATTAATGAACATTGATGAAATACTTTCTCCTCTAAGAAATCTTATTTTATATTGTTTCCTCTATTCATTATGTTAGCTATATGCTCATGTGATATACCAGAATGTTCGTTTGTACTAGCAATAGTATCGGGTACGGCCATGTCTAGGGCCTGGACTTACAGCGTGGCAAACTTGGTATCAGAGCATATATTTCAAGAGTCCTTGGGATTCCGTGAACCCGTGTCTAGTAGAGTCCTAATTATGGCTGTGATGCGCGCTATACTTATAATTAGAAGGCTCTAGTATATTTAGAAATTGTTCCCAAATTTTCATACTATAGATTGTACAATAGAGCTATGTCATAAGAAACTCATCTAGATTCACGCGTTGCTCAAAATTCCCTTGAAATGTCTTATATTTTAGATGATAGAAGCAATAAAAATCAGATTCATATCATTGTAGTACTCTTTGAGAAAGCCATCTAAAATTTATGAGATAACACGAGCCTTATGAGGAGCCCATTGGTGAATTTGATTCCTTTAATTCAAAAGATACGCATTTATTTATTTGTGACCGTGTATTTGAGCCTTTAGAATCCTTTTCTAAACTTTGTTCTCATATATTACCTTGTGAGGGAAAATTATGTATCAAACTGTTGGGTTTCTATTGCCACCCAAGAGATAGTGTAAATTAGAGTGTTATAGGCCAGAAGTGATAGAATGACACCAGGGAAAGATTATGTATTATAGCCTTAAAGAGGAGATTAAAGTTTCTAGGGGGAAATTCATATCTACTATTTTATCATGAGTTTTCAGTGGCCAAGTGTTTCGTGATTAGTATCATACAGATGAAAAGTTATGTTGCTTTTCGTATTTAGTACAAGGCATAGACAATAAGTTTGGGTTGTGGATAATCACTGTGGCAATGAATGATAATTTGGGGGTGTGCTAATGTTAGTTTTGGATGTTGATCTCATAGGAGAGGTTATACAGGATGCCAATAATAAGGCACTATCAAGACAGACTGTCTTTTTTACTTTGATTTTTAGGATTTAAATATTTATAATTATCCTTGTTTTATTCTTTTAGGTAAGGATAGGTATTAATTATAAAGTATCAATAAGGTACAAAATAGTTCATGACCAATAATAATCATACAATAGATTATCGAGTGATATTATTTTATCATGAGTTTTCAGTGGCCTAGTATTTCGTGATTAGTATTATATAGATGAAAAGTTGTGTTGCTTTCTGTATTTAGTACAAGGCATAGACAATAAGTTTAGGTTGTGGATAATCACTGTGGCAATGAATAATAATTTGGGGTGTAGTAATGTTAGTTTTGGATATTGATCTCATAGGAGAAGTTATACAGGATGCCAATAATAAGGCACTATCAAGATAGACTGTCTCTTTTACTTTGGTTTTTAGGATTTAAATATTTATAATTTGTTGGGTTCAATTGGTGTGAATGAAAAATGGAGGGAAAATCTTTTATGAAAAGAGATTATTTTGGAAAAGGAGTGACTGTTTAGATAGTTGTGTCTGTTTAGATAAAGACACAATATTCCGAATGAACAGACATGAGTCTTCCAAAGGATACACCTTTTCGGATGAACCATTGCCACCTTTAGGAAGGGGCACTTGATGGCTATATAAACCTGCATTTATCCACAGGTTTTGGTATGAAAAATTTTCTAAAATACAAACTCTTCTTGTCTTCAAAACATTCCTTGTGATCAATCAAATCGTTGTGTGAGTTCGACAAATCCAAATATTTGAGGTACCACTATAGTAGGAGTGAAAGCCATTTTATCTTGGGAGAAAAATTCCAAAATCTCGGGTATAGTGAGGGGAATTATTCCTTAAGGACACTCCGTAAAGTTGGAGGACTTGGCTTTACATTTCTATTTCATCTTAATTTATGAAAAAATAAAACACACTTCTTAGAAATATCACTTTGATATTGTGTTAAGGGTGTTGTTGTACTTCAAAGTGTTCTTGTTTTAAACTTAAACTAGTGTTGAAGTTATTGTGTCAAATTACAGATTCTTGTACCTGAAAACGTTGAAGAACAACAATCTTAAGGAATAATTTTTTGGAAAAAGAAAAAAAAAAATTTACTTGTTTGGTGAAATTTTCTTTTCGCTAAATTTTTTTTTCCGAATCTGTATAGCTTGGTTTCTGGAGATTAAAGCTTTTAGGTTTCTACTCTGTTTGAACTTAACTAGTGATTTGAAGAAATAAAATCTTCATCACAAGTTAAAGATCACTTGATTGACGATTGGAAATCATACAAACTTCATCGTTAAACTAGAAACAAGAAGTGTTTAAAGTTGCTGCAATTTTTTAATAAGTATTTCGATATACTTAAGGTACTGTCTTGTGGTGATAGGAAAATAACGACTGATAGTCAAATGCATGATGCTGGAACGACTATGGCGGCAACTAGTATTGCCACGATGAGTCGTACTAATGCTCCGCAAGCTATGGCACCAGTGGAGAAACCCAGAAAATTCACGAGTATTGACTTCAAGAGATGGCAGCAGAAAATGATCTTCTACCTCACAACTCTGTGTCTTCAAAGGTTCACGATTGAGGAAAATCCAGAGGTGCCCGAGGGAACCTCTGAAAAAGAATGCTTCGTGATTGTGGAGGCTTGGAAAAACTGAGATTTCATTTACAAGAATTATATCTTGAGTGGTCTCCAAGATGACCTTTACAATGTGCATAGCAGAACTAAGACTGTAAAAGAGTTATAAGGAGCACTAGAACGGAAGTACAAGACAGAGGATGCCAGAACTAAAAATTTCTTTGTTGCAAGATTCCTGGAGTACAAATGATAGACAATAAGTCAGTTGTTTCCCAAGTGCAGGAACTGCAAGTGATCATTCATGATCTCCTAGCGGAAGGTATAATTTTGACAAATACCATTGTTGAACAATTTAAAAATGTTCTTAGTATTCACTTGAACTTTATTGTAGATTTGATTGTGAATGAAGCATTTCAAGTAGAGGCAAAAATAGAGAATCTACCACCTATGTGGAAAGACTTCAAAAACTATTTTAAACACAAATGTAAGGAGATGTCAGTCGAAGATCTGATTGTACAACTGCGCATTGAAGAAGATAAAAAGGCTGCGAAAAGAAGGTCAAGAGGCAATTTTGCAATGAGTGGAGCAAACATTGTAGAAGATGACCAAAACAACTCTAAAAAGCAAAATAAAGCTAGAAATAAAAGCAATCAACCCAAGAAAAAATTCAAGGGAAAGTGCTTCAACTGTGGTAAGATTGTCCACAAGTCTACGAATTGTCGTGCTCCAAAGAAAGGAAAGAAGAAGGACCAAACAAATCTGGCTGAGTCTAAGAAAGAAATGGATAATCTGTGTGCTATGCTTTTCGAATGCAGCTTGGTGGGAAATCCTCGTGAATGGTGGATGGATTTTGGTGCCACCCGCTATGTTTGTACGAACAAAGAGTTTTTTTTTTACGTTTCTCCTGCTCAAGTAGAAGAAAAAATCTACATGGAAAACTCTGTTACTGTAAAAGTGGAAGGAACAGGAAAAATGTTCTTGAAGATGACTTCTAATAAAGTGTTGACACTTAACAATGTCTTGTATATTCCTGAGTTAAGAAAGAACTTGATTTCTGTTTCACTTCTATGCAAGAACGAATTTAAATATGGATTTGCTTTCGAAAAAATTGTACTTAGTAAAGGAGAAGTGTATGTAGGAAAAGGCTACCTCAATGAGGGCCTATTCAAGATGAATGTAATGAATGTTGAAATCAATAAAAGTTCAAATTCTTCTTACTTGCTTGAGTCTCTCAATTTGTGGCATGAACGACTAGGCCCTGTTAATTACAAAACATTACAAAAACTGATTAACTTAGAAGTTTTGTCAAACTTTGAGTGCAATAAATCAAAGTGTCAAACTTGTGTAGAATCAAAGTATGCTAAGCATCCATATAAGTCCGTTGAAAGGAATTCCAATCCCTTTGACTTATTCCACACTGATATTTGTGATATGAAGTCAACACCATCACGTGGTGGGAAAAAGTATTTCATAACTTTCATTGACGGTGACACTAGATATTGTTATGTTTACTTGCTAAATAGTAAGGATGAAGTAATAGATGCGTTTAGGCAATACAAAACTAAAGTTGAAAATCAGTTAGAGAAAAATATCAAAACTATAAGAAGTGATAGGGGCAGAGAATATGAATTTCCCTTCACCAAAATATGTGTAGAGAATGGAATTATCCATTAAAATACGACCCCATATTCACCTCAAACTAATGGAATTGCGGAAAGAAAAAACCGAACTTTGAAGGAAATAATGAATGTCTTACTTATAATTTCAGGTTTACAGCATAACTTGAGGGGGAAGGCTATCCTTACAGCCAACCGAATACTCAATAGAGTTTTCCATAGTAAGACACAATCAATTCCTTATGAAAAATGAAAAGAAAGGAAACCCAACTTAAAATATTTCAAAGTGTGGGGGTGTTTAACAAAAGTCCAAGTTCCTATGCCTAAAAGTGTTAAGATAGGACCTAAGACGGTAGACTGCGTGTTCATAGGATATGCTAAAAGTAGTAAAGCATGTCAATTTTTGGTTCATAAATCCAAACATTCGGATGTTAATGAAAATATGGTAATTGAATTAGATAACGCCGAAGTCTTTGAAAACATTTATCAGTATAAAACTAGACATAAACAGTCTATTGGAGGGTCTAAACGACCTCAATATGAACCAAGTGAGAATGTACATAATAATGAGAATCTAAGACGTAGTACACGTCAAAGAATGTCAACTTCGTTTGGATCAGATTTTGTAACATTTCTCTTAGAAAATGAGCCTTAAACATTTAAAGAAGCTATGGCGTCTTCGGACTCATCCTTTTAAAAAGAGGCAGTCGATAGTGAGATTGATTCAATCTTAAGCAACCATACATGGAAATTGGTTGATCTTCCTCTAGGAAACAAACCTTTAGGATCTAAATGGATCTTTAAAAGAAAAATGAAAGCGGATGGTACTATTGACAAATACAAGACAAGACCTACAATAAAAGGCTTCAAACAAAAATAAGGCCTTGATTACTTCGATACATACTCGTCGATAACAAGGATAACGTCAATTCAAATATTAATTACCTTGGCAGTGGTATATGATCTTAAAATCCATCAAATGAATGTGAAAACCGCATTTCTAAATGGAGAATTGGAGGAAGAAATTTACATGGAACAACCTGAGGATTTTGTGGTTCCAAGAAAAGAAAATAAGGTGTGTAAACTTGTTAAGTCGCTTTATGGACTAAAACAAGCACCTAAGCAATGACATGCAAAGTTTGACCAAACCATGTTGGTAAACAGATTCAAAATTAATAAATGTGATAAATGTGTTTATATTAAAGACACTCCAAATCACCCAGTCATTGTGTGTTTATATGTGGATGATATGTTGATCGTCAATAGAGACAGAGACATTTCTGAAATAAATGCAACAAAATGAATACTCGAGAGCAAGTTCGATATGAAAGTCCTTGGAGTTGCGGATGTGATCTTAGGGATAAGAATCCATAGAACTCCACAGAGTTTGGCATTGTCACAGTCTCATTACATCGAAAAGGACTTGACAAATTCAAGTATATAGAATTTGGTATTACCAAGACTCCATTGGATGTGAGCTTTGCACTTCGAAAGAATGAAGGAGAAAGTGACTCACGTTTGGAGTACACAAGAGTATTGGGATGTTTAATATATATAATGAACTGTACACGACCAGACATAACATGCATTATTAGTAAGTTGAGTCAGTATACGAGTAATACTAATAAAACTCATTGAATGGCAATGAAAAGAGTTTTGGGGTATCTTAAAAACACTCAAGACTACACTTTGCTTTATAATAAATATCCTGTAGTAATTGAAGATATAGTGATGCAAATTGGATTACCGGATCGAATGAAGTAAAATCCATGAGTGGATATATATTTACTATCGGTGGAGGAGCGGTCTCTTGAAAATCATCCAAACATACTTGTATTGCTTGCTCTATAATGGAATCTAAATTTATCGCATTAGATAAAGCCGGTGAAGAAGCAAAATAGCTCTAAAATTTCTTGGAAGATATTCCTTATTGGCACAAACCAGTGACACCAATATATATATACTGTGATAGCCAAGCAATGATAGGTAGGGAAGGGAGCATAATGTACAACGGTAAATCTCGTCATATAAGACGGAGACATAATACCGTTAGAGAACTTTTATCTAGTGGAATTATAACTGTTGACTATGTGAAGTCAAAGGATAATGTGTCGGATCCACTTACAAAAGGCCTATCTAGAGAAGGAGTTGAGAGAACATCTAAGGGAATGGGTTTAAGGCCTAGGATAAGTCAGCATGGCGGTAACTCTACTTAGCAGACTGGAGATCCCAAGAGCTAGGTTCAAGGAGATCAAACAAAGTTGTGTCTGGCCGGTTCAACATTGTCAAAATACCAACCCATTCTCATGATGTAGACAATATTTAGTAAACAAGGATAAGACTTAAGGTGAAAAATCTTTTAATGATTATCTAAATTTGACAGATTTGACCAAACAGTTTAATCTATAGGATTGAACATTTAGAAATCACCTATGTGAGGGCGAAGTGGAAGCCGCTTCAAGGAGAATGTAGGTAAAGGCCTATTCTCTAAGCTCTCATAACATCGGAATGTGTTCATGACAGAAAAGAACAAAAACTTGAGAACCATAAATGGTAAAAGGCTAGTTGTGTGACATGTGTTGTCTAGGCGTACATTAAATCTCGACGATTAAAAGATATCAAATCTACCGATTGACCGAGTGCATTCGATGCATGTTCACTATGGAAAGTTCAAAGGGAAATCCACTTATCCTGATGCAATTAGTCTTTGCTTGATGATCACATATTTGTCCGTAAAGTTTTACAAAGAATAGACATTCCCCATTTATGTGGGGGATTGTTGGGTTCAATTGGTGTGAATGGAAAATGGAGGGACACAACCTTGTATGAAAAGACATATTATTTTGGAAAAGTAGTGACTGTTTAGATAGTTGTGTCTGTTCAGATAAAGACACAATATTTTGAACGAGCAGACGTGACTCTTCACAAGGATACACCTTTCCGGATGAACCATTGCCACCATTCGGAAGGGGCACTTGACGGCTATATAAACCTACATTTATCCACAGGTTTTGGTATGAAAAATTTTCTGAAATACAAACTCTTCTTGTCTTCAAAACATTCCTTGTGATCAATCAAATCGTTGAGTGAGTTCGACGAATTCAATTATTTGAGATACCACTATAGTTGGATTGAAAGCCATTTTATCTTGGGAGGAAGATTCTAAAACCTCGGGTACAGTGAGGGGAATTATTCCTTAAGGACACTCCGTGAAGTCGGGGGACTGGGCTTTACATTTCTGTTTCATCTTAATTTCTGAAAAAATAAAACACACTTCTTAGAAAGATCACTCTGATCTTGTGTTGAGGGTGTTGTTGTACTTCATAGTGTTCTTGTTTTAAACTTGAACTAGTGTTGAAGTTATTGTGTCAAATTACAGATTCTTGTACCCGAAAACGTTGAACAACATAATTAACCTTGTTTTATTCGTTTAGGTAAGGTTAGGTCTTAATTATAAAGTACCAATAAGGTACAAAATAGTGCATGGCCAATAATAAATCATACAATAGATTATTGAGTGATCTCTACTAACAAGCTTGAGAGTTCATATAGTGAGCAAAACTATCTACCACACTACAGTTATGCCAAAGTATTAAGTTCTGCAGGCAATTACTATTAGTTCTAGAAATGTGTCTCCTTTTTCCTTCAAAGCAAGCCTTATTCCTCTCCTATCAGATAGTCCACAAAGTTTATATGAGGATGGTTTTCTAGTTTTGCTTCAGAATTCTTGAAATACTTTAGTGTTTCCAACAATCCAGTAAGCTCCTAATCTTCAAAGGCATGACCTATGATATACCAGCATTGTTTAGAAATAGCTCCCAGCTGCCAACACTGTTAAAACTGTATAATGTAGAAATCGATGTTCCATCTATTTCCTGCTCCCCTTTACACAAGTGACATCTGCTACAAAGTAAAGTCTCATATCATCTTCCGAGGTCGAGGCCTAGGACCCCCCTGATAAGATAGCTTTAGTAACAGGCTATAGCTATTTTTAATAGGGAACATACCTTCATCTAAATCAAACAATATTCCTTATTCTAAAACTGAAATTGAGCCCAACTGTTGAAGCATTTGACTAAAACCTTCCACCTATCATTTAAGTTCCTTCCGAACTCTAGATGCCAGCCTATATCTGGAAAGAAATTGGGCACATACATTTTGTTGGAATAGTCAAACATCAATTTGCACAGAACACATTAAATCAACTTCTTGTTTGGTAGTTTCCCCTCTTCCTTTTTATATTGTGGTGTCCAGGCTAACTTTCGCACACTTCAACAAAATTCACGAGATACTTGTCTCCTCTCACCAACCATAGATACTTGGTAACTATGTCCACCAAGGCTAAAACGGATGGGAAGAATCACCTATATCTTTTTTCTCTGTTGGGATTCGAACCTGAGACCTCAGATTCTCACCCCACTATTGTTTTCCTTTGCATTAACACACTAGTAAAAGAGATATTACAATTATTTTCCTATTTTGTTAATACAGCAGCAAAAATGATACCAAGATGGCTCAAAAACCATGCTGTGTAAATCTTTGGAACTAATCAAACACTCCTATCTCTAAAGTGAAAGAGAACTAAAAAAAACCCTATTACTATACCTTTTCATACAAGTTACTTATTCACTATCACTTTACTAAAAGTTCCAGACAACCTCTTCAACTCCTTCATATTCTAAACGTCATCTTCAATCACAGAAGGATCTAGAATTTAAAGGTTGTGGGTTCTCAACTTATAATTTATACCACTAGACCAATAACACACTTTGTTTGTGGGTTCCCAACTTATAGTTTTTATATATTTACAAGTTTTTTCAATATAAATTCAAGAACCGTACGAAAGTTACTGAGTTCCCAAAAACCCGCACCGAATATTCTACATCCGCCCCTATCTTCAATTAACAACACCACAAATTCCACAGTCGTTTTCAATTCTTCTTTATTTGGGTAAGCAGCAGCTTTCTACAGGTTTCCTAAAAATTCTTATTCTGTTGCCATTACTAACAACACCATAAATTTGATTATATTTATAAGAAAACAGTATTATTTTGGTATTTAGAAGAAAATAGATTAAGTCTAGTAATAGAAAGCTAATAACCATTGCTATGCATGTGTAGTGATTTTTCTTTTCGGATGAAAACTACATAACACTATTCGTATTGTATCTCCATAACGATTTATTATGTATTTTTAGATTCCTCACTCCCAAGATCCCTCTTTCAATATTTTAGTAACCAGTTGCCATTTGATGAAATGAAACTCTCTTTTATGGGCGTTACCATCGTATAGAAACTCTCTTCTAATGGAGTTTAACTTCTTTTCCACTGCTGCAAGCATAGAAAATAGTGACATAGTGTATGTTAACATTCCATCTAGCACACTATTAATGAGAATATAATGAGTCTACAGCTGCAGGATAGATATTTTTTTTCCTATCCAAGAAGTCAACTTACTTGTGCATCTATAGAAAACACTTCACCAATGCTATTGTCTTTCTATATTTCATCCCTAGTGATAGTCCTGAACAGATTGTGGGGAAATTGACCACTTCACACCCCAATATGTCAACTAATCTCTCTATATAGTCATCAACATTTATGCTAAAATTACTACTCTTAGATAGATTAAGCTCAGCCGAGAAACTGGTACATAACTAATTAACAGTACTCTCTTAGATTTAAAAATAAATTTTTCTGTCAAAAAGAAGGGTGTCATCAGAATAAAAACTATGGGTAAGTGTCATTTCTTCTTCTCACCTGCTGTCAATGCAAGGGCCTTTAACTGACCCAGAACCTTTGCTTTCTACGCGTTAAGAACCAAATTAGGTCTTGAGATGCTGATAATAAGAGGTTCCAAAAAAGAGATACGATTAGTGTCAGTACTGTCCATTCTTATTCTAGCATATTCTATGTACTTCAGGCAAGATGACACTCTACCCATGTCTTATGAATTTATGCCATACCTATGTCTAAGATCTAAATTTTCTAGGAAAACCCATGTACGTGCTTTGACCTTTGAAAAGGAAATAATAGCTTCACACCAGTATCCTAATTTTACTCTAAGGTGCTGGGAATCTAGGTTCTAAGTTATGATGCTCCTGATCCATGAACCCATGCTTTACGTTGTGTTCAGTCCTAACAAACCATTCTTTATGATATATGCCCAATTCGTGCTATGCCATGTCTATCCTAGAACGATGATATCTATTCATTCTTTATGTATTTGTTATATGAATTATTTCATACCCATTGTACCATAACATACTTCATAGGCCCCATCATGGGTAGTACATTGAATATAAGTCATGATTGAGAAATATTCCTCTTATTCCTGATGCTCGTATTCTAAACTTCAGTGGTCTTCCTTATTACTTTGTAAATGTTAGTGAAAGAAGCTAGGTTAGTCTAAGGTGGGCGAGTTAGGTGCTCATTTTTGTTGAGACTTCAGTGTGCTTATGTCATCTAAGTTGCTTAGTCTGGATGAAAGATGAGGAATCGCAATGATAATAGTTGATGGGGGATATATAGTGTAATAGAAGGTAGAAATTATTGAAGTGATTGAAGAGATAAGTTTAAATGTCGTGAATGGTAAACACAGGGACAATTATATATATGTATGTCTAGTGTCACCTTGACTAGAGTTTGGTGTTGGTTGATCTTAGCGATTTGAAGAAATAGTGTTCTTGGGGGAGAAAAGACATCTTTTCCCTCCGAACTTGTCCTTCAAACTCACTTTATTACTTAAACTAAACTTCTGTTTATTTACCCTCCTTAACATTTTTAAAATTTATTAATTTTACCCTTCAAAACTGAATACCACTCTCACACCGGAGAGTATGTTACACTCGCTCACACATCAGCGCCACGTCAATGCCACGCAACAAAATATTTTTTTAAATATATATAAATATTTTTTATATATATATAAAATATTTTTAAATATTTTAAATAAAAAATACAACACCCCCGTCCCTTTCATCTTCTTCAAACTTGCAAATTATATACACATAGGAGGAGAAACCATGAACAAGAAATTGGAGGAGGGGCCATGAACGGACTTAGCTCAAACTTCCTCCACTTCCACTTTCCTACCAATCCTCTCCAAACTCAGCAGCTCTGCTGGCAACTTTCGGCAACCGCCACCGCCGTCACCATCATGGCGGTTGCCACCACCAAAATTACACTAAAGAATTTCATAAAGATTCTTGAAAAAAAGGTAAAATATGTATTAAATTGTATAAATATGTAAATTTAAGTACAACCCAATTCAAGAAACACTAAAACGATTGAATTTTTGTAAAAAAAATTGATGAACAAGAACAATAACAATAGTCTTTATTTTGTCTATTGACGCAACGATTGAATTTTTGTAAAAAAAAATTGATGAACAAGAACAATAACAATAGTCTTTATTTTGTCTATTGACGCAAAATTGACCCCCACATCCCTTGATTTCACCCATGAACACTAGAAACAACATTCAAAATACTTCGTCCATCGTCGGAATTCACTTTTCCGGAGAACCATGCTGCTAGCTTTTCAATGAATTTTTTTTCTTTATCAAATGAAAAATTAACTTGAATTAAATTGAGCAAATTCAAAAATGGACTAAATACAAGTACATAATCACAAAAACACATCAATACACAAAATCTCAAATTCAAATTCATTCATTAACCAAAACCCAAAATCCCAAAACTCTCAAATTTTCAATCTTCTACTCAAAATGTCTACAGAAATGGCATAAACAGTCCCAAATTTAGAAATGACATAGATGATATTCGCATGACATGAAATTCTTGGTCAAGAACCAAACTTGTTCATCAATTTTGAAGCCTTTTTGATTGTCAAAAAATGAAATTTTGAATCAATTAGGACTTGATAGGAAGGGGATTACGAAGAAACGAGATGGAGGTATGAAGAAGATGAAGAAATGGAGTGTTGGTGTGTGGTAGGGGTGGGGGTGGGGATGGGGAAGGGGAGTGATGAAGAAGATAAAAATGTCGTCATGAAGAAGACATGCCCTTTCTTGATTTTCTTTTAATTTTAGCAATAAAGTAGCCCCTTTTAAATAATAATAGCAATAAAGTGGCTCTTTTTTTTAAAGAAAAAAAAATTCACTCATTTTTTTTCCACGTCAGCCATAGGGGTGAATTTAATTCACTTGAAAGTTGTTAAGGGAGGTAAATAAACGAAAATTAAGTTTAAGTGCTAAAGTGAGTTTGGAGGACAAGTTCTGAAGGAGGGGAATGTCTTTTTCTCTTTTGGGGGATATATAATATAGAAAACATCATTGGTTGAACCAGTTTAGTATAAATCATGCTTTGTTTGGTTTGCACATTTTCCTTCTAGCCATGATAATCATTTGAGGAAGAATTAACCCAAGGGGAAGATATTGTAACATTCAGAATTTTCGAGCTAAAAATTTGGACTGTTCTAAATATGTAGTAAGACCCGAATCTAGAAAATTTGTATCTAGGTATAACAATAATATAGTAAGTGTGGGAAGGTATTGGATATAAATTAAGGGCATAAGAAATCTTTAGCGTGAATTTGAGTTGAAAGGTCCTTTAACAGTTATGTTTTTGTATAGGTTCATATCAGGGTCAACTTTAAAAAAGTATTTCTCCTAGAATATGTAGTGTTACGTGACCCAAAATCTATCAATCTAAAGATTTTTTAGTCTTTTTTCCAACACTGTCAAATTCTTGTCAATCTGAGTCTCGAGTAAAAAGTTATGTGCGTTTTACTAAGGAACAGACAGATCAACCCTATTCCAGATGAAAATTTTCCAATTTTTCTTTTCCTTTCATATTCTTGGAGGGGCATTTTCGTCCTTTCCTTATGTCATAATCCCCAACACGTTTTAAAACCCTTCTTTTCATAAGTTTCAGATGGGTTTTCAGCCCTTGAAACTTTTCTTCTTCCTCTCAAACTCAAGTTTAAGAAATAAAGGAGAATTTGCACAAGAATCAAGCTTAGTTCCCTTCTTTTCTGTCACTAATTTCTCTGACATTTGGAGGTATGTGAGACTTCAATTTTTATTTAAATTTCATGCCCAATAAATTCAATTTTCAATATAAACTAGGTTTGATGAAATCTCCATACTCATATTACACAATTATATGCACAAGTATATTTCTCAATACGTTTTTGAAAAACAATTATTTTTTGTTTGAGTTGCTCAAAATTATGCCAATTTATGTAATCTTTGTGCCAGATTTAGTGGTTGAAGACTAGTTACTACGTCAATTGTTATAATTCCTTGAGTCTCTTGAATCTTACATACAAATTATTTTTTTATGAATTTCGGGACTTAGACCCATATGATTTTTCAAAGTGGTGAGTTTGCTTAAAGATTGAAATTTTCTTTGTTCTTGAATATGGATTATTTTATTCTCCAACAAAAATGTTGTGAATTATTCTTATCATTACAATATCTTGATGACTTGAGACCCCTCATTACATGATATGAATATGATCCGCAACAAGGTTGCTTAAGGTCATCTCATAATTTCCTCAAAAGCAATGTATGCCATGTTCACCAATTATAACATAACAAACCATGAAATTATGTATCATGCCTCTCCAATATTGATAGTGTTAACTCAGGAATATGAACCTATTACAGTTAACTTTCAATATGAGCCTAAAGTGACTATACATAATTATGAGTTTAAAAACACTAAACTACGAGCATGATCCTAAACAGGCTAAATTATGAACATGAGCATAACAATACTAACATTTTGATCAAGAACTAATCAGATAAATAAGATAAAGTCATAAGCATAAGGGAGTTAGTTAGCTGACCGTGAAGGCATAGGTTTAAATGACAAATGCACGAAACTATGTTTTCCGACATATGATAGAGATTATTCCGCAAGTCAGTTGACTTTTTTTTCATGTGTGTTGAAAAGAGGATAACCATGGATACTTACTAGCAAATTTTGTCATGTCATGTCCTACGCCCTGCAAGGTATAAGATGGCTTAGCTGATCGGGCTGAGATCAGACTCTATACACTCACATGGTAGTTTATGATGGTTCACTAGTTTCTCCCACAAATAATCAAAGGAATTAAATCTACCTTACTTGGTCAATTATAAATTTAATTTATATTCTTGTTCCTTTTCAGTTGTCTTCACTTATATTTGAATTTTATTGTCATTTCTAATCTCTTGTTGTACGACCCTCCTGAAGTGGTTTTACATACTAATACATTTCATGTATTGACCGTCTTTGGGGCTACATTATTTTATGATGTAGGTTCTGAATCTCAAGTCCGCGATCATGCGCCTCATTAAGATTATCATTTTCTGCTATAGGTGAGCCTCCTTTCTACCTAGAAAAAATTTAGATATGACAATTTCTCAATGTTTCTTTCAGTATCAGGGTATGCGGGGGCCTTTCCCGACTATTATAGTTAGTCATTAGAGGCTTCACAAACTGGTTTAGTTGTTTGATAGATCTTGTAATTTTTAGTCTTACTTATCATGACTATTATATCTTTAAACATTAATTGATATTAATGGGTATTGATGAAAGCTTTCTCCTCTAAGAAATCTTATTTATACTATTTCCTATCTATTCATTATGTTAGCTGCATGCTCATGTGATATGCCAGAACGTTTGCACGTGCTAGCAATAGTATCGGGTGCGTGCCACGTCTAGGGCCTCAACTCGGAGCGTGACAAAAGCTATGCGAGATGTTTTTGCAGCAATGGTCCAGTGGATGCCCGATTTTAATGGTTGTTAGGAATCATTTGAGTGTTAATTAAACTGACGGTCTACGGATCTATTAATCGATTTCTTTAAAGAGATATAGCCTAGGTATTTCTCATGTTACTTCAAGAGAGTTATATTTGTAGAACTTAAAAGATGACTTTTCAGAATAATCATGTTCTTTTACAAACAGACGTGTCTGTTCGATTTAATACCTTAATATATTACAAATTATCTAACAATCTCTCACTAGTTTGTATTATTTTTCTTAATATCATGCATACTTAATAGTAACTTATAATATATTTGAACTTTTCGTTAAGTATAAATACTTTAAAGTTCTGACAAAGTTATTGGTATCTTGAAAGATTGAACCACAACTTCAGTCTTTATGTGTCAAAACTAAAAACAATCACTTATTTTGTGGCTTAGACAATTAATTATTACAAGAATTCCACTTTGGCATTTAAGACTATGTTCTCATCCTGATTTTATGAATGCTTATAATTCAACTTTATAAGTTTGAAGCAACACAATTTCAATATTTATAGAGGTAAAATTAGCTAATATATGTCCCTATTATTATAGATATGAATACTTACACATGCCGTAAACACATAAGCCTAGACTTTACATTGCATATCCAATTATCAACTCCTATTAAAGGAAATAGTATTTTATTAATAACTTAGAAAGGTAATACCAGTTGTAACCATATTATCACTTCAAAATTGTTAGAGTAGTTAAAAGTTCCACATTAGTTGAGAAATGGACTGGTGGTTTGCTAATATGGATTTCGGCAATTCTCCCCTCATGAGTTACCTTTTGAGGTTGAGTTAGACCCAGTTGCCATATCTTTACAAAATCGTATAGCTCAATCACTTTACTATGACATTGTCATTCTCATTCATGTAGCAAATCTAACTTATATGAATTCTTGTTCTTATCATCAGTTGATTTATTACTTTATGGACCAACATAATAAAATATTTGCTTATGAACGGTCACGTCTATATAATTTTTTTTTATATAAATAACATAAGTATCAAATCTTTTGAACGTAATTACACTTTCTCCCACTTTTTTAATTACTTTACTCTCTCTCCCTATTAATAAATATAACATAGTCAACATATACATAGCATTCTGTGAATATGTTGGAATTTTTGTAATATGTTTAGGTAATTGAGATTTTTTGTAATATTGAAAATATAAATTATGTATTTGTTTAATTTTTAGAAAATTTTTCTCTCAAAAGACGCAATCATGAAAAGCCCTGATATTTCAACTAATTAATCTTATTTCATGAAAGAACATATCTTTAAGGCAGAAAACTTACACATCAAATTAGTATTTTTCATCAACTGGCTTTCATTAAAAGTGGACCAGTTGATTATGTTTAATTGATAAAACATTTATTTAAATAATGGTACAAAAGAGTTTCTTAATTTGTTCAAACTTACATTTATGAAAGGAAATTTTCTTGTTTCTTAATTTGTTCAAACTTACATATATGAAAGGAAATTTTCTTTGGCATAAATATCTTACTAAAATTATCTTTTCTTGTAATCTATGGATGAACCACAAAGTAATTAAATTGAGTATAAAGATCACTTAACCTTATCAAATTTAGCACTTGTGCTTAATTTAATAAAGTTGGATAACATTGTGTGTACTCTTCCACTTTTATGTGTATTTTAGAATAGAATTTATGAAATAAGAAATTGTTATAAAGTCTTTCATTCTCGAGGGCGGAGCTACAGAGTAAGGTGGAATTTCGATTGAATCCAATATCTTTTGCACAGATTCTGTATTTGTATTAGAAAGTCTAGAATATATATATAATTATTAATGTTGTGAACCTACAAACTAAACAAAATAGGAAGATTGTGCAGTGGCAAGAGGGAAGGTGGAGAAAGTCCATATATATATATGTGGTTCGAACGAAATTCTCATCAACTTTTATTTAAAAACAAAGAAACATAAGATTTTTTTTGTCCCTAACTTTCGAGGTGGAAGTGATGGGTGATTATCATCCCTGAACAACTTTTTAAAAGTGAAGGGTGTTTATCATCCCCAAACAACTTCCTCTTGTCATAGAAACATAAAATTACCAATTAAAAAAAGCAAAAACGAAGAAGTAGTTCCGCACGAAAAACAAAAACAAAATCAAAATACATTTTTAAAGACCAAAACCTATTTCATCTTCTTCTATAATAATTACATAGACCATTAAAGTTTGTCCTCTACCGCCCGCCCTTTGCCGAAGTTCAAACCTAGTGATTGAAATTTCATACCTTAATTTCTAACTCTGCCTTCATTCATTTTACATTACTACCCAAATGATATTTTAGAGATAATACTACCAGGGATTATCATAATTATCAAATCAAATTGAACACCTAAAATATATCAAGAGAAATTAAATTCCTTTGGCATAAACAATATATGTGTTTTTAGATATATATCTTCGCCTATAAATCTACATTCATCACAATGCAATTTTGTGATCTGCTAATCATTACATATATATATATATATACCTTGTTGATCCCTTTCTCTTCAGTTTTGGTATTTTAGCAATATCTTCTTTAATCACACCCCGGAAAAATAACAACAGTTTTTTTTTAATCTTCTGCGGACTTTTCAAATTTCTAGGAATTTACAGATTAATCCATTGTTATTACTAAAACACTGAGAGAATAACTATATACTGGGGGTATGTTTATAAGTAATTTACTAATTTTACAAGATCAGAAAACTGGCGGTGAACCGCCGGCGATCCAGATCTTATAATATTAAAGACACATCTACTAATAATTAAATATGTACTAATAAGTAATGTATTTTACAAGATCGAAAAACTGGCGGTAAACCGCCGGCGATCCAAATCTTATAATATTAAAAACACAACTGAAATAAAATATGAACTTGATTAATTCAAACATAATTTACAAACTTGGGAGAAAAATACAAAGATCTATGTAACGACTACTTACATGTCTTAAGGAAGAAGTGAAGTTTCCCTTTCGGGAGTCCCTTGAAAACTTGACAGCTACCGGAAATGAATAACTAAGAAACTAATATAGACTTTTTACTTTCTCTTCTTTTTTTTTTGATGAGCTAACTTACAAACTTTGAAAACTAAGAACTTTATGAAAAAATAAGAACTTTCTCACTCTTGATTTGGTGTCTTATTGTAGGAGATCCATAAATTGTCGATCAGGTAAATCTGTCGTTTGTCTACCCTTACATCTAGTTTCAATTTGAAAGTTAGATTGGATGGCTCATAACTGGCTAGATTATGAGGTCCGAAGATCAGTCTTTCTAATTTTGGATGTTCCAACATTGTTAGTGGCCTGTAACGAGTGTTGCTTATTAATTTGTTTAAGTACTCTTGAGAGGATGAGGCCTCCGCCTTGCCTTTGTTTTTACCTGTATACATACTGAAACAAAAATTGTTAGTTGTCTTCTTTTATTAGTCTACTTAGCTGATCTGTCAGGTTATTATCTTTACCTTTAATATGTTCTAGAAGAATCTTATAAATTGAAGTGGTATCTAGAAAATTTAGCCACCTCCTTTTACTACTATTCTTCTCTTTTATTTTCTGATAGAATTTTACTATGGCCTCGCAGTCTGTTCTTACTAGTATTTTTGGTTTATTTAATATATAAAGTTTAAAACTATTCAAACTGTAAATTACTGGTAGTGTCTCCGTATCTATGCTATTTATTTTACCCATTTCTTTATATTTTCCACTTAAATAAGCACATATTTTCTCATCTTTTTTGTCACTATATTTGTTAGGCTTCGCTTCTTAGGATAAAAAATAGTAGTGTAAAAATTAATAATTTAAAGAAATTACAATATTTAGATTTAACAATCCAAACTGAAAAGAAATACAGACATTTAAAAGAAAGTTAGATTTAAACATAAAAGAAGATTTTGTCTTAGGATTAGATTTTATGATGCAAAATAATGACGGATGTCTTGTTACGAAAAATTGGGTGATATTCGCTAGTAATATCACTCACTCACCAGTGCAGACACAACCCCTGCTAACTAAATATCGTTACCTTAAAGACAAGGCAGAAGAAAGAATCGAAAGCTCAAATGATCAAATAAAATCTTTCTATATTTCTTATTTTTATAATCTTGGTCATAATGTTGTGTAATATATATATTTTTACAAAAATCTGTATCACTTCTTTTTAATTATTTTTGTATCTATATATTTGTACATTTTTTTTGTAATACATCCATTACATGTTGTATTCTTTGTCCTATTGACCATGGGTTGTTTGGGTTTTGTATTACTCCTTCTTTCTTGGATCATTTTTCTTCCATCTCTCTTCCTAGAGCCCCTGGTAATTTATTAAATAATCTACCTCCTAGGGTCTGATCAAACGAGTTCCCACTAATTGTGCAATAATAAAAGTAATCATTTAGAAATTCTTTAATCATTGACCAATTATTAATACTTAGTTGTTCTAAATTTATTAGGGCTTTTTGCTGCAACACCACTAATCCACTATTGGGATCTTCTCCTGTTATTAGAGTATGTACTTTGTTTACAAAATTGTATGGATTTGAGCCTAGTTTTACTATTCTTGAAAGTCTTGTGGGAATATTGTCTAATAAGCTTCCCAAAGTGCTTTAATACATTCTCCTAAAAATGTTTCTAAATATCTATACATAATTTCTGCATCTGATTCTTGATTACCCTGCATATGTTTTATGTAGTCTGCTACAACTACATTTTTCCATATGTCTATTACATTATTCCACGCCTGAGGGTCATGAGCTGGTAAATTTAAAATTTTTTCTTTATTACATACAATATATAGAGGTTAAAATTACATGAAAGAACATTTTATAAAATGTGAATTAAGAATAGATAATTATGGTTATACACGTAAAAAGAAACAAAAAGGTGAAGACTGAGAATCGATTTATAGTATAGACGAAAGTATAAAAGAATTTATGGAAAGTGCAGCAAGCACTGCAATCCCTTTCCAGAGAATAACTGATATGCAAAGAGTACCAGTAACAACGGGAAATTTACCAAGATATAAAAGCCAATATCTGAATCGTATATCGTTAGCTAAAGGATGTCTTTTCATTTATTATTATTTCTAGACCTAAAATGCTTTATCAATTCATACTCTAAATCGGATATTATGGTAATTAGATTATCTAGTCTTCTCGGATCTCCTTTTGTATTATTTAGTCTTTTATATTCTAAGTATAAACTATACAAATTATTCTGAATTTCTTCTAATGATCTTGTATTTCTATGAGGTGTGTTCATTAAGCTAAATAAAAAGGATACATGTCTCTCAAAATCTTATCTACCCATAGTTCTCTCAGTTCTTGACAACACCATATATAGTAAAGTCTCCTCAAATCTTAGAACTTCGATACCAATAATAATAGACAGATAGATAATATAATATAATATAATATAATATAATATAATATAATATAATATAATATAATATATAATAATAACAATAATAATTGACAGGGCGGATATATGAATGTGTGTGTATATATATATATATGTATATGTACATATATACATATATATGTGTGTATATACACACATATATTTATATATATACATACATGCATACATACTAGTATCTCTGCACATGCGTCACACGTGTATTTCATATTATTTCTTAAAAAATGCTTATGGAACAATAGTTATAAATTTCTAATTTGCATCCATATTCGGAAAATATGTAATTGTGTTATACATTAGAAATTAAATATACAAGAAGTTATTCTTTGAGCCACTTTATCTTCTCTATATCCCTCGAGCATAACAATACCAATTGCGCATTAGCACAATTCTCCTCTTATTGACTGCTATATTTTGAAATAGTGAAACCTGGCTTATTCTATTGTGACGCACAAAATCTCTATCTTCTTAAATATGCCTGAAGTGATATTTTAATACACTGATATATATTAATCGTTCTCATCTTATTATTGGATATGATGGTGATACAATTTAAAAAGAAGTCTACATGCCTTGTACTATTTGAAATTACTCAATTTTATATTTTTCAGTAAATTCTTCGAGCTTGTAATTTCATTGTTGGGTATGACAGATTGGATTACATAATGAGTCCTCTTTTATCTACTGGCTAAAATTACGCAATCAATATTTTATCTAGTAATTATGGTCCTTTCTTCACATTAACGTTGTCACAATAAAAAGCTCTCCCAAATTAAGTAAATGATTTCCATACAAATACAACATATATTCATCAAAGAAATAGATATTAGATGTGAAAACAAATTAAAATGGGACAGATAAAGAGGAAGTGCAAGAGCTATTGATGCATTTATCAAAATGAACTTTAATGTTGGTGAAAGAGCATTGATGCATTTATCAAAATGGACTTTAAATCTTTAATGTTATGTTCTTATACTTTCCTGAAATGATCCTTTGATGTATTAAAAGTTACATTACCATCATTGCAATAAGTACGTTACAAATAATGTAACTTCATCAATGCAACAAACAGAACAGTAGAATGGAGATTCACAGAGTTGTTTGTAAATATGTGAGAATTCAACAGTAACAACAACATACCCAATATATTTCTACCAAGTGAGGCCTGGGGAGGGTAAATGTACGAAGTCCATATCACTACCTCAGAGGTGAGACACAAAGGTGTTTTCCATAGAAAATATGTGAGAATTCATCTTTCTTAAATATAGGATCTCGTTCTCCTAAATTGAAAAGTTAGATTACTTAATTAAATACTTCTCTATTAAATATTGTAATTGTCAATAAATAAAAACTAACACATAGCAACAATCCCCGATTTGCACTCTTTCAGATAACTTCCAGTTCCTCATAGGAACGACTGTGTTCTTTCAAATAAGCTCTATCAATTGCAAAATGAAGATAAATGTGCCTTAAATCTTTTTTTTTTTTTTTGGTGAATATTCCTTAAATTGTTGAATGTAAAGGAACTCAGTTACTATCCATCATTTGTTTAAATAAAATACTTGATTAATCTGAAGAACATACCTCACGTATATGTACATAATTTGCCAGGTTCTAGAATTTATGAAAAAATAATGCACTTGTGTCTGCAAAAGGTTGGCCTTGGATGATGAGATATGTTCTACGAATGCTTTAAGGGGTCATTTGGTACACGAAATAAGGTGCTATATTTTAGAATTAAGTTTTGGATTTAGATTTTATATTATGCTTGAGTGTCGACATAAATTTATCAAACATCTTTCATCGAACATCCAAATTCTAAATCAATTTATATTACAAAAGTTCTATTGTAAAGCTTTTCGATATTCATTAATAGTTGTATTGCAATCTCATTTTTACGGAAAGAAGTTTCGAATACATTAGAAATATAACTAAACAAGAGATAGGCAAATGATACTGAAAAGAAGAATTCCCTCTTCATATATTATTACAATTGTAAATCATAAATTCTATATAAAACTAACATTATCAATAGAAATTTCAGTTTTAACTATTCGATTCCACAAAATAAGGTGTTACATTAATTAAGACAAAAAGTAATTTAAATTACACCGAGTCTATGATTTATGTATCTAAAGGTCTAAATATATAAAGGGTGCGTTTTTGACAAGAAAAAATGAAAAAAAGAAAAGAAAATAGGCAAACTCTTAGAAGTTGGACTTAAGTGTATTCCACACCCATTCTCACTTTATTTCTAACTAGAGAATGTGTCCGTGCTTCACGCGGTAAGAAGATATTCATTGATTATAAATTTATTATTATTAATATAATTGAGAGAAAAGAGATACCAAATCTTTTCATACGCATTTATATAAAAATGTATTCTCAATATGGGTGAAATCACAAAACATTGAAAAATAAACACGTATGTTTTATTTTATTTTATATGATTAGATAGTAAATCTAAAAGAAAATTCTCTTATTTTCTTCTAATAAAATAAAATAGAAAAGTAGCAATAAAAAATTAATGTATATTTGAGTTTTAATTTTATTCTTCAAATTATTTTTTGCACATCATTATTTTTTCTATTCACGTTCTTTAAATCTCCTTCTCAATCGTTAATCCTCTAATTAAAGACTTTTCAATTTTAGTGAAGTCAATATTTTCTCTCCAATCTCCAATTATCTTGTTTCCTTTTTCTCCCTCTCTCTGCTATTGCTACTTCTTTTTGTTTTGCTACTTCATCCATTTCCTTTTTCTACTTTATTTTCTCGTTCCTGTTCATATTAGTAGTCCAAAAAATTCAAAACACAGCTCTTCTTTATATGTCCATCGATCCCAGCTTGAAATTATTTATTTCTATATACTTCAATATTTTCATCATTCATCTTATAAAATCATCTATTTTGGCACATGTAGAAAATTATTAAAATAAAATAATGCCCTTTAAAAAATAAAAAAAAAAGGAAGAACTTTCACCAATGTAATTGGCATGAAGTAAATTATGTCTAATCAAATATTTTAATGACACCAAATCTATATCTATACATCACTCTAGCAAGATACAACACAAAATTATACTAAAAAGACTAAAAAAGAAACTATTGAATTTTCAAAGGGCACTACATGAAAGAAAAAGAAAAACGCTTGTATTTTACTGTTAATATTTATAAGAAAAATCTCATAATTCATAACGGTGCTCATCAAATAAAATGCAGAAATGTTATACTAATTGAAGCTTACATGTATGAAAAAAAACATGGATGAAGAACCTGCGAAAAGACATGATAAACTAAATATAAGTTAAATATCCTAACCTGCAAAAAATATTCACATCGAAAAAATGTTAGTTGCGTGAATAAGAATATCTTATACTTTCAAAAAGTAACACTTGACACTTTTTGACTGTGGAGCATGTGTGTTTATAAAAAATACACACATTGAAATTAAAAGAGAGAAAATAGTGACCTGGAAAGGAAAAAAAATGATTTGCACATGATTACCATCTTTTCTTAGAAGCATTAACCAAGAAGTTGGTTATCCGTTTGGGTTGAAAGACTCAATATATAAAGCAGGAAAGTGTAATTGATAAAATAGAAATGAATGGAAGAAATGTAAGTAAATCTGAAGATGGATGGTTACAAGTAATGGATATAAGTATAACTTTAAAGAGGTGCAATTATGTGTATAGTTAATAAGGTGACTCTTGATTTATTGAGGTGTTTCAGTTGGAAGTAAACACGAATTTTAAGATTTTAGATTTAATGCTTGTTAATTGAATTAATTAGCATAGTCTAGTGTTATTATTATATAGAGAAAGGGATGAAAAAATATCAAAAAAAGGGGAAAAATGAAAAATAGGAATGAGGGCTTTTGAGGCATGCCACATCAACATGCCTCTAATCCTCTTTTATATATATATATATATATATATATATATATATAGATTGGCTATTGATTAAAATATGCCATTTGCAGCACACCGACATGTATGAAAAGTAAACAACTAACTACTGGTTAAAATATGTCATTTACAACTGTCACGATCCAAGCCGAGACCCTGGCCGCGACGGGCATCCCGAACCATGAAGGCCCGGGTGCCCTTTTCTATCTGGCAATCATGCACAACGTTCATATAATATAAGAAAATACGAAAATTATCATACGAAAACATGGTCAATGTCATAATTCAACTAGACAATTCGAAAGGAAATCCTTAATGTTAAAACAAATGACACCCGTCTGCGAAATCTCTAACAATACAAGATTCAATATATGTCTAAAAACAAAACTGGGACAAGGCCCCAGTCGGACCATGAATCAAATAAATAACAATGTTCCATAAACCTGGCCTTCCGGAATAGGAGAGGCTCATCAACTGCAAATCTCTGACACACCAATCTACTGCTTAGCGGGACCCTAAGACTGAACCTCAGATCCTGAAATATAGAGGTCAATACAATTATACTGATATGCATAGTAATCCAAAATAGTATAGTTTTATACAACATAGTGAGAGCAATTAATAAAAACATATTACATACAATATAGGAAAATACATGGACATACTTTAAAGACTTTGAAACAATTCTTTGAAATCATGATTCACTCTTAATCTTACTTCAAAGTTAGATGGTACACCTTACAAGTCTAGTACCTAGGGCTATATGGGTCCACGATTACCTCGTCAGCCAAGCCCCCACATCCAAGTTTGCCGCAAGGATAGGGGTCCTATATACTAGTGTAGTATACCAGTGTCTCAAGGACAAGTATACATTGGCCTTAACCAATCATATCACCCGAATCGGCAAAACTCAATTTTCAGCGATGAGCCCTTACACTCAAACACCTTCTTTGGGTAACCATCTAACTCTCTTTAAGCCCATTTTTAACATTTTAAAACATGCATATTTCTGGAAAGTGGTCTAATGTCTAAGAACTTTCTATAGTAAAGTCTAGTCTGAGTCTATAATGGCATTTGTCTAGTTTGGTATCGTCATACCAAGACTTGCAAGTCGTATAAGCCATATAGTATCGTGTTACAGTCTTTTCTTTCAAAATGTATTATTGGACCACCAAATCATTTAAAGAATATAAGAGAATTCATATTTTGGAAATATGTGAAAACTCATGCAAAGCTTCTCTTATTTCAAATTCTTATCATGTGGTGGTCGATTACTTTGTAGTAACCCATGCAACTCATTCAATCATCATCTTTGAAATTTATAAATAAGAAAACACCCTCTATTCAATTCACAATCAATCTCAAATCATTTAACCATAGCCAAGAAATATTTATACCATGCTTCAAAAGATGAAATTTATCAATTCGTAATATGCAAAAATCTAAAGGGTCATAACTAGAGAGAGATTACAAATATTCATGCTCTCAATTCAACATTCAAACTATAAACATATACATACATATATATGAATGAAAATCAAATTTAGGGGGAATGCCTCAAGACCAAAACATTGCCATCAAAAGGGTTCATAATGCATATTTGTTATTGTAAATTCAAAACCCTTTGTAATTATATGATTCAACAACTTTAAACCTTACTTAGAACATTTTCAATAAGTCGATGTAGTTTAGAAAAACTCCACATACCTTATAAAACTTAATTCGAAGGACAGAACCCGAATCTTGATTTGTTTTCTCGGGAATCTTGACTTAAGAGCTCGATTCTTGATCTTTGGGGAAGGAGTTATGGTTCTGTTCTTGATGGATTTGTGTAATTTTGGGCATATAATGCCCTAGAAATGTTTTAATCAACTGTTAACACGAATTGGGATTATGGATAAAGTCTAAACTGCCTTTCAAAATTAAAATTTGTAGAAGAATCCCAATTTTTACCATCAACGCGATGTACCAGGAGGACCAATGGGATAGGCACGACGACGCGCCACTATTGTGTTGATGTCTATCGCGTTGACGTTCTATTTTTGAAATCCAAACACGTCCTATCCCTCGTTCGAAAAGCCCAAAACTCTCCTGAGATATCTCCTTTACACCTCTGAACATGAATCAACTTAAAAATCTATGTCTCAAGGTCAAAAAGATCGATTTAGAAATCATTAATGTTTAGGGGATTAAAATGTGGCTAGGTCATTTCAATACTTAGAAAAAATTTCAGGTTGTAGCATGCTACTAAGGGTGCTACTAAGTCGAGAATGCTACGAGGTTTTACATTATTCCCCCCTTGGGATTATTTATCCCTGAATGATGGCTTGAAACACAGACAAACGTGATTGCAAACACACTAAGGAAAAGATAAGGAGAGTAGCAAATGATTTTTACCTTTATGTCGTCATCTACAGTTTTAAAGAGGTTTGGATATCTAGTTCGCATGTCATTTTCTGAATCCCAAGTAGCTTTCTCCGCTTTCTGATTCTTCTACAACGCCTTAACCGAAACTAACTCCTTACTCCTCAGCTTCCAAACTTGGTGATCTAAAATTTCTATGGTTTCTTCTTCGTATGACAAGGAGTTTTTCACATTGATCTCCTCTACAGGCAACACAAGAGAGTGGTCTCCAATACACTTCTTCAGCATTGATACATGGAATACAAGATGAATAGAAGCTAGACTTGTGGGAAAATCTAATTCATAAGTAACCCCATCTATCCTTCTCACAATATGATATGGTCCTATATAACGAGGACTAAGTTTTCTTTTCTTCCCAAATTGCATGACTCCCTTCATAGGGGAGACTTTCAGGAATACCCAATCATCGACCTTGAATTCTAGATCTCTCCTTCTAACATTGGTATAAGACTTCTGGTGACTCTAAGCTGTCTTAAGTAGCCCCGTAATGGTCTTTACCTTTTTCATTGCCTGATGAATAAGGTCAGGCCCAAATAATCAAGTTTCACCCACTTCATACCACCCTATTGGTGATCTACATCTCCTCCAATAATGTGCTTCAAAAGAAACCATTTGAATACTAGAATAGTAGCTATTATTGTAGGTAAATTCTATCAAAGTCTAATGATCCACCCAACTACCTTTGAAATCAATCACGTAAGTCCTCAGCATATCCTCAAGGGTCTGAATGGTACGGTCAACTTGTCCATCAGTCTGAGGGTGGAAGACGGTGCTCAGGTTCACTTGGGTGCCTAGACCCCTTTGGAAAGACCACCAAAACTACGAGGAGAATTACGTACCTCGGTCGGATATAATAGACACATGAGCTCGATGAAAATGGACTCTCTCTTAAATGTACAACTTAGCATAATCATCCCCCAAATAGTTAGTCCGCATCGAAAGAAAATGAGCAAACTTGGTCATCCTGTATACGGTTACCCAAATGGAATCATATTGGTTTTGGGACTTCGAAAGTCCATAATAAAGTCCATATTAATCATCTCCCATTTCCATATAGGCAAGGCTATCTCTTGGAAAGTGCCACTTGGCCTCAAATATTCTACCTTGACTTGTTGACAATTCAAACACTTAAAAACAAAATTAGCAACATTACATTTCATATTGTTCCACCAATAAATCTTCTTAAAATCATGGTACATTTTAGTAGAGCCTGGGTGAACAACGCACCTTGAGGTGTGAGCTTGATCAAGAATTCTCTCTCGCAACCCATCCACATTCAACAAACATAGCCTACCTTGGTACCTAAAAATCCCATCACCTCTGATTTCAAACGCCATCACCTTCTGTTAAACAACATCTTTCTTAATCTGTATTAAGATGGGATCCTCATCCTGTTTCTCCTTAACTTCAGCATATAAGGAGGATTTATCTATCTCATGAACAATTACTTCTTCATCTTCAGAATCCAAAATCGAACTCCCAGATTTGCAAGATGATGAATATTCTTTACCATTTCTCTATTTCCTTTCTCAACATAATAAAGACTGCCCATTGACAACCTGCTAAGAGCGTCGGCCACTACATTGGCCTTGCCTGGATAATAGTGTAGGATTATGTCATAATCCTTCAATAATTCTAACCAACGCCTCTGCCTGAGATTCAATTCTTTCTACATGAAAACATACTGCAAACTTTTATGATCAGTGAATATATCTATATGCACCTTATAAAGATAATGCCACCAATCTTAAGTGCAAACACCACAACCGCTAACTCTAAGTCATGGGTGGGATAATTTTTTTTGTGCACATTTAACTGCCTAGATGCATAAGCTACCACTTTACCATGCTGCATAAGAACACATCTAAGTCTCACCTAGGACACATCACAGTACACAATAAAACCTTTTGTACCCTCAGGAAGAGTCAAAACTGGTGCGGTAGTCAACTTATCTTTCAGTTTCTCAAAACTATTTTCACATGAGTTAGACCATAAAAATTTTGCCTTTTTCTGAGTCAATTTGATAAGTGGAGCAGCTATGGAGGAAAAACTATCTAGAAACCTTCTGTAATACCCTACCAAACCCAAGAAGCTACGGATATTGATTGGTGTTGTGGGTCTGGTCCATTTTCTCACTGCCTCAATCTTTTGGGCGTCAACCTTAATCCCCTTACTAGAAATAATGTGCCCCAGGAAAGTAATAGCACTAAGACAAAATTTACATTTGGAAAACTTTGCATATAATTCATGGTCTTTGAGGGTCTGAAATATGATTCGAAGGTGACTAGAATGATCCTCCTCATTCTTAGAGTGAATTAGAATATCATCGATGAAAACTATAACGAATAGATCTAGAAACTGATGGAACACCCTATTCATTAGGTCCATAAAAGTTGCAGGGGAATTAGTCAGTTCGAAGGATATAACTAAGAATTCATAATGGCCATATTGGGTTCAGAAAGCTTTTTGGGGATGTCAGCCTCCCTAACCTTCAACTGATGATACCTCGAACGGAGGTCTATTTTAGAGAAACATTTGGCACCCTGAAGTTGGTCAAAAAGATCATCAATTCTAGAAAAAGGATATTTATTTTTAATAGTAACCTTATTAAGCTGAGGGTAGTCTATACCCATATGGAGGGAGCTGTCTTTCTTGGGAATGAATTGTACATGTGTATCCCAGGGAGAAGCACTAGGGCGGATAAAGCCCTTGTCAAGAAGATCCTTTAACTGTTCTTTTAACTCTTTCAATTTCGCAGGAGCCATTCTGTATGGCGGAATAGAAATAGGACGAGTGCCCGACAATAAGTCAATACCAAAATCTATCTCCCTGTCAGGTGGTATCCCCAGGAGATCATTGAGAAAGACTTCTGGGAATTCATTGAATACAAGGACAGACTGGAGGGAAGAGCTTTCAGTATTGGAATCTTTGACCTGTATAAGATGATACAGACAAACCTTTGATATAAGCTTTCGAGTTATAAGATAAGATAAGATATGAAATTCCTCCTAGGTGCTAAAGAAAACCCCTCCCATTCTATCACTGGCTTATTTGGAAAGGAAAAAGTAACTTTTTGAGTTCTAAAGTCTAACATGGCATAATATGAATAGAGCCAATCCATTCCTAAAATAACATCAGAGTCAATCATATTAAGCTCTACAATATCTTCCACAGTATCATGATTATAGACAGACACAACACAATTTCTATACACCCTTCTTGCCATAATAGAGTCACCAACACGGGTTGAAACAGAGAAAGGTTCCGGAATAATTTCAGGCTCAAAACCAAAACTATCAGCCATATATGAGGTCACGTAAGACAAGTTAGACCCTGGATCAAGTTAGACCCTGGATCAAGCAACATATACACATTACGGAAGAAAATTTATAATATACCCATCACAATATCTGGCATAGCCTCAGCATCATGGCAGTTAGATAGAGCATATAACCGGTTACAACCGCCTCCAGTAGATAAAGCAGTACCCTTGGGTGGTGGCAGTGTTGTAGAGTTAGCTTGGGATTTAACGCCCCCATTATTTCCTCTAATAGTGGGGCAATCTCTCTTGAAATGACCTGGCTGACCACAAGTATAACACACAAGAGTACTATACAAACATTTCCTTGGGTGGTTGTTCCCGCACGAATTATACGGACGATATTGTCTGAATGGCCAGGCCGTACTTCCTTGGGACTGAGTACCTTGTATCCCCGATCCACTACTTGGTTGAAAATTCTTGAATTGTCGATAAATTAGCGGTCTGGGCGGTAGCTGACGATGGAGCATTATTCTAAAATTTTTTCTATGGCTAACGATCACCCCAATTACCGCCTTGGTGTTGACTGTTATTCTAGTTTGTAGGCCTGGCCCTCTTGGCCTGCCTGTCTTTCTCCCTTGCCTCTGCTAACCTATTTTTTGCTCTTCAACTTACTGTATATGAACGAACAACCTAGAGTAATCCATATCTTTATTTAATATTTCTTCTTTCCATTCCAATACCAGATCATCTAAGATTCCGGATGCAAACTTCTTCATGCGAGCTCTCATGTTACCCGCCAATTTTGGAGCATACCGAGACAGCTAGGTAAACTTTAAGATATACTTATTAACACTCATTTTCCTTGTTTTAAGTTCATAAATTCTTCAGCCTTTGATTCCCTCAATTCCTGGGGAAAGAAACAATCTAGAAAAGCTTCCACAAAATCACCCCACACAGAAGGCTCAGCATCACTACCCTTCAAATCCTCCCATTCATTATACCACTGATTGGCCACATCCTTCAACTGATAGGCTACCAGTTCAACCCCTTCAACCTCATTCGCATGCATAACCCTGAAAATTTTCTCCAGTTCATCGATGAAACCTTTAGGTTCCTCCTCAACCTTCATACCCGTAAATATGGTTGGGTTCAGTCTCATGAATTAACCAACCCATGCAATCTTAGATGAACCAGACAGGTCCTACATCTTCAGACTGTCGGGCCTAAGAAGCCACTAACTGAGCTATCATATGCATAGACTGTCGGAACTCAGGATTAGATACCTTTCTCTGTGTATTCTGAGTATAGCTGACTCCAAATTGAAGGGACCGGGGTGGACTAGTCTGAATACGAGAAACTCTCAGAGTAGTAAAAAGCTCTAGAGTACGAGCTCTATTATGAGTTCGTATCCCATAGGTAGGGCGAACATCATCAGCCTGAGCATTCTATTCGTTGGATCGATGGAGAGGCATGATAACTTTCTGAAATATAAGAAATCATCGATTAGAGGACATATAGACTCTATAGTATGAACTAAATCATGAAAAGAAGAAAGACATTCCTAAATGCCTTGAAGCCTCCTTCTTACAAGTGTGGCACGCTACACACCCATAAACAAGATTCTACCCGACGCCATTTTGCAGACACCCTGGGATCATGAACCATGCTCTTATACCAAGTTTGTCATGACCTGAGCTAAGACCCAGGCTGTGATGGGCATCCCGAACCATGGAGGTTCGGGCGCCGCTTTCTATCTGGCAGTCATGCATAATGTTCATACAATATAAAGAAATATAGAAAATTATCATACAAAAATATGGTCAATCTTATAATTTAACCAGATAATTTGAAAGTAAATCCTTAATGTTCAAAACACATGACACCCGTCTACGAAATATCTAACAATACAAGATTCAACATATGTCTAAAAAAACTAGGACAAGGCCCCCAGTCGGACCATAAATCAAATACATAATAATGTTCTATAAACCCGGCCTTCCGGAATAGGGGAGGCTCACAAATTGCAAATCTCAGATACACTAATCTACTGCTTAGCGAGACCCCGGGATTAAGCCTCAAATCCTGAAATATAGGGGGTCAATACAATTGTACTAGTACATAGAGTAATCCAAAACTGTATAGTTTTATACAACATAGTGAGAGCAATTCGTAAACATATATTACATAAAATATAAGAAAAACACAAGGGTATACTTTAATGAGTTTAAAAAAATTCTTTGAAATCATGATTCACTCTTAATCTTACTTCTGAGCTAGATGGTACACCTTACAAGTCTAGTACCCACGGGCTATATGGGTCCTCCATTAACTCATCAGCCAAGCTCCCACATCTAAGTTTGCTGCAAGGATAGGGGTCCTACATACTAGTCTAGTATACCAGTGTTTCAAGGACAAGTATACATTGGCCTTAGCCAATCATATCACTCGAATTGACAAAACTCAATTTCCAGCGATGAGCCTTTACACTCAAACGCCTTCTTCAGGTAACCATCTAACTCTCTTTAAGCCCATTTTTAATATTTTAAAACAAGCATCTTTCTGGAAAGTGGTTTAATGTCTGAAAACTTTCTGTAGTAAAGTCTAGTCTGAGTCTATTATGGTATTTGTCTGATTTGGTATCATCATACCAAGACTTGCAAGTCGTATAAGCCATATAGTATCGTGTTACAGTCTTTTCTTTCAAAATGTATTATTGCACCACCAAATCATTTAAACAATACAAGAGAATTCGTACTTTAGAAATATGTGAAAACTCATGCAAAGCTTCTCTTATTTCAAATCCTTAACATAGGTGGTCGATTAATTTGTAGTAACCCATGCAATTCGTTCAATCATAATTTTTGACAATTATAAATAAGAGAACATCCTCTCTTCAATTCACAATCAATCTCAAATCATTTAACCATAGCCAAGAAATATTTATACCATGCTTCAAAGGTAAAATTTATCAATTCATAACATGCGAAAATCAAAAGGGTCATAACTAGAGAGGAAGTACAACTATTCATGCTCTCAATTCAATATTCAAACTCCAAACACATATATACATATATATGAATGAAAATTAAATTTAGGGGGAACGCCTCAAGACCAAAACATTACTATCAAAAGGGTTCACAATGCATATTTGTTATTGTAAATTCAAAACCCTTCGTGATTATATGATTATATAAATTTAAACCTTACTCAAAATGTTTTCAATAAGCCGATGTAGTTTAGAAAAACCCCACGTACCTTAAATGACTTAATTTGAAGGATAGAACCAGAATCTTGATTTGTTTTCTCAGAAATCTTGACATAAGAGCTTGATTCTTGATCTTTGGGGAAGAAGTTAGGGTTTTGTTCTTGATGGATTTGTTTAGTTTTGGGCATATAATGCCCTAGAGACGTTTTAATCAGCTGTTAACATGACTTGGGATTATCGGGAAAAGTCTAAACTACCTTTCGAAATTAAAAGTTGTAGCAGAATCTCAATTTTGACCATCAACATGAAACTCCAGGAGGACCAACGCGATTGGCATCGCACCGCGCCGCTACCATGTTGATGTTCTATTTTTGAAATCCAAACACGTACCATCCCTCTTCCGAAAAATTTGAAACTCCCCCAACACATTTCCTTTACACCCTTGAACATGAATCAACTTAAAAATCTATGTCTGGAGGTTGGAAAGATCAATTTAGAAATCATTGAAGTTTAGGGGATTAAAATATGGCTACGTCATTTCAGAACTTAGAAAAAATTTCAGGTTATAAGCTACCTATGCATGCTAGTAAGGGTGGTACTAAGTCGAGAATGCTACGGAGTGTTACAGTAACACAACCAGATATATGAAAAATAATCAACAAAAAGTTTATTCAATTTATAATGGAAAAAGGCTCAAATATATCATTGAACTATCAAAAATGGCTCATTTATGCCATCAGTTAAAAGTTTGGCTCATTCATGTCATCGCTGTTATAAAATCGTCTCTTCCATGCCATTAATTTTTCATGGTGATTTTCAAAAACAGATTTGCCATGTAGTCTTTTATTAAAGGTCTACGTCATTAATTAAAATAAGGAAAAAGGCTCAAATATTCCATTAAACTATCAGAAATGACTCATTTATGCTACCAGTTAAAAGTTCAGCTCATTCATGCCATCGTCGTCATAAAATCAGCTCACCCATGTCATTACTTTTTAATGGTGAGTTTTTAAAAATAGTTTTATCATGTGTCCTTTTATTAGAGTTGTGCAACATTAATTAAAATAAATCAATATTAATTTTAAAATATCTTAGATCCATTAAAAACAACTGATTCATTTAACATAACCCAACCCACACCCATTAAAATATTTTTTTCCTACAACAAAAACTATTTTTCTAATCAGAAAAAATAGTGATTAATGTATATCCTTTGTCTATTTCTACTTGATTCTAAATCATTATAATTGCTACGCTTAATAGAAATCTTAAAAATTCTATCCTACAGTAACTAATTAGTTTTAATTCCAGTGACTCTAATATATACTCTGAAGTTGCAAGAAAATAACCAATGAACGATTAGGGCAAACAAGAAAAAGAAAGAGGAGTACCAATAGAACTTCTCCATTTTTCCATCACGAATTAGGGGAGTGTACATTATTGAAAAAATTATTTCCAAATAACGACTTAAAAGAAGTCTGTTATCCCAACTATCCCGTCATGCATATTGAATAACTTCTCCCATCACGAATTAGTGGAGCATACATTGTTGAAAAATCATTTTCAAATAACGGCTTAAAAGAAGTCTGCTATTCCAATTATCCCGCCATGTATATCGAATAACTTCTCCCATCATTATAGTATAAATACTGAAATAAATAATTCTGATACTAACTAATTTCAGATATTTTGAAATTAATATTGATTTCTTTTAATTAATGGTGTGGACTTCTAATAAAAGACGACCAGGGAAAGCTATTTTTTAAAATTCATCATTAAAAAGTAATGACATGAGTGAGTTGATTTTATAATGGTGATGGCATGAATGAGCCAAACTTTTAACTGATGGCATAAATAAGCCATTTCTGATAGTTCAATGGCATATTTGAGTCCCTTTGTTTATTTTAATTAATGACGTGGACCTCTAATAAAAGGCAATGTGGCAAAGTTGTTTTTTAAAACCACTGTTGGAAAGTAATGACATGGATGAACTGGTTTTGTAACAATGATGACATGAATGAGCTCAACTTTTAACTAATTGCATAAATGAGCCATTTCGGATAGTTCAATGGCAGATTTAAGCCTTTTTCCTTAAAATAAAATTGACTCCGATCATGTTCACAATATGGGGTAACAACTTCTTTCCACAATCTTATTTTTGAAGGCAGTAAGTTTGGTATACCTGTTTGTTTTATGCAGTAAGTTGTTTGTTGTGAAAATTCATTATTATTAGTTTGACAAATGAAAGAATATTAAAACATTTTATAAAGTGTGTACCTTAGGCGGTTATAATACAGGTGAGTTATCAGATAGAAATTGTAGGCTAACATGAGTATAAAATAAATAGGTGGAAACTTATAATTCATTCACGGGGTAGAACAGTTTCACAGATGGCTATGCAATATGTATTTGTGATATCCAGGGGAAGCAACACTGAGAATGATATTTTTTGAAGCCTTGATGTTTTGATGAATGACAAAATGTTAAAGTTGTTCCGTTGATACGACAGAATAAAGAGTGCAAGTCCACTGATTTATGAATACAAGAGTTCTGAATTAAAGAAGTGGATAAGATGGTAAAGTAGATAACTTTTACCTAACCATCACGTGTGTAGATAAATTCTACCTAACCATCACCTATGTAGATAAAGATATCAAGTTTGATTAAATCACTTGAAGAGGAGAGAGGTTGAGATGACGAAGGAGTTTTACTTGTAGGACTTCTAATTCACAACAAACTATGAAGAGTCAAGAGTTCTATCTGAGATAGAAGTCACATCTAATGAAGGACTCTTTAGAGAGTTGTGTTTAAATAGAGGAAATGACTTTGACAGTCACTCACACACTCACAAAAAAAGGCAATTGGCAAATTGACTTGAGAGTTTCACAACTTTAAGAAAAACATAGTTGAACTTGGTCTTATTACTTAGAAAGTAAGGGTCTTAGTTTCTATGTATTTGGTTTGGTTGTTGAGTTGTAATTTTTTATGTAATTCTAGTCTTAGTGAAGTATAAACTAAGTTAGATCACTGTCTTCAAGTTTGTGAACTCAAAGACTTAGGAACACATACTTTGGGAGGTTTGTGTGTTTTGTAGAAGTAGGAATTAGAGTTTATAATTCCTAGATTACATAAGTCTTATAATTTGTTGTTTCCTGAGGCTCAAATTTGTTAGTGAAGTTTGGGGTAAAATCTTGTAGAGGTACATGTAGTGGTTTTTTATATCTTTTTGAGCCGGGTGTTTTCCTTGCGAAGATCATTATCTCATTTACTTACTATTTTAGCTTTGTTGAAACATGTTAGGCAACCTGTTTTATTGATAGGAAACTACTAAACTAAAATAAGTAAATCAGTAAGTTTAGTACTCTATCAATTGGTATCAGATTGAGGTTATCTTAAATAAGGTTTGCACCTAAGATAAAATCATCATGATGAATTCTGCATCACCTACAGGTCACAATGATGGACAATCAACTACTCGACCTTCACTCTTTGATGACTCACTATCATTTGGTGAAAAATTAGAATAAAAATATTTCTTCAAAGAGAAGATTATAAGTTGTGGGATAGGATCACTGATGGACCCATAATTCCTATGAAAATAGTTGATGGAGAGCAAGTCAAGAAGTTTAGAAGTGAATTTACTGTTGAGCATCTTATTTCTTTAAGGAAAAATGTAAAGGCCAAGAATATTCTAGTATGTGCACTAGGTCCTGTTGAGTACAACGGGGTATCCAATTTCACTACTGCTAAACAAATCTGGGTTGCTTTAGTAAATGCATATGAAGGCACCACTCAAATGAGAAAATTCAGAATTGCCTTACATTTTATTGAATATGAGTCCTTCAAAATGAAAAAAAAATAAATCATTGCAGGAATTAATGACAAGATTGACCTCCTTAACTAATGAGTTGATATCTTTAGGAAAGGTTATCTCTATTAAGGAACAAGTAGAAAAGGTATTGAGAGTTCTACCTAAGGCTAAATGGGATGTCAAAGTCATAACAATTAGGGAAGCAAAGGACCTCACTAGGATGACCTTGGATGAACTAGTGAGCAACTTGAAGACTTATGAAATGCAAATAGATGAAGTCAAGAAGGAAGTAACTGCTCCCGAGAAAACTCTGGCCTTGAAGGCATCTGACAGTTATGAAGACATTGAACTAGATGAAAAACAAGTGTTCCAATAACAGTCCAGCTGGATGCTATAAATGTGGAAAGACTGATCATCAGATCAGAGCCTTCCTTATTTGGGAGATTTTGTGGAGAAAAGGGAGAGAAAAAAAGGAACTAAAATAAAAGGCCAAGAAAAAAAAAGAAAGAGTATATTATGGTAGTTATAGGGGGATCGGGCTCTGTTGGATCAGATGATGAGGATGTTGATAAAACTGTCAATGTCATTGGTGATTCAGATATGAAAGAAGAATATGCAACCTCTGAGGTAAGTATCCTTGAACTTAAAGAAAAGTTGCATTTATTTTCAAAAAGAAAACTTGTTTCCTTAATAATTTCTTTCATTGATGATTTCCAAGAACTAACCTCTAATAGGGATGACATATTCAGCAGTCTTGCAAGCCTAAAATTTGAATATAATGATATAGAGACTTGTCAGAACACTATTGAAAAGAAAAACAACACTCTCAAGGAACAGGTTAGCCAATTTGATTCATCAAACCCGACTCTCAAATCTGAAGTCTTAAAACTGACTCTTTTTGAAAAATAAAAAAGGGTCAAAAGTGAAGAACAACAAAAAATTGAATCATAATTGACTAAGTTTAAACATGAATGTTTTTGTGAAAAAGAAAAAGTAAGCAAATTAAGTCAAGAATTTTTCAAATCAAAACTTGACCTTGAAAGAGAAAATAGATGGACAAACTCCTCAAGAATTGTTTATCAATTGAATTAAAGAACCCATATGAAAAGGTTGGATTAGGATTTTACAAAAGTTCTAATGCTACTAAGGACTTGTGCTATATATTTGAAAATCTAGAACATCCAACCACTGAATGTCCAATTGCTGTAAAAAGCAGATTTAGAAGCACAAACCTAGCAAAGGAATCTGACTCCAAATTAGCATAGACTAACAGGAAGAAAATCAAAACTGTTCAGAGAAATAGATCACACAACCTATTGTCTTGAGGGGATTGAAGGAGCCTTATTTACCGATTTACTCATAAGAAAGGACCCAAGCTTGTATGGGTTCCTAAATCTAACCCCTAATTTATTTTGTAGGTGAGAGTGAAAGGAGGCATGAGACATTGATACTTGGATAGTGCTTGCTCAAGACATATGACTGAACGCAAGAAAAAATTCCTTTCACTCTCTAAGATTAATTTTGGGAGAGGAGTATCATTTGGAGATGACCAAAAAGGTATTACTACTGGAGTTAAAAAGTTGGAAAATATGAATCTAAAGCAGTAGAAAATGTCTATTTTGTGGAAGGAATAAAGCACAACTTGCTCAACATATCATAATTATGTAGCAAAGGTAATAAGGTAATTTTTACTTTTGCAGGTTGTAAGGTCAAACGGATGGATACCAAGGAAATTCTTCTAACTGCTAAAAGACACAAAAATATGTACAAAGATTTTATCATAGAAATTCTTGGAACAAGACTAACTTGCTTAAGTTAAATAGAGAATGATCCCCTCCTTTGGAACAAAAGACTTGAACATGCAAGTCTGAAACAATTAAAAAAACTAAATTTTAAAGATATGGTGCTAGGCTTTCCCAAAACAAATTTCAAAGAAGAGAAAATTTGTAGTGATCGTGTAAGGGAGAAGCAAGTAAGATCCTCTTTCAAACCAAAGAACCATGTCAGTACTACCAAGTACCTTAACTTAGTCTATATGGATCTTTGTGGACCAATGAGAGTACAAAGTAGAAGAGGCAAAAGATATATTTTTGTAATTGTTGATGACTATTTAGGTTTTCTGTACACTATTTTTAGCTTCCAAAGAAGACTCTTTTGATGTCTTTAATGTATTCATTAAGAAAATAGAAAAAAAATCAGGCACTTCCCTAATTTTCATAAGATCTGACCATGCCATTGAATTTGAAAATGCAAAATTTTTGAACTTTTAATCCACTAATGGTATAGATCATAATTTCTATGCTCTTAGAACATCACAACAAAATGGAGTAGTAGAAACAAAAAATAGGACCTTGAAAGATATGGCTAGAACAATGATGCTTGCAGGAAACCTTACTAAAAATCTTTGGGCTGAGGCCATAAGTACTGCTGGGTACATTGTAAATATATGCATGATTAGACCCATTATAGAGAAGGCTCCCTATGAATTACTCAAAGGAATAAAACCAAATATTTCTCATTTTAGAACCTTTGGTTGCAAGTATTTCATTCATAATAATGGAAATGATAATTTGGAAAAATTTGATGCAAGAAGTGATGTAGGCATCTTCCCAGGGTATTTTCACCATAGTAAAACTTTTAGGGTCTTAAATAAAAGGACAAAATATGTTGAAGAAAGTGTGCATGTTATTTTTTATGAATCTTGTGCTGAGAATAATATGCAGGATGAAAGTTAAATCAAAAAATAGAAAAAGGAACAAATTATACAACCTGGTCTAACTACAGAACAAACTGGAGGCACTTTGACGGAGGGACTGTCTGAAGCACCAATAACTCCAGCACAAACCATTTATTATGAGTGTAGCAGTTCATACGATTTGATTCCAAAAGGCTACAAGTATCAATGATCTCATCACAAATGGGAATATTCTAACTGATCTCACATCTAGGATCACCACTAGATCAGGTCTAAAGAACTTGTGTGCTTTCAAAGCCTTTTTATCAGTGATTGAACCTAAAAAGATAAATGAGGTACTTCTTCATGCTGACTGGATCATTTCCATCCAAGAGGAGCTTTATTAGTTTTAAAAAAGCAAGGTTTGGCACTTAGTACCACTCCCACAAGACAGAATAATAATTGGTACTAAATGGGTGTACAAAAATTAGGTTGATGAATATGAAACAGTTACAGGGAACAAAGAAAGGTTGGTAGTTCAAGGATATAATCAAGAGGAAGGCATAGACTATGATGATACTTTTGCCCTTGTGGAAAGACTTGAAGTAATTAGACTTCTTATGGATTTTGCTGCCTACAAGTAAAGAGTGCACTTCCTTAGATGTAACGAGTGCACTTCCTAAATGGTTATCTCAAGAAGGAAGTATATGTGAAACAACCTCCTGTGTTTGAAAGTAATGAATTTCTAGACCATGTATACAAGCTTGACAAAGCTTTGTATGGACTTAAACAAGCTCCAAGGCCTTGTTATGAAGATTGTCAAAAATATTTTTGAAGCATGGACATACAATAGGTCAAATTGACAACACTCGTTTTTTAAAGACTAATTAGAAGAAAAAATTATGCAAATTTATATAGATAACATCATATTTGGCTATACCAATATCAATATGACTTTGCAAAACTCATGAGTAATGAATTTGAGATGAGCATGATGGGAAAACTTAATTTTTTTCTTAGGCTTGCAAATCAAACAAACATCTACTGGAACAATGATTCATTAACAAAAGCATGTGAAAAAACTTTTGAACAGGTTCTCAATGAAGGAAGCAAAGTAGATAAACACTCCCATGGCCACTGCCACAAACTGGATATGGATGAAACAGGTCCATCCGTGGAACAAAAGCTATATAGAGGTATGATTAGGTCACTTTTGTATCTAACAACTTTTAGACTTGACATTGTCTCTAGTATGGGACTATATGCAATATTCTAAGTAGATCCAAAGAAATCTCACCTCAAGTCTGTTAAGATAATCTTGAGATATCTTAAAATAACTACTAACTTAGGTCTGTAGTATCCAAAAGGAAGTAATTTCAAACTAGTGGGATATGCCGATGTTGACTATGCAAGTTATCTAGTGGATAGGAAAAGAACCATAGGCAAGACATACTTTTTTATATCATGTCTAATCTCCTGATCCACTAAGAAGTAAAACTCAGTAGCATTGTCTACTGCTGAGGCTGAGTATGTTGCTGCTGGATTATGTTGTGCACAATTATTATGGATTAAACAATAAATTGTGGATTTTGGTATAGATGCTGGTTATGTTTGTATTTTTTATTATAGTAAAAGTGCCATGTATATTATAAAAGATCTTGTGCAACATAAAAGAACTATGCATATTGATATAAGACATTATTTTCTTAGGAACAATGTAGAAAACGATCTTGTTTCTTTAATATTTTGTTTTACTGAAGATCAAATTATAGATATTTTTACTAAGGTTTAAGTAGGAAACACTTTGAAAAGAATATATTAGACTTTAGGATAACTAAAACTACATAAATCACCCTCAATGATTGGCTAGATAAATTGCTTTACATTGATGTTACTAGCAAATCTGTTAACCTTTTTAGTCTTTCATATTTATTTGGGTTTCTCAATTCTAGTTTCTAATAATTTTTATTACTGTATAGATCATCTTCGCAGATTTTAGAAGATAATTGAGATAAACTGGATGTCTATGCTAAAATTCTCAAAGGTATGCTTTCACTTATCTACAATTCCTTCTAATTGAATTGAAACACATGAGCATACTTGTTCCCTATATTCAATACATATCTCCTTCTCTCTGAATCGTTAATTTTTTGAAGAGTCCTTTCACACTGCAAAAAGCTTCCACCACCGATCATGCCAAATTCAAATCACCTAATTCTATTGGATATCTACCGATGAAAACTTTTCTTTCTCTCATAAATCCATTCAAATTTGAATCTTATTTAAACCTCACTCCTTCTTTTGAAACTCATCAGCTCATAAGATTCTTGTTCTTACCATCATCACTCTAATTTATCTTCTCTAAATGGCTTCCTTTTTCTCTCTCTGTACTTTATCTTTTCAAGCAAAAAATGACCCACCTTGCTTCTCTTTAATGGAACTTATTCCAATCAAGCCAACCGTTCCCAAAATTCCTCATGTTCCTACCTTTAATATGTATAATTTTGCTGCTTGGAATGAGTTTCAAGCCGAGCTCTACTTTATTAAGAAACTCTCTTTCTAACAAGTTTAAAACATTGTTCCTATCCAAACTATTTCCACTCAAGAACCAATTCCCTTAGACCAAATTCCAAGAAGAGCTAGATCTAGACTCAAGAAATCATGTAGAGCCCCTATTTTCATACCTAAAGATAAAGTTCTTGAGGACCATATCAGTTCTTCTGTTCCAAAGAGATACCCCCATACTCGTAGTCGTAGAAGGAAAGAAAATGTTGTCCTTAAGGAATCTCTACGAGCTAGCAAAAAAAATATTCCATTCCTACTGGTTCTATATCTTTAGAGGCAACTTTTTCAGACCCCGATGATAAATTAATTATAAGTCAGATTCTTTGTGGTAGAAAGGTCAAAACATTATCACTCAACCCTCTCTTTTTACTCTACCCGCTCTTCATCATCATAAAAAAATCTCATCAACCTACCAAAAAAATCCTTAGAAAAATCTAAAACCACCTCTCGCACTTTGAAGAAATAGCTCACTCAACCTATTCCATCCACTCCTCGCTCTTTCTTTTACTCTACTTCTCCTTCTGAGCCTACTTCTTTGTCTCTTGACCATATCATTAAGCTTCAAAAGTAGAAAGTAGTGAGAGGATATGTTTTCACTGGGTTTGGGGGCCTGAAATGACCATTCTTCTTACTAAAATAGTTGCACAAGGGTGGTTAGCACTTTTCCTTTAAGGCACTACTTAACTAAGGTGGCTAAGAAAGAGGTGACTGAGTTCTATATAAGTAGGAAGTTTGATGGTTCTATATTTTTCCCTGAAGTACTTGGTGTTTATATTATGCTTACTTGTGATGACATGGGTCGTATTTTGGACATTCCTTCTGGGAGAAGGATTCATTATGTGAAATATAAGTGGCCTTCCCTTAGCAATCTACCCATAAACCTTCAAATCACATGGAAATTCTCAGGCCAGCCTGCTCTTACTCACCATCGTTGATTTAAAAAGAGAGAAATGTCTCCCTATATTGACTTTACTTTGATGTAGTGCATATGATCATTCTCTAAAGAAAGGAGAGAAGAACTAAAGCCAACTACTTAGACATAACCTTCATGGAGCTACTAGATTCTTAAGTCAAAATTGACCTTCCTAGTCTTATCTTAAAACATATGAATCATGTTCTCCATCAAGATAAAAATATCCATTCTTTGGCATATAGGTTTTGGCTTGGAAAAATCTTTAAGGAGTTTGGTATTCCAATTCTTGTATAGGAATATCAAACCATAAAAGATGTTCTTGGAAGATTTAATTACTCTTCTCTCTCTGAGTCTATGTAATGTGCAAGCACTCCTCTTCAAAGGGCCCAAAATGCCAATGAATAGAAGATTGAAGAATTGGAGAATGGCCTGGCTGCCCATGCCGAAGAAACTACAAATCGTAGGGCTACAATTATTGAACTTGAGACTGTACTTGCTCAAGAAAGGGCATCCATTACTGTTACTATTCATCACTTACCCAGCTGATTCCACCCACTCCCTCTACATAATTTGTATCCTTCTATTAGCTTCTTAGGTTCCTTAGTTTTTTTTCTCCTTCCTCTGATGCTTAGTAGTGTTTCTTTTATTTTGGTATATTCCTTCGCTATGTGTTGATCATATTTTAGAAATGAATGCAATGAAATCCTTGTTTACTTAGATGTTATCTATTACTCCTCTAATTGATTGCACTTTAATTTAATTTACTAAGTTTTGATTGTCTTGGTGATAGCCCAGTGGCCTAGAGTAGTTTAACTCCTATTTTACTCTTATATTTATGTTTTGCTTTTCAATGATGCCAAAAGGAGGAAAATTTATATGGATTGTGCAATGCTTGTAACCCAAAGTCTAGCCTATTCATTCTAGTATCTCTTGCTTAAGTGTTTTTGGAAATATGTGGATGGACAAAGATAATGGTTTGTCATAATCAAAATAGAGAAAATTTATTGGAGCCTTAAAATTTTGATGGATCCCATTAGATGGTAAAGTCGATAACTTCTACCTAACCATCACATGTGTAGATAAATTCTACCTAACCATCACATGTGTAGATGAAGAGATCGAGTTTGATTAAACCACTTAAAGAGGAGAGAGGTTGAGATAAAAAAGGAGTTTTACTTGAAAAAGGACTTCTAATTCATAACAAACTCTAAAGAGTCAATAGTTTCACTTGAGATAAAAGTCACATCTAATGAAGGAATCTTTGTAGAGTTATGTTTAAATAAAGGAAGTGACTTGTACAGTCACTCTCACACTCATAAGGAAAAAGTCAATTGGCAAATTGACTTGGCAGTTTCACAGCTTGATGAACACATAATAGAACCTAGTGCTATTACTTAGAAAATAAGGGTCTTAGTTTATATGTATTAGGTTTGGTTCTTGAGCTGTAATGCTTATGTAATTCTAGTCTCAGTGAAGCATAAACTGAGTTAGGATCACTGTCTTCAAGTTTGGAAACTCGAAGACATAGGAATATATACCTTGGGAGGTTTGTGTGTTTTGTAGAAGTAAGAATTAGAGCTTATAATTCCTAAACTACGTAAGTCTTGTAATTTTCTATTTTCGAGGCTCAAAGTTGTTTAGTGAAGTTTGGGGTAAAATCCTATAGAGGTACAGGTCGTGTTTCTTACATATTTTTTAACCGGGTGTTTTCCATGTGAAAATCATTATCTCATTTACTTACTATTTTAGCTTTGTTAAAACAAGTTAGACAACCTATTTCATTGATAGGAAATTTTTAAGCTAAAATAAGTAAATCAGTAGGTTTAGCACTCTATCAAAAGTAATCTGCAAAAAGGAAAAATGCAACACGGTGAAGAAGTTGTTTTGTTAAAAGGAAGTAAGTTTGGTTAAGTGAGAAGTAATAGGGCATACCTGTTTGTTTTACGAAGAAGTTGGAACAATGCTATCAATGTTTGATTTCTTCTTATTATTTTAATAGTAAATCCACCTTGAGATGGCAGGAGGTTTGGAATGGACCCCTAAAAGTTCGTGTAATAACCCTAAAAATTACATGAAAGAGGATATAAATCTTAGCTTCCCTAGTAAAATGAAGAATGATCTTATTTATTCTTAAGCGCAAAATAAACTGCGGGAAATATGCAATGAATGAGGACTCCTCATTATTAAAGTTACAATTTCTTGTACAATTGTGAAACACCCTGGATTCTGGCCCTTAGAAATTTCCTGAGCTTTATGCTCATTGTCCTAGTAATGACTCATCATACGAGTCGTATGGTATGAGTACACGTCAAATGACCCTAGCCTTTAGGTGTCTAGTGGATGGTGGTTGGGTTTTCTATCTTTGTTACGACTTAGTGGTATGAGTCGTTAGGGGTGGTGCTGAGTCGTTAGGAAGATCTTTAATCAAATCAGTAACTTAGTGACTTGACTTGGCTTTGAGTACGAGTGGCTCACTAAGAGTCGTGAGTAAAGGGTACGAGTAGTAGGGTTGAGTCGTATATTATCTAGTGTCCAATTTCTTGTATTTCTTGGATATAATCTCGTATGGTCTGGTAACGACTGGGATCTTGGAGTCGATAGTGGGCAGTGTATGGGTGTACAACTCACTATCTTGGTGACAAATCAAGGGTACGAGTCGTATGTTGTGGTCATTAGTCAAGTGGTCGACTAGTAAGCACGTGCGACTTTTTTACAATTTTTAAGTTGAGGGCATTCTATAAATTTCCCACTTTAACTCCCTTTGGTACCATGAATTAAACATTCTTTGGGACTTTTTTAACACATTATTCCCAATTAAACACTCTCAAATTCTCTCTTAAACTCATTGTTCAAGCAAAAGCTAGGGTTTCATCAAGCTAATCAATTAAGGCTTTCAAGGGTGGTTTCTCTCCGGTTTCCTTGGTGTCTAAGGCATGTTACTCCACGCTCATTATTATTTTACTAAAATCTCATGTTTTAATGTATGATTTTTGTGGTAATTTTATGTTTAGAAATAAAGGTTGGGGATTTTAGATGTTCTTGGTTGAATATTATTTCTAATGGTTTAATTATGATTTTTCTTGTTTTAATTATGGTTACGAACCTGTGGTTGCATGGGTATGGTGGTTGAACTTGATAATGGTAAATTTATTTAAACTGTGACTTTTTGAGTGGTTATGAGAAAGATGAAAATTCAAACTAGGGATTCAATGGAATCCCCAAAATGTTTGGTTTGACTATTACTTCCAATTAATGCATTGCATAAATAGTAATGGAACGTGAAATGGTTTGGTTTGGTTTTTAATGACTTCGATAAGGCCTTGGTAGCTATGATTTTGGTTTAATATTGTATATGTCATAATTGGAATAGACTTGCAAGCTCTGATTTTGGTATGACGATGCCAATGGTTAATGCCTAATTAAAAGACTCCTTGGTAAATGGTTGGGAATGTATAAATGATTTTAATATGGGTTTAAAGAGGGTTGTGTAGTAACATCATGGAAAGTGGAGGTCTCGGGGGGATCGATACTAGAAACTCATATTTGCCGATGTGAGGTTTGGTCATGATGACAGTGTGCATGATGTCACACTTTATATTTTGGGGGATGTACTAGTCATCTCAAGTTTTTTTCTCCAGTTTGTGTGGCTAACACACACTGGGGCCCTTTCAGTAGCGAGAGTTGAACCCATATAGCCCATGGGTGCCTTTAGAATGTCAGAGCTACACAGTCCAGGTTAAGTTTTTAAATACATGTTAAACCTTGTTCCCTATCTTAGCACGATATATATGTATTTATGTGATTGCATATGGTGATCTGATTTGGCTTTTAATAATATCCCTGAGTTACATGCTAGTGTTCAGTCCGCTAAGCATCTTCAGGTGCTGTATACCCATGCGATGTGGGAATCGACCATGCTACTATTCCCCTACTTAGTGACTCAGATTCGAGGACAACTTGGATTCACATTAAAGTGGCGAGCTTCCATTCTCCAGAAGACCCCATTTCATGCTATGGACTTTTTTTCTGTTATTGTTATTTCTTTGATTTCGGTTTTTTCTATGGTCGGGGGCATATCCCGACCGGATATTCTTTAATTCTGGTTAGAGGCTTTGTCGGAATACTATGGACATGGGCAGTGTCGGTATAAGTGTTAGTGTTGGTATTTATATTGGCATTGGGATTGGTATGATTTGGATATTTGGTAGTAACTATTTGTTTATGGTTATAAACTTACTTTATTGTTATTAAAATTATATTATTTTATCTTGTTACATGTTTGGAATTCATCCGACATGGGAAGCAGGGTGGTTAACGGTTGGGTATTGGGGGTGTTATCTGGTCCTGGTTGGACTTGAGATACCCGACATGACTAGGTCCTGGTATGGTTTATATCAGATTGGTATCAGAGCCCTAAGTTCATGGTCAATTGGGAGTCCACAAATTCATGTCGTGTAGAGTCTCTTTTAAGGGTGTGTAGCACGCCACACTCATAAGGGAAAGGATACGAGGCATTTTGGAATGTTTCTCTTTCTTGTGTTCTATTTTTGGGTTGTAAAGTTGAAGTTCTTGAAATCTTCTCGAATTTCCATTTGTTCACTTTTCAGATCGTGCCTTCCAGACGATCTGAAGCTTATGAAAACTCCTCTATCCCACCCGAGGACAATGTTGATGGAATCCATCCTACCTATGGGGTCCAGATCCGGTCTAGGGGTCCTGTTCCTGATTGAACTTTTAGAGTTCCACCAACCCCCTCCAGTCCTTCTCGAACTCCACAGGCTGATATGACGAATGCTAAATTTCGTTAGTCTATTTATATATTGGCTCAGTTAGTATCTCCTCAGTCTGAGCGTGGTTCTTCTGTTACTCCATTTTCTGAGGCCACAAGGGTTGGCCAGTTTATGAGGTTGAATCCTTCAACCTTTACTGGAGTTAAGGTCGAGGAGGATCCTCAAAGTTTCATTAATGAGATGGAAAAGATCTTCCGTGTGATGCATGCCACTAATATGGATGGCATAGAGTTTGCCGCGTACCAATTGAAAGATGCGGTTTATTAGTGGTACAAGGAATGGGACCAATCAAGGTGTAATACCCCGTATTAGTCTTAGCTTAGTTCAGCCCATAGAGCATGTACAAGAGGCTTAGAACCTGAAAATTTAGGATCAGTCAAGGTGTAATAACCCGTATTAGTCTTAGCTCAGTTCAACCCATAGAGCATGTACAAGAGGCTTAGAACCTGAAAATTTAGCTAAGTGTTGGGGACTTAGTTTTATTTTTGGCCTCTTAACTTTGATGATTTTTAAAGTGACCTTCCCGACCCTAATATTATGACTTCTAAGTTAATTCATGTTCAGGGGTGTAAGTAGCATGTCTCAGGGAAGTTTTGATTTTTTTGAACGAGGATTGAGGCACGTTTGGATTTCATTTCTAAAACCTCACTACGATTGTACTGCATCACGATGGGTATAGCGATGAGGTGTTCATCGCGTCGCGGTGGAGGCCTAGTCGGCGTTCCAATTCTGAATTTAAATCCTACAGGGGCATTCTAGTCTTTTCCCACTGCCCCAATCCGTGAAAACACAGAATTTATCACCAGTTAAGGCATTATATGTCAAATTTCCTCAATTTTTCTTTTTGAGAGAGAATGACTTAATCTTTGAATAAAGTGAATAAATGATGAGATAATGGGTTATTTAGGGATTAATTTTGTGTTTAGACTGATTAGAGTAGTGTAAAAATACTCATTTACCCTTGAGAACGACTTAAAAATTCGTACTGATAAACCCGATTTTTGGGCCCTGGCGCGATAACTAAAAAATAACAATTGGGAATGTGGCTGGTGGCGGGTGGGACTTGGAAGCTTGGCACGAAGCGGTACAATCGCGTTGGCTCACTGGAAATTGACAAATGTAAAAATGAGCTTTGGCGCGACGTGCCAATATCGCAGAGCAATACTGAAAACTGACAATTTCCATTTTGACATACTTCGCGACGCGCTACTGGCCTGAATGACGGTGTTTAACGACTGAAACTTAAAATAGCCATAACTTCTCACCCGGTTATCGGATTTAAGCAAATTTTATATCGTTGGAAAGCTAATTCAATTTGCTATGTAATGGCAGTATCTAAACTGAAAAATACTGAGTGTTTCAAAAATTTTATATAGGATAACTCATGAACTGAGAGTTAAGTTAAGCTTGAGAAATACGGGATATTAGAAAAAGTCCCCCAAAGGACCTTTAGAATAAATTAAAAATCCCACAAAAATAATCCAACTAGGCTACTGCGCTAATTTAGACATTCGGACTCAACATGACAGTTAGAATTTCAAACAGGGTCGTAATCATCAAATGTTGCTCGAAGCCAACCATAGGCTTAAAATTTTAAATTCTTACAAACACTAAAAATCATATCGCCAGCCTTGGGACCTGAACCAACCATGATATTAAACTAAAATCAACATTTCAAAACCGATGTCACTTCCATCGATGCTCTGATCTCCAAATATTGACTAAGGTCAACCATTCAACCTGAACATCCTTCTAAAACCAAAAGATCAATTAATTCTTAGCCGAATGCCTTGGGACCATGCCATCCACTCCTACAACCTATGAAAACTAAAATGCAGCTACAAAAAGGAATAAGATGGTCAAAATATTGAAAATCCCAAAGGTCATGGTACGGATCATTACACAATATAACAGTGTTTGAAAGTTTTGACTATTAGAAGGAATACACTGTTTTGATGGCATTTTTGCAGTTTCTTTTGTATAGTTTTTACATTTTAAAGATACTAGGGGTATTAAAATAATTTAACATTTAAAATTAGGTGTTTCTACTTTTAGGTATACTAGTTTAACCGCACGTGTCTCACAAGTGTAATTTTTGATTATTTAAATTAAAAGATTTTATCTATTATGAAGATTTTTAATAAAGTGCAAAGAATTCAAATCACTTCCCAAATATCCTCCACACTTTAATATAATAATTTAAATATAACATATATTTTATTGTAAGCACATATATTTTTTACCACCAAAAGTTTTAGGTAGTTAGTGGATCGTCACTTTTGCGTTTGTCATGCAATATATTTTTTCCTTGTTCCTAGAGGCTAAGAGAGACATTGATTTAAACCATATTTGTAGTATGATTATTTTTTTAAAATTTTTCCTATATTTTAAATCTTTCCTTATTTTTAAAGTTAAATCTTCTAACACTTTCATATTTATTTTAAGATTTTTCAAATCTTCTTGAATCAACAAAAAGGTATTAATTGATATTAATTTTGATGACTTCTAACAAGGAAAAGTTTACTATAAATATTTAATTAATTTTCAACTCTTAAATATTAGAAAAATAGTGAAAAGACGATTTTATCTAAAGTAGAGACTTTTAATGAAGGGCAAAAAGTTTAAATAATATTTCTAAGGCCCTTCATACTTTTAATTAATACATATATATGTGTGTGTATTATATATATATATATATATATATATATATATATACACTTAGAAGAACCAACTCAAAACACTTAAACTTAAATTACTAAACTACCCCTAACTTATTTATTTCAACAAAATTATTTAAATCCCGAAAATACCTCCAACCCATAGAACTTACGCCAAATTTCACACCCCTACAAATTTCCTGCAAAAATCCCAAAAGACACTAATAGTAACAGACGCCTTAACCATGACTTATTCAGCACTTCTCAATTTAGCCTCTTTAAAGCAATCTAAAACACGATGGTTCTAACTCAACGGTCTTCCATCTTCTTTGTCAGGCAAACAATCCCGTTTCTTTCTCTATCACCAAACTTTCACTTTTGTACAATTAGTAATCTAATTCAACCATTTTATTCCATTGTAATCCAGTTAAGAATTTCACTTTGATATTTTTATGCCTTTCCACTTCTCTGTTACCATTCATGATTTCTAGTTTGTAAGTTCCTCTATAAGCAACTGCTATCGTACCATTCATAGCATTATTTTTGCACTTATTAAATAAATATTATATGTGTTTCTTATTGGTTTCGTAAAAAAGAAAACTGATACAATCAAGAATTTAACTTTAAAACTTTTATGACTTTGCCCTTCTCTGTTCCATCTAGGAATTCAAGTTGTAAGTCCCTTTAAATGAAACCATAACTGTACCACTACATAACTTTGTTTCTACACTCATCAAATTTATAACATATCTGTTCCTTATTTTGTTTAGCAAACAAAATATAATTAAGAATTTTATTTAGATACTTTTATAGCTTTTCACTTCTCTATTAGTCTATTATCGCATGTAGAGTGGCATATTTAAAATTCTGCATATTTGTGGCTTCATGCGGTTTAGTAATCTGTATATATTTGTATCTATTAGTCTATTTTTAAATGTTCCTTTATCAGATATAATGCATTATTACACTCATTCTTGTGCGCGATTTTGTGTTGCTACACATTTTAGCCTGTTTGAATTTGATATGCTAATTTCTGTAAGATATTTTAAAATATTTTACAATTGAATATTTTTTATTTTTAAGTGAAAAATAAATATATTAAAGTTTTTTTTTAAATAATGAGAGGAAAAAGATTAATTAGACTATGTGGCAACTTAATGGCCAATCATTTACTTGATGGCTAATTAAAATGTGTACTTGAAGAACACATAAAGTAAATACTTGCTGCCAAAGTAAATAAATTGATTTATTAATTGTTTTTATCTTCCACCCATTAAAATTGACAATAAATAGCCAACACTTTCAACAAAGAAAAAACAACTTAACATATATATTCTCCTAATCTCCTTCCCTTCCCTACTAACTTTTCTCATATTGTTTCACTCTGCTTTTATCTTATAATAATTTTATTATTTCCTTTTTAAGTTAAAACTTGTTGGTTATAATTAATTTTGTTGATTCATGTATTCTCTGATTAATTAGGAAAGACTTATTTAATATCCTCTAATTAATCTGGAAAATGTTTGTTTAATCCTGAAAAGATATTTCACATTGCGGAAATAGTTTCTTTGGACAGTGCTAGCACGACTCAAGTATTTTATATGTTACTTATAGTATTATAATAATTATTTAATTATTATTATTATTATTATTATTATTATCATTATTACAATTATTATTATTGTTGTTGTTATTATTATTGTAACTTGTTGATACTACTATATAAGAAATATTATTATTGCTGCAGTTCATTTATTTTCACAATTGAGAGTGAAATCTATTATTGTTTTTCAACAATTTCTCCCCTGAATACTACTCATTTGTTGATGATGATGTTTTATAAATAATTTTTTTAATCTACTTGCAAGCATGGAAAGCCCAAAACAGATAAAACCTTTGTTAGGGGTATTCCCGCTGAAAAAAAAAAAGCCCACTTCTTTATTTTCGTCCAGGAATGTAAGTTGTAAGTCCCTTTACATGAAACTGCTATAATACCACACATAAAATCTGCACTATATGCGTTTAACTTAGATATTTTATTGGCTTTCTACTTTTCTATTTCCATTTAATTGAGATGCATATATTGTTTTCCATTTCTCTATTTCCATCCAGTAAATCAAGTTGTAAGTTCTTTATGTGAAACTGCTATAATACCACTTTTAACTTTTTATTCGCATTCATACCTTTGTTACTTGCACTCATAAAACCTATACTTTGTGCGTTCCTTATTTGGTTCTGCAAAAAAATAAAACTCAATACAATTAAGAATTTCATTTAGATTTTTTTATCTCTTTCCACTTCTCTGTTTTCATCGAGCAATTCAAGTTGTCATTTCCTTTACATGCAAAAGCATGCAAATGTTGTAGAATAGTGGACGCGTGCATAAGATGGTTTAGACACCATTATTATCAGGGAAAAAAGAAGGATTCCAACATTTTACAATGCTATAACTTCATATAGAATCTATCTGAAGAATGTGTGTTTTGTTAGTGATAATTATCTTCTGTTATGGTGAATATAAGGAGCCTGTAACTATAACCAGTTTCTTACTTATTTGGGAGAGACAGGTGGCTAGCCTCATCCCTTCCCCTGCTATTAGTAGTTGTTAATAATCAGTTAGTTTTCTATTCTTCAATATGTGGTACTATCTGCTATTTTATTTTCTTTTAATCTTGCTATTTTGCTATTGCATTTCCCTTGTTTTGAAAACTTTACTTTTGAGTCGAGGTCTATCGGAATCAGAGCCCATACCCCAATGCAATCTTATGCCCCAAATTACATTGCACAAGCACCTTTTAGAGGATCAATTGAGTTATACATAGTGGTAGCACATGTAGCCTGATATAACTTCATAAACTATCTTTGTGTGTTCAACTTGTCATACCTCAGGTTGCATGTGGTGAAAGAAGATAAAAGGTTAGCCCTACAACTCAAATTCATCACTATCTGATACTTGTTTAATTGTTTTAATATCACTATACAAGTTTCATGAATAGTGTATTTAAAACCATTTTCTATCCTTCATGTTTTCCAAAAATCATCTATTTTTTTCAAAATATTTTTTTAGTTAGTGTCCTCTAGTTATTTGAGAGGAAACTACTCTTGTTTTTTATTTTGTATGCATTTATGGATGTTATCGTGTGTATATTGTACATCTCGGAATCAGGAAATCATATTTAAATCTCTAGAAAACATTATGGATATGATTATTCCTAAATTACTTGTCAATAAAAATAAATGGGAAGTGTTTCGTGAACATTAATATTGGTGTTCAAAATGCTAATGACTATGGAGTCTAGAATCCAATGGAAGGGTAGTCCTATAAATAAGAATCTCAGCAAGATATGGCGCAAATGCATTCTTCAGTTAAGATCTTTTTCTTTTTTGGCTTGGAGGTTGTACAAAGGTAAGTTACCATTTAATGAAATCATGCTAATTTTGGCATTCACAAAGTTTCTAACTACAGGTTTTGTCAAGTATCCAAAAATGACATCAGTAAGGGTTATGGTGGAGTGGTAAGTATTCCTTGAGCTTTAAGTAGAGACATCAGGTTCGAGTCCCCTGGATATGAAATAGTCTTTGTTAGGGAGTTTTTACCCCCCAATGTGGGACTTCCTGGCGCCAATCCAAATTTACTCGGGATTGAATGCGGGTACCGAAAAAACAAAAAAAAAAGTGCCTCAAAAGACACGGTTTATCATGTCTCAAGTGACGGACAATCTGCTACTTATATATGGAAAAAATTTAGTATGCCCCTAGGTACTAAACATAAAAAATAGTCTGTTAACATGGCCTTAAATCAGTCTTGGAATGTTACCAGAAAAAACTCTATCCATAGCTTTCTGCTTATCATTTTTTCAATGTTATTTCTTTGAGAGTTATGGAGCAGTTGGAGTACTTCAAAATTTGGTGTTAGTAACACGTTTTGAATTATTCATATGGATCATCGAACTTGTTGGATTTTACAACCTGCTCTTATGGTTAGTTTCCCTAAAAGCAAGATCATTTGGATCTGCATGAACTTTAGTGAAGAACTGGAAGCATTAAATAAGTAAAGAAGTGGTGGCATCTCTCTTGGCATATACCAACTTTGGACACTATAAGGATAAACACGTATGGTAGCGATATGATACGCACATGTAATGCAGAAATATGCAGTGTGATTAGAGTTAACAATTGTGATCTTTAAATGACATTATTTATCCTAACTCATGGCAGTAGCTATCTTGAATCAGAAGATTATACAGGCAAGTATATAGTACATCCTGTAGGGACTGCACAACCTCTGGATATAACTCGACTCTCAGCAAGTTTCTAACATGATTATTCCAAAGGACACTAGAAATCAGAAGATCAAATAATGTATTACCTTTTTTCATTTATAGAAGATTGAGAGCCCGTTTCATTTACTACTCTTTACAACAGGTCATGCTAAAGGACCTTAATTAATAGACAATGGGAAATTGCCAAGCATAAAAAGTAGATTTGACAAATCATTTTTTTTGTAAGTGCTAAATTGGTGGATTTTTCCTTTATTATCAAAGAGAGTCCCATTTTTTTTTTATAGCTCATTGTTTTTAGATAGTCTAGTATATATGGAAGGTCAGGTCCATGCCTTGTCAATTTTATCTAGCCAAACCCAGCTGAAGGAAACATCTAATAACTATCACAAGTTGGTGTTAAAGTGAACATAATGAATTCACCATTTTATAAAGATCGATAAGAAATGACAAAATTATCATAAAGATGTTTAATTGCTTAAGAGAATTGTGAACTTGAAAACATTGATGCAATCACATTTAAGAAAGAAGATAAATCAATCATAAGAAGGAAGATGATGGCAAAAAATGAGACTAAGATCTAATAAAACAATAAGTAATATGCCTTAGTCCCAATCAAAATCAATATCCAATAACAATAAAATAGTAAAGCAAAAATATTAATGGCCATTCTTCCATCGAGAAATAAACTATGAACTAATATAATTTGCCCAATTTATCCACAACTTCCTTTGACATGTTCACTTCTTCCAATGATGACAACTTAAAATTTGAATGATACATTAATTTTAGTGATAATGAGGAAGAACAAGTAGTAAAGACAATCGAATACTTTCACTAGTAAAATACTGTCAAAACTCAAAACTACTCAGTAAATCAATTTTCTAACGTCGGATTTCATTAAAACTCAATCACAAAATAGAGGCCGATAATGTTTTGATTGATATTTTTTCCGCAAAACTTGGTTTATAATCGTTGGACCAAAAAAATAAAAATAAATAGACCTCTACCTCTGTAGGTCATGAGTTTCATACTTTAATTATCCAATGTTCCATTTTCCTACCTAATCTATTGTTGGGATATAAAAGAGAACGTACAAAATAGAGAGAGTTTTTATCAGAAGTTATTTGATTGCGATTAAAAGAGCTGCAGCAGTGGCCTATTAAATAGGCTTAAAACTAACTAGTATTAGCTAAAAATAAGTAACTTAAAGATTTGTGGATAAACATGCCCACTACTTCTATCATGCTAACTAACTGAACTAAACAAGGACTACTTTTACTAGCTAAAGACTAGGAACTAATTGACAGCTTTTGAAGCATTAATCAACACTCTCCCTTGATTCAAAGCTTGTTACTCCCATCTATAATATGAAGTAATCATTCTTCCCAACTAGAAGCGGTTTTTTTTAGAATATGAATAATTTGTGCCACAATGTTTCAAGACAATGCTTTCACTTGCTACCAGATCTCGTATGAAGTGGTACCGAATGTTAATATGCTTTGTCCTACTGTGAAATGCTTGATTTTTTGTCATTGCAATATTCTCTTTGTTGTCGTAGAAAATTTCATTTGCAGTAGCCTGCTCTTGAAAGACATCAGGAAGCAACTTCTTTAACCAAATCACTTGATAGGATGATGCAGTATCGGCAATATATTCTGCTTCAGACGATGACAAGGCTACAATTTCTTACTTCTTTGAACTCCAGGATATAACACTTGAACCAAGAGAGAACACATATCCAGAAGTACTTTTTTTTGTCATCCAAGGACCCTGCATAATCACTATTAGTGAAACCAAACAATCTAAAATCTGATGTTTTGGAGTACCAAATTCCAAAATCAATAGTTCCGATAACATATCATAGAATCCACTTTACAACCCCAAAATGATGCTTTGTTGGGTTATGCATGAATTTGGAAACCACACTAATAGGAAATGCTATGTCTAGCCGTGTGTGCGATAAATAATTCAGACCACCAACTATTCTTCTAAAGTATCAAGCATCCGCCAAACCCGTACCATCATTAGATTTGAGTTTCTCATTTACATTCATAGGTGTAGAATCTATCTTACACCCCAACATATTAAATTTCCTATGAAGATCAGTTGCATATTTTCTTTGCGAGACAAAAATACCATCTAAACTTTGTTTAATCTCAAGACCAAGAAAATATTGCAAAAACCCCAAGTCTGTTATTTCAAAATTTTTTTATCATGAAAGACTTAAATTCAGCAACAAGAGATTCACAAGAGCCCATATAAATCATATCATCTACATAAAGATACATCACCAAGAAATCAATTTTACCTTGCTTCTTCACATAGAGAATTGACTCAATTTTGCTTCTTTCAAATACATTCCCCAGAAGATAAGAGTCGATCTTGCTATACCATGCCTGCAGGGCTTGATTTAGGCCATACAAGACCTTTTTCAACTTGTACATTTTATTTTCTTGTCTGCTTATAACAAAACTTTCAGGTTAAGAAATATAAACTTCTTCCTTCAGTTCTTTATTTAAGAAGATAGACTTAACATCAAATTGGTAAACTTGTCAAGAAAGTTGAGTTGCAAGATCTAAGAGAGTTCTCACCATTTCAAAGGGTGCAACGAGAGAGAATATTTTATCAAAATCAACTCCTTGCGGCTGTGCATATCCTTTTTCAACAAGCCGAGCTTTGTGCTTCTGAACCGATCCATCAGCAGAGTACTTTGTACGATACACCCATTTCAGGCCAATAATGTTCTTTCATTCTGGTAAATTAACTAATTCCCAGGTTTCATTCTTTTCATCAGCTTTGATTTCTTCCACCATTGCTTGCTGCCACTCTTTTTTTTCAGCTGCTTCTACATAATAAATAGGATCTAAAACAAGCAGAGAAAATTGACAAGAAGTATATATATTGTTAGAGTATCTAGGATTTGGTTTCCTGTCTTTTGTTAATCTTCTAAGTGTTAGGGTTTTTCCCCTGATTTTCTTACCAAAATTAAGTTTTACTTTTTCTTGTAAGGAAAATAAAAGTAACCATAAATACTTTTATTTTTCTAAAAAGAAAATATAAAATTTTTTCATATTTGGCTAACTTCTTTCTTTGAGGAAAGGTTTTGGAACTCTATAAATAGAAGATCCCCCTTCTCATACAATAACACAGTAGCATCCATAGTGTAGTCTTTTAAGAGTTTTGTTTAGAGGAAATTTGCTCCCAATAATGTTTTTTCTAATATTAGTTTTTATGTGTAGGACCATTGGCCAAATAATATCAATAATATATTTTATTATAATTTTATTTATCGTTTGCATTATCATATCTATGATTTACAAACTATGAGCTTTCGCATGACACCCTTTTGATTTCGAACCCAACAAGTTGTATCAGAGCCAATGATTCAATGGTCCAATGGTTCATACTGAATACATGCTAAGATTAAAGTTGCAATTAATTTGATGATAGTAAAAATATTTTTTCAAAATAAAACTACATGTGGAGACAATTTTTAATCATATTTTCAACAATTCTGTTGTTACATATTTGGAAATAAAGCTTACTTTTAACCCTACAAAGACTTCAATATTTTTAATCCAAAAAGGTCTCATATATTTTTAATCCTGAAGAACCATTTTTAAGCATACCAAGCAGCAGTGATGAAGACTATGTGATGAACAAGATAAAAAATGTAAAGTAGGCGGGTCCAGTAAAGAAAATCAAGCCAAAATGGGAGATTAGTTAGCGTATTTGCCCTGATTTTCTTATAAAAATTAAGTTTTACTTTTTCACGTCAGGAAAATAAAATTAACCATAAATACTTCTAATTTTTCTTAAAAGAAAATATAAAACTTTTTCATATTGGCTAACCTCTTTCTTTGAGGAAAGGTTTTGGAGCTCTATAAATAGAAGACCCTATTTCTCATACAATAACACAATAACATCCATAATTTAGTCTTTTAAGAGTTTTGTTTAGGGGGAGATTTTCTCTCAATAGTTTTATGTTTTCTCTAATATTAGTTTTCATGTTTAGGCCCATTAGCAAAATAATATCAATAATATGTTTTATTATAATTTTATTTGTTTTATGCATCATCATATCTATGATTTACAAACTATGAGATTTCGCATGACACCCTCTCGATTTCAAATCTAACACTAAGTGGACTTGGCTCTGCTGAAGATTCTTCAATTATTTCAAATGTTATTGATGTCGACTGTTCTGCAAAAGGTGACTCGGGTGAAACATCAGGAACTAAAGAAACTGTTGGTGCTGAAATAACTCCATCATTCCAAGCCCAACTTCTTGACTCGTTGAACCTAACATCCCTGTTTATAATAACTTTGCAACTCTTTGAGTTATATAATTTATATTCTTTGGATTGAGGAATGTAGCCCACAAAAACACATTTTTCTGATTTCACATCAAGTTTGAGATGAGATGGAGAAGTATCCAAAGCATATGCTAAACAACCAAAAACTTTTAGATGGCTTACCCGTGGCTTCCTGCCCTTCCAAGCTTCATATGAAGTTCGATTCATGACTGCCTTTATTGGTGAGATATTGAGAAGATACATCGCTGTTGCCACTGCTTCTGCCTAAAATTTCATTGGAGGTTTTGCTTCTTTCATCATGGTTCGAGCCATTTCAACCACTGTCCGATTGTTCCGTTCGGTCACTCCATGTTGCTCTGGTGTGTGTGGTGTTGTCAACTCCCTGTGAATACCATGTTTTCACAAAATTCATTAAATTCTTTAGAAGTAAATTCATCGCCTCTATCCGAACGGAGATCTTTTAAAGAACATTCACTTTGCTTCTCTACTAATGCCTTGCATTTCCTGAAATTCTCAAAGGTTTCAGATTTTAACTTTAAGAAATAAAATTAACTCATTCGACTATAATCATTAGTAAACAACAAAAAAATATTGACTTCCACCTAAGGATTCAATACTCATCAGACCACAAACATCAGCGTGCACCAATTCAAGACAAATTGAAGCCCTCCAAGCCTTGTTTACGGGAAATGAGACTCTACTTTACGTAGACATACCTTTTATAGAAATCAGGACCATCAATTTTAGGTATCCCAACAACCATATTCTTTTGACCCAACAATTTCAGTCCTTTAACATTTAGATGTCCATACATTAGATGCCATAAACTAGTAGCACTAGATTTCGCAACTAAAGCAGAATTTTGTACACTAGAGACTTTTAAAGGAAACATATGATTTTGTGTCATGTAAATGGTTACAATATTTTTCCCATATTTCTTATCATAAACAATGCAAACATAATCATCAAACAAAATAGAGTAACCACCAGTTATCAATTGCCAATGCTACATATTATATATGATTTTTACATTACCTTGTGTGGTTTTGATAGCAATTGTACCTTTCCCTTCAACCATCAGTGGCTTGTTGTCTCCAAGTCGGACCTCAATTTTTTAGGGTTCGTCAAGTTTTTTAAACAGTGACCTCATTTCGTACATATGGTTTGAGCACCCACTGTCCATGAACCACACTCCATTAGGGCCATCATCAGTAAAAGATTGAGTCATGAACAACTTCCTTCTTAAACTTCCTCTATGAAATTTGCTTGCTTTTGGTCGTCCCTCTGCTTGGTCCAACAATCAACTTCTATATGGCCCAACTTTGTGCAATATCTATACATAATATTGTTTTTGTTTTGACGTTGGTCACCAAATTGGCCTCTTCCTCTACCGTTTCCACGACCTCGACCTCGGTAACCACCTCCTCCTTTTTCTCGGCCACCTGAATAGTCTAATTTTCCTTTGTGAAAAGACTCCTTCTTTCCTTAAAAAGCTTTCTCCTCCACCTTTTCGTCAGACCTACTAATCCAAACTTTATGGGCTAACAATGAGCTCATTAATTCATCAAAATTATAAGTAGAAAGGTCCTTAGATTCTTTTATTGCGGTAACAACATCGTCAAAGCCTTTTGTTAGACTTCTCAACACTTTACTCACGATAGTTTCATTTTTAACATTTTCACGATATGTTTTAATGTGATTAACAACTCCAAACACCCTATACATATATTCCTGTATAGATTCTTTATCTTGTATTGCCAAATTTTCAAATTCACGATGAAGTGTTTGTAGTTTCACAGTAATTACCTTCTTGTCACCCGAATACTCTTGCTTCAGAGTTTCCCATGCTTGGTTCATCCATTATCGATTGGATGAGAAATAGTGACTTTGCATCTTTCTTGCGAGTCTCCCGTAGTTGATTGCTAGGTTGAGCCAGTGCCGGATTTGGCTCAACATAAACCCTCTCCACCAGCCTTTCTTTTGTGATGTCTGTCACATGAAGAAGCTCAGCAAGTAGTAATATTCTAGAATCCTCACTCAAAGAATTCTCATTTAGAAATGCCATCAAAGAAATCAACCAGTAGGCCCTTCGACCCTCAAAGCAATATGGTATGCTGTTTCGAATCTTCTAGTTCTTCCTATTTGACCCGAAAGAGTCTCAGACCTCTTTATGTAGTTCTCGGTTATTTTTATATAGTTTGTTGGTCACTAGACGCTCGCTAATGAGTACCGCGTTCTCGTTGACCACGACCTATAGGAACCAGGCTCTCATAGCTCTTGGGACTTGAACATTATTTTTATTTTAAGGCTCCAGAGATGATATATTTTCCTTTTAAATATTGGAATTAGGGGTTGAGAAGATGAGTTGAAATTGTTGCTTTCCATGGACCGCTTTCAATTTTATCGCCCTATTTTTTTATCGTTGCTTGTGATGATACCAAAAACATTGTTGGGATATAAAAGAGAATGTAAAAAATAGAGAGAGTTTTTATTAGAAGTTGTTTGATTGCGATTAAAAGAGCTACTGCAGTGGCCTATTAAATAGGCTTACAACCAACTAGTATTAGTTAAAATAAGCAACTAAAAAAATTAGTGGATAAACATGCCCACTACTTCTATCATGCTAACTAACTGAACTAAACTAGCACTACTTTTACTAGCTAAAAACTAGAAACTAATTGACAACTTTTGAAGCATTAATCAACACCTATCACACTCTTTGTATTAATACACACTTTGATGTTGAGTAGTCCTACACATACCTATTGTCAATTGAGAATAAATATTTGGATAACTTGGCATCAAGGTATGGTTTAATAAAAAGGGAGTGATAATTTATGTAGGTAAAGGAAACAACAGAAAGTTGAGGCATGAAATTTGAGAAAAAATATTAGTTTAGATGTGTTCTT
>NC_061115.1:177632434-177662019 GCF_002878395.1 Capsicum annuum | reverse complement strand
AGAAGAAGAAGGAGAAGAAGGAGAAGGAGAAGGAGAAGGAGAAAAAGAAGGAGAAGAAGAAGAAAAATAAGAAGAAGAAAAAAAAGAAGGAGAAGAAGAAGGAGAAGAAGGAGAAGGAGAAGGAGAAGGAGAAAAAGAAGAAGAAAAATAAGGAGAAAAAGAAGAAGAAGGAGAAGAAGAAGGAGAAGGAGGTGCAGAAGAAGAAGAAAAAGAAGGAGAAGAACAAGAAGGAGAAGAAGAAGAAGGAGGAGCAGATGAAGAAGAACAAGAAGAAGAAAAAGAAGAAGAAGGAGGAGGGGGAGGAGGAGGACGAGTAGGAGGAGGTGGAGGAGGACGACGACGAGTAGGAGAAGGTGGAGGAGGAGGAGGACGAGTAGGAGGAGGTGGAGGAGGAGGAGGAGAAGAAGAAGAAGAAAAAGAAAAAAAAAAGAAAAAAAAAGAAGAAGAAGAAGAAGGAGAATAATAAAAATGAGGAAAAGGAGGAGAAGGAGAAGAACGAGAAGAAAGAGGAGAAGAAGGGGGAGAAGAAGAAGGAGAAGAAAAAAGAGAAGAAGAAGGAGAAGGAGAAGAAGAAGAAGAAAAAAGAGCAGAAGAATAAGAAGGAGCAGAAGAAGAAGAAGGAGCAGAAGCAGGAGAAGAAGCAGATGCAGGAGAAGGACATGGAGCAGGGGAAGCAGAAAGAGAAGAAAAATAAGAAGGAGTAGCAGGAGAAAAAGAAGCAGAAGAAAAAAAGGAGAAGAAGGAGAAGGAGAAGAAGGAGAAGGAGGGGGAGAAGAAGAAGAAGGAGAAGAAGAAGAAGAAGAAAAAGAAGGGCCAGAAGAAGAAGAACAATAAGAAGAAGGAGCAAAAGAAGAAGGAGAAGAAGAAGAAAAACAAGAAGAAGAAGAAGAAGAAGAAGAAGGACAAGAAGAAGGAGAAGGAGAAGAAGAAAAAAAAGAAGAAGAAGAAAAAAAAAAGATGAAGAAGAAGGAGAAGAAGAAGAAGAAGAAGAAAAAGGCAAGAAAAAAAGAAACTAAAAAAATAGCAACAGCTGATGAAGAAGAAGAAGAAGAAGGAGAAGAAGAAGAAGCTGGAAAAAAAAAAGCAGCAAGTGAAGAAAAAAAATTGAGAAAGAAGCAGTTGCTGCAGGTGAAGAAAAAGAAGAAGTGTAGGAAAAAAAGAAAGTTGAGAAAGAAGCAGTTGCAGATGCTGAAAAAGAAGGATAACAAGGTGAGAAAGAAGCAGTAGCTATTCCAGATACTGAAGAAAAGGAGAATAAGGTGAGAAAGAAGCAAAAATTGAAGATGTTGAAAAAAAATAAGATGAAGCTGGAGATGGAAAGGAAAAAGAAGCAAAAAAAGAAGAAGGAGAACAGAAGCAACGGATGAAAAAGAAGGCAAGAAAAAAAGAAACTGAAAAAATAGCAACAGCTGATGAAGAAGAAGAAGAAGAAGAAGAAGAAGAAGAAGAAGAAGAAGAAGAAGCTCAAAAAAAAGCAGCAAGTGAAGAAAAAAAGAAGCTGAGAAAGAAGCAATTGCTGCAGGTGAAGAAAAAGATGAAGCTGAGGAAAAAAAGAAAGTTGAGAAAGAAGCAATTGCAGATGCTGAAAAAGAAGGATAACAGGGTGAGAAAGAAGCAGTAGCTGTTGCAGATACTGAAAAAAAGAACAAGGTGAGAAAGAAGCAGCAACTGAAGATGTTGAAAAAAAATAAGATGAAGCTGAAGATGGAAAAGAAGAAGAAGCAGAAAAAGAAGAAGGAGAACAGAAAGAAAAAAAAAAGAAGCAGACAAAAAAGATGTGATCATAGATATCGTTGATAAAATCAACAATAACATTTGTATTGATGAGGAAAATGGGGAAAAATATATTTTAATGACAATATTGCTAATGTGTTTTATGATCAGTTGTTAGGATATGACAAATATTTTTTTATTTGACAAATATGGAAGTTGAATAATCTGTTAGTAGGATATGACAAACATTTTTTTATTTTATGAAATTTGTTAGGATTCTGCACTGAATATGTTTTTATCAAACTGTATAGTTGCATGGAATTTGAATATGCATTGTGTTGTCATAATTGATACAGTGTATAGTTGACATCATAGAATGCATATTTAATCTTTCGTATACTGCTTGCATAGTCTATCATTACCATGCTACTCGATTTTAAGTTGATGTGTTATTTGATCAACTATGATTCTATGAAAAACAGTATTAACATTATAGAAAAATAGAAGTATTTTTATTTATTCAAGAAATATTTTTATTTATTCAATATTACTACATCCATGTTACACTTTTCCAAAGAACGAATACTAGCATTATAGCACATAACATCATTTTTAGGTTATTCTCCCTTTCTTCGGCCAAAACCAATTTTTGTTTTAGTTGATCCCTCTCTATTTGGGTTTCATGTAGCAATACTTTACAGTGATCCCTCCTCTCTTCTACGTCGTTAAACAAAGTCATGAGAAAATCTCTATTTTCTTTGCATTCTTGGAGCCTTTGTAGTAGATTAAATTTCGTCATGCCATAAAAATTTGATATCTCGGATCCCGGACTCAACGTTGATGGACTGCTTGGAGGTGATACCTCATCAAGCCATTTAAAAAATGATTATGCGTCATTATCCTAGAAAAAATAATAATTACATGATGATTTACTTAACTTTATAAAAAAGACATACACGACTCACCTTCCCAATTGCACAGTTATAAAATTTGCGACCTGAATTTGAGTCAGTGCGTGACGTCGTCAAGACAACCGCATTTTCACAATGACAAATTAGAGTTTTTTTAGAATTGGATATTTGAGATTCTTGAGATATTGTAGAATTTTAAAATAAAAACAAAGTGAATGAAATAAAATAATGAGGGGTGGAGGATTTTATATATGAAGTAAAAAAAATGTTATCACTGAAGGAGTACAAAATTAGCCGTTTGTTACTGTTGAAACAGTAGTTGTGTTTTTTGAACTGTTGGTGACACTTAATAGTCTGTCATAAACCATGACCTATGTCAGTCATCAACGAGATACTAACGTCTACCGTAGACACTCGTAATCGATGAACCCTCAATAACATGTTTAAAAAAATAATTCAATAAAAAATATACTTGTTCTTTGAGGGTCTATCAATTTAATTTGTCTACCATAGACCTACACTTTAGATAGAGCATCGATTGACCTATGGATCATTTGTAGATCGCATAGATCTATGTACACTGGTAAAGACCATTACTTGGATGTTGTTTAAAAATAAATTAATTAATTAAAAATAAATGTAGTGTGGGTTTCTACACATTTGAAAGAGTGTAAACAAGTCACATAATCATATTAGAGCTTATACAAATTAGGGGTGGTAAATTAAGGAGTGTGTGGATGGGTAGTGGTTGAACAAATAATATCCTAAGAGTAATGTTTGTCAAAGCACAAGTATGTTTTAAGGACGATGATTGTTCAAGCACTATCCATTCACATACTCATTTGATTTGAGGGTGGTGATTGAAGAAGTATGTGGAATGAGTAGTCATTAAATACAATCAACATCCTCAAAATATATTTGTGCTTTGACAAACATTACTCTTAGGATATTGTTTGTTCAACCACTATCCATCCACACACTCCTTAATTCATCTTCCCTAATTTGTATAAGCTCTAATATGATTATGTGACTTGTTTACACTCCTTCATATGTGTAGAAACACACACTATATTTATTTTTAATTTATTTACGTATTTTTAAACAACATCCAACTAATGGTCTATTACCTTGTACATAGATCTCTGTGGTCTACGAATAATCAGGAAATCAATCGATGCACTCCTTACGGTGTAAGTCTACGGTATAACAAACGAATCAATGGACCCTAATAGCACAAGTATATTTTTTACATGAATTTGACATGGGTCAACATCAATGGCAGTCTATTAAGTGTCACAAACAGTTCAAGACTGTTTGTTTAACCACCCCCAAATCATGTGATTATGTGTTTAAACCTTTTTAAATTTAATTATTTTCTTTCACGACCCCCAAATCATGTGATTATGTATTTAAACTTTTTTTAATTTAATTATTTTCTTTCACCAGCCCCAAAACACGTGATTATCTATTTAAATTTTTTTAAATTTAATTATTTTCTTTCACCAGCCCCAAAACACGTTGTTAGCAGTTTAAATCTTTTTTAATTTAATTATTTTCTTTCACCAGCCCCAAATCATATGATAATCTATTTAATATATTTTTAATTTAATTAGTTTCTTTCAAACTACAAGCTATTGATGGCCCATCGATTCATATGGTCTACGATCGACTACTATGTTTGATCGAGGAATGACGAAGTCTAAGATCGATGACAGACTATACATCATTTTTACTCTTCATGAATTTAATCAAGTCAATCTACAGTAGTATTCATTGAACAAAGAATCAATGTTTGAAAAGTTGGTTGTACAGAATAATAACCAACACAAAAAGCAACAATCACAAAAAAAAAAAGGAAAAATGTAATTTAGAAACTGAAATACTTAGATTCATTTTGGTCATTGCAGTACATACATTTTTCATTATCAAACAACAAAAAAGACAAAAAATAAGAAGCTTTCTTCTAACAAAATCCTACCAAGAAAGCTTATTCAACAATAAACAAAACAAAAAAATTTTAAAACATAAACTAAAATAAAAACTTAAACTAATTTAGGGGAATGGTGGGGGTGATGTAGTCGGTGCCATCCATTCCACGCCTCTCCAGAATTGCCTGAAGGAAACGAGCAATACGATGGAGTTCACGCTCCAAGTACAGTCGGTCTTCGCCCAAGCCATGAAAAAGGCGATCAAAGTCGTTCCTAACAGTAGTATATCGTAGTGACAAGGGGAAACTCATCTGATGGGGCATAGGAAAATTCTTCAACCAGGCATGATTTTAAATTTCATGAAGAATATGAGGGTTTCTGAAGTTTAGGGTTTAGGTAGAACTGAATGCATACATAGAAATAAGCACTTTACTTATACACTCATAAAAGGTGTCCTTTCATATTCCCAACCAATGGTCAGTCGACGCGTGTAGGAATAGAAAATGTTTACCTTACCAGTGGTTTTTGTTGTGAACAGATGTGTTTTCAACTTTTGATTAATTGGAAACAAGAAACGATGATTCAATGCATCAATTGGAGAGATGTAGAGATAAAAAGACCCATATAGCTTGTTTGATGAGTAAATATATAACCAATACAAAATATTTAATAGACTGTGTACAATATATATTATAGAATGTTGGTGTCTATCATAGACAAAACTTTAAGTTGGTTACAACTGAACGTTAAATCCTACAGAAATGCACATTTATCCCAAAAAATAATAGCTTCACAACTGAAGAAGAAAATCCTATCTAAGATTTGTTGGCCATGCTACATGTGGTTCTTTTGTGCTCAGATTTCTTACGTATTGAACACCTATTCCTCCATTTGGACTAAAAAGTCTCACCGATGTGCCCTTAACGCATTTGACTTTCTTCCTTCCAAGTTTGGATAGTAGAAGGGTGGAAAAATCTTAGTGTCTTGCAATTCCTGTGGCACAGTCCATTCGAACTCTAAAGGGACAACATTAATAGCTTCAGAGTATGTGAGGAGGTAAGTTTTAAATTTATAAATTGGCGAAGAGTATTCGTAGATAGAGTTACCATAACCTTCGCCATCACCATACTTTGCTTGCAAAGCATCCATTGCATATTCGCACGACATTTTCACCAAGTCATATTTCCGACAAAAACAACTCCTCTCCAAAAGATTGACCTTGGCAGTAACACCATTGCCGAACACGGTAAATTAGTCGAGACCCTTATTTGTATTTGTTACATACAAGGAATCGCTCGTACTCTTATTATCCTGTAGGATATTTTCCACATAAGGCACAAATTTGTTGTTTGTACTGTTGACAAAGACATGTCGCTCCCTAAACTTTTGATCAAATTTTCTACCAATTGAATTGAATATGTATGACACAGGGTACTCTTATTCATTTGTCAACACCGAGTTGAGCGACTCGGCGATGTTTGTGGTCATCACATTGTACCTATTGCCCGGGAAGTGTGCTATACTCCATTTCTCAAAACCAATCACATTTTTAAGGACATGTTCTGCCTCGGGCCAATTATTCTTCAACTCTGCAAAATGCTCGCTAAACTCATCAAGAGCATAAGCCTTTGTCGCGACGTAGAATAGATAAATATGTTCTCCATAGTGTAGATTTACACGAAGATTTTTAGCGAAGTGCCTCATGCAAAGTCCATGATGTGCACGACTGTAAACATGAGAGAAGGAATCGGGAATGCTCATGTGCCTATTAGAGATGAACATAGATCTAGTTCATCTTCTACTATAGACTTCAACTTCTCGAAGAAGAAGGTCCAAGAAGCATTAGTCTCTTTATCCACAACACAAAAGGCAATTGGAAATATATGGTTTTTGGTGTCCTGTGTAATGGCACTCAGTAACATACCCCCGTACTTGCCATACAAATGTGTGCCATTAACGGTAATTACCTTTCTCATCTGGCCATATCCCCGTATTCAAGCTTTGAATGCTAAAAAGTAGTAAATGAATGATCCATCTATCCTGTTTACCATGATAGAGTAAGAATACCCGAGATTCAATAACTCCACCATGTGGAAAAAAGTCGGCAAGCAAGCATATCCATGCTCTAGTGTCCTATGAATGATATTCTTCGCAATTACACTTTCTTTCCAACACATCCAATAGCTTGTGTTGTAATGCATCTCCCAAAAAAAAATCTCTGAATTTCTCTTATGCATGAACCCTTACCATCCCGAAAATAATTTACACATAGTGAAGCAATCAATTTGGATGAGATTCTCTTATGCCTGCCTATGAAATGTTCAACACCGCTTGTGTGGAATCCAACATACTTATATATGCAAAATCTATCTGAGGATTGGTACTTCTTTGCCCGCAATAACCAGCCGTAACCATAAGATACATATTTCACCTTCAACAATTTGATGCAGCTCTTCTCTATAAAATAATTAAAATACTGCCTCACCGTTGGTCTGTCTAGTAGCATTTTAAGCTTTTTTTTGTCAACGAATGTTTGATCACAATAGAAATTGGTTCTATTAGTGAAGAAATGTCTTGGTTTTGATCCCACTCCATAGTCATATTTCGCATCTTGCGAGTTCAATAAAGCGTCTTCCATATGCATACAATCATTTTCCATATTAATTGAATGATCGCCATCGTTATCATAATTATTCAAATAATCATCGACTGTCGGGCGCCAAGGTGGGGGTGGTGATGAATTCAATGGTCCTTTAAAGGGCCTCTCAACTATATTTAAACTTAAAATAGGCCTAAAACTATCTGCATCAACATTCATCATATACAACGACACGCGTTTATCATTATTTATGATCGTAGGATGCATATTTTACCCCGAATGCATTAGATAACTAATCACCGTGTCGCTCAAAGCACAATCTAGATCCCTGCTCTCCATTATGCTTGCAACCAATTCGGTGTATGAACCATTACGGAGAACAGCAATGCGCAGTGTCACCTTGGTAAAAGATTTTCATTTTCAACATTTGAGAGTCTCCTCTCATTCTCCTATGAAATCACCAAAAATCAGAACAAATTCTGCAATAGACATCCTAGAATTAAGCTTTGGTCACTACAAAAAATAGCTCCCTTTGCAGGGTTTATATTTACAAATTACGAAAGTCGGCAACCCCCATAAAATGACAGCAAGGAGGTTTTCAAAACCATCGTAATTACAAGTGTCATAATCAGTTTACGTTGTTTCTTATTTACCACCGCAATCTTTTAGTGGCGGTTGTCTAGCGGCGGTTAACCCCCCCCCCCTCTCCCCCCCGCAATATGTAAACTAAACCTATTATCAAAATTTTTGTTCTATATAAATTGCAGGGGTCAAGATCCCCATAATTCACTTTGATATTTTTAAAAAAGAATAATTATAATCTTCAGGATCAATATTTAAATTTGAATATTATTTAATAATTTTCATATATATATATATATATATATATATATATAAAAAAAAAAAATTCACTGTACTTGGATCAAACAAAAATACATCTTACTACCAATAAAAATCAAAATATATTAGATCATAAAAACGTACCACAAAGTGTTGTCATTAGTCTTAAAGACTAATTTAATATAAACACAAAATATTAATCCAACGATTCGATAACATTGTCATAATTACTGATACAATCACAAGAAATTTCAATGATTATCGCTAGAATAACTATCACCAAATGATCTTCCGTTCACATCCGAAAGAGCTCCACTAGATGCATTACTTGGCTGCAAAAGTATAAATAAAAATAGTAAATATAAAAGGTCTTTGAATGTAATTATTTTATAACAAATATATCAACTTAATTTTTTTCAAATGAAAAAAGTAATTCAAGAAAATTATTTACCGTAAGATAAGTGAAAAATTCTGCAAACTGTTCAGGTATCGTGCCTTCTTTCATTATCATATATGCCTTGAAAGTGTTCATCATTAGATTGTGAGAATTCATTATTTCTTTGTAGTTCTCTTGGCTTTGCTTATGAGCGCTCAACATTTGAGTGTAGTTTTCTTGGCAATTGAATGGACATGAACTGTTACTAATTGAAGAACTCATACCACCAAAATAAGGACGTGTTTGCTTAAAGGATCTGCTAGGAACAACTCCTAATCCCAAGCACCTTACCCTTCCAGAATGCTCTTTTCCTAGTACCTTACCAACAACATCATTGGGAGAAACTTCATACTCGTCCACGGTGCTTTGACTTACTGTGAGTTTAATTTTTTTCTAAATATAGTACAACACAAAAACCATAATATAACTTCAATTAGTAATGGGCAATTAAAGAATATAGTACAACACAAATATCATCATAGCTGAGTACTTATATTATCATGCCTCAACCTTGCAGGTGTTACATCAAAAATCTCAAAAGACATTGGATGAGATCACGAATGACCTCAACCCAGTAATTAAGCTCTGTGCTAAGTTCTAGATATGATTAGAACTCAGAGCCAAACACTGAAATTCACATCCTATTGCTCTTTTCCCATTCTCTTAGATGCTGAGCATTGCAAATATGTATCACATTGGGACTATGCTTTGAGATGATAAAAATAAATTGTGGTTTAGGGTGAATAATAACATGAAATATGATAAACTTTAAGCCTGAATTCTTTGACATAGTGAAATACAGCTTTGATTTTAATAGAAAAACACCATATAGAACCGATAAAACCTAACATACACAGATAGGGATCAAGAAAGTAAATGAGAACAAAAACCAGTAGAGCAAACAGAAGCAAGAGAAGTAGGTTAAGTCCATTTACCATATCATTCAAATATGTCTAGTACAACACACAATAACACAACTGTTGATACAACAGGGGGGTAAATACGATGCTCGAAAAAAACTTAGATATAACCTTAAGCCAGAAATCGTTATACCTTAGAGTTCATTGCAAGAACTGAAAGTATTTATTTACAAGTATGAGCTGATTATAAGTGATCCACAAAAGGAAAAAGAAAAATGACATACACAATGTGTTGGGACTTTTTAGGCCTTTATTAGGTCTTGTTGGTTCCTTTTTGGGTTCATTCTTACAACAAAAATAACAACAACATACCCGGTGTATTCCAAAAATTCAATATAGTAGGCTAGCTCTAATACACAAAAAGAAAATATGAGGCTAGACAAGTAATATTAAAGGCACTGATTTCAGATTCCTAAAGTCATAATGCATATAATTCTTGAAATAGAGCATTGCGAATGGTTTGCTAAGGGATTCTCTTCACCAGTCTTGTGTAGGAGGGGAATAAAGTAAGGAGTTGTGTAAGCCGCATTCCAAGAAATGATTTCACACAAGAAGTTATTTCATACATGCAACGCTTCAGGTCAAAAAAAACAATGTCACACAAAACATTTACTTGATTTACAGAAAGTTCATAACCAAAGAAAAGTGTCATAGATTCTATCTTGTTCCATAAATACCTTATCTACTGACCAAAGTCCCAACAAAAAAAAATTAACTTCAAGTAAGTGGACAGTAATTGTTTGAAGGATGACAACTTATGTCGGTTGTATTGTAGTAAACGTCAACACAAAATTTTAAACTCTTTTGAAACTTAACGAAAAATACCACCGGCTATATAAATAATTCATATAATAAAAAGAACAACTCCTAATGAGATTAATTTTTTCAAAGACAAACATTAGTAGCATAAATAAGGCCTAAAGTCAAGCTTTTACAAAATAAAAAAATATAATAGGAGAAGACTTAATTTATACCTCTACAGGCTACAACTTTGCTAGGGGCAACTCGAATGACATTAACAAAGTTATCCCTAAACAGTCCAGTCCATCATTCAGTCTTCATGATATCATTGAACACCTCAGATCTATATTTTTGTGGTAACTAGCCGACTTGTATTATTTTTTTTTATAATAAGGATATATATTATAATCTATAGATAATTAAGGAGTAACAGCAGGAGTACCAGGTCAGGGGAACATTGTATCTACTAATATTATGAACGTTTTTCCTACTAATACTATACAATACAGACTGATTACCAATGTTAATAAGGAATTCATGGATGCCAAAATGTTGGTCATATTTGCTCTAACCCTAAACAAACTACACCTTTTAAAGTTAACCCACCAAGGAGAAGAAAGAAAGTAAAGGAAATAACTCAAGAATGGAGATATAAGGGACCTATTATGCCTTTGTCTGAGTAAAGGACAAAATAATCAAAAGAGAATACTCTCGAGATACAACCAAAGAAGATGCCTCAGATGAGACACTCAGCAGACCCAACACCAACTGGCAGCAACACCGTTGTTGTCTCTTCTATGATACATGAGCCTAATACTAAAGGAAAAGTTATTGTATCAAGCCCTGGATGGGGCATCCACAGAAATTACCTAGAAGAAGACAATTGTAGAATATGGTTTATTTGGGATCCGAATTACTATCATGGTTACACACATCAGAAGTACATCCCAATTGATCCATTGTTTGGTCAGAGACAGAATTAATGACCATGTGTTCTTAATTACGGTCAATTTTGGGTTCAATACTGTAGAAAAAAGGAAAGTATTATGGAAAGAACTCCTCATGGTTCTCATTCTAGCTCAAGTGATTTCACAACCTTGGCTATTGAGTGGAGATTTTAATGTCGTATTAATACAAGACTGTGTGTATCAAGAGATTCCAACCAACAAAAGAACAACAAGATGAATAACAAGTTGCTAGTGAATCGAAATAGGCCTCACACTGTTTCACTGGACTTTGAGTTTGTGTTTTGAACAAGAAATTGAGATGAATAACAAGGCAACAATGCTAGTGAATCAAAAGAGCCCCACACTACTTCACTAGACTTTAGATTCAATAACACAATGTTAACAAGATTACAAAAGAGATAGAAACTTGACATACAAAATTCAAAGATCTAAGAACCCATATTCAATCACAGTTTTGAAATTCACTATCGGTTGAACTACGAACAATTCACTTTGCCATACACCATAAGTTCGTAACTAAAACAAGAAAAACCAGGAGAAACGATAAAAATTGCTCAACAGAGTACTTACAAAAATCTCTTTTGCCACTTCATTAACATATGATCCATCTTCTTTCTTATGAGTAGCAAGATAAAGTTCTGCTAGTCCAGGCTTATGTCCAGTCTCAACCATCTACAAATAATATTAACTTAACAAATTATGGATAGTTTCATGCATAATAAATTAAAGTAAAATATAGTGAACAAATATATTTCACCATTTCAGCTCTTCTTCTTGCGTTAGACTTGGAGCCATCAATGTGCGGAATAGTTTGTTTCTTTTGATTTTTAGCATTTTTCTTGTACATTTTCTAGAAAAGAAATACTTGAATTCAATATACAAATAATAAGTTTGCCTTCAAATGAAGGATTTAAGAAGATACCTGTGTTTTCTTGTCCAAACGATAATCAACATAAAAAGTTCATTAATCTGGTAAAATTCCATTTGGAACATTAGCCATAAGTTCAGATAGGCTTTGAAGTGGGTTAAAGGTCTTATCCCACAACTTTAGCCTCCTTGCACCCCACTTCTTTGAAATAGAATTATAGACATAGCGTCGTGCAATTGACTCGGTTGTTTCAAAAGAAAATTGGGGCTTTGAAAATAAAATATTGGTTAGATTATCTATATCCATGTCAATATAAAGTATGTATACATAATATATCGATATAGTTATAAATATATAGAGTTTATACCTTTATAATTTGACCAAAGCAGCGGTTAAAGTATGACTTAGGTAAATCATTCCATTTGGCAAAGCCAATTGGAAAAATAGTGCTGTCAGTTGCTAAAATCCTTCAAAAACCTGCAAGAAGGCATTGTGCTTCTCCAATTGGTGCAACGTCATCAAATTCAATGATGATACATTCTTCAGAGGATAAATTTAACATGTTGCTAACCTTCAGTTGTTTTGTTTTCACAGCCCCATGTGAATTTTTATAAAAAAAGATATATTTATGCTACAGAGCATATTTAGTGGATGAAAAATAATATGAAAATAACAAACATAACATGTTTATACTCGAATTAAAGAAATTTGATGCAAGAAAATTAAAGAAGCTTAGCTAGTTAAAAATAAATAAGATGCAAACAAATTAGATGAAGTGTACCATCTTACCTACTGCATCTACCATCCAATATCTACTTAACTTATGACCAGTATACTATTTGGGTAGTGCTTGTGCTATGGCCTGAAATGATGGAGCCTGTTGTGATGGTGTTTGTTGTACTGCTTGTTGAATTGAAGGAGTTGGTTGTGATTGTGTTTGTCGTGCTGCTTGTTGAACTGGAGAAGTTGGCTGTGATGGTGTTTGTTGTGCTGCGGGTTGAACTAAAGGAGTTGGCTGTGATGGTGCCTTCTGTGTTATGGTCTAAAATAATGAAGTCAGTTATAATGGCACTTGATGTGCTGCAGGTTTAACTAATGAAGCAGCCCGTGATGGTACCTATTATGCTACGGGCTGAAATAATTGTGCCTGACGTGCTGGAGGCTACACTGATGAACTCAATTCTGATAGTTCCTGATGTGTTGTAGGTTGAACTGATGAGGAAGCTTGTGATTGTACCTGTTGTGCTATGGGCTGAACTAAGAAAAGTTGATGTACTGGAGGCTTTTATGGTGCTTAACTTACTGGAGGCTTTTATGGTGTTTGATGTACTGGAGGATGAATTGATAAAGTCAATTATGATGAAGGTTGTACTGGAGGCTGTGTTACAGGATGAACTAAGAAAGTTGATTCCAGAACTTTTGGATTCATTTGTGTTATAGTGTGAACTAATCGATTCAGGTGCAATGTGGTTGAAACAAAACGTGTCACTTAAGGTTTCAATTGAAGAAGTGATTTTAATGGTTGCTTTGACTTGTTTGCTTGTGATATGGATGCATTTTCTGAAGTATGTATCGACTGAACTGTCTTTATAATGTTATCTTCACGTTTTCTCTTTGACTTATCTATATTCAACAAAGGAAACTGTATTAGAACATCAATGAAATATTATTACTTGCAACTTGAAGAGAAAACAAATTAACTAATCTCCAGCAATGAAATATTTTTACCCGCAACTTGAATAAGAAACAAATTAACTAATCTGTAGAGAAAATATTTTCAACTTGAAGACACTTACCATAGATAGAATGGATCCAAATAATATACATTTGAAAACATAATTGTAACTTAATGGTTTCATCCTCTCCTTGACAAATTGCATCAAGTGCTAGTCCAGAAGTTCCTCGAGAAATCATTATCTTTCAAATCCAAATAGACGCATTTGATTAAACTAAACATAACCCTTAAACTCAAAAAATTAGAACGGAATATATTCACATAACTTATATCACATAGAAAACATTCAGAACTGGACGACATGATGATGACTATGATAATGTAATATGTAGTTCATCAAAATTATACCTTTTCATATCACATAAAGTAACTTAATTCCTATTAGACATATGCTTCTCTAAACGTGCATATTGTTGTTGTTGGTATGGTTCATTCTCGTATATTTCTTCTTCATCGGCTTCACCCATGCCATTCATAAATGCAAAGTCCAAAAATTGAGTCAAACTACGCTTATATTCAGATGTGTTTTTGGGCTTTCCAATCCAAGATTTATCCATCTAAATATGTTAAGAACTAATCTGCAACATAATTAAGAGTACAAATTCAGATTATCAAAGAGCTAAAGGGTTATCTTTTGGTGCATCAGGATATGATAGGATAGACAGAGAGAAATTGCATTTTGTCCTAGCCTTTCCTATTCTATGTAATCAAACATTAAACAGTACAACAACAACAACAACATACCTAGTGTATTCCCACATAGTGGAGTCTAAGGAGGATAGAGTGTACGCAAACCATACCTCTACCTCCGAAAAGTAGAGAGGTTGTTTTCGATAGATCCCCGACTTAGGAATATGTTTAAAAAATAAATAAATAAAGCAAAATACAGACTAGATTTGATGCAAATTTAGAAGATTTAAATTTTTCATTCAAGTTTTTTTTCTCCTATTACGCGTCAGTTATTGACCAATTGGTTCATCTAGATTACTATCGATCAAGTTGACTTTCCAAGACAACACACAGTGAGCGAGCTCCAACAACCCCCACTCCCACCCCACCCCCACAAATAAAGAAATGATGTCTTAATAAACAAGCACCAATAAATGATGGATTTCTTGTTGTGCACCCTCCCAGCTAGTCACAGGAGTCAGCAAAAGTATATTATTGATGCACCCTACATATCATGCTTTAACGTAACAGGGCTACTGTGATAGATATATGCCATTATACATTTGATTATCATATTTCACTTAAACAGTATCCTGTAAGAGTGAGGTAAAGCATTCAAGAAGCAGAAAAGAGTTATAAAAGATATTTATTCTACCATACCTTAAAGCAAAAATGGCCACTCTCATTAGTAAGTTTCACCTGAGGTTTGATATTTTGCGGGCCATGAGTCAGAGTTACCCGCATGCACACAACCATTTGCCAGAAGATCACGAAAATATAAAAAGAAACTGTAAATCTTTTCAAAGTTCTGACCATAAAACTAGACATATAACAACTTGGGATAGGTGTATGATGTTGCCTGGTAAGGAAGTAAAAAACTAGTACCAAGCTACTAAATCATACTGATCAAACTCATTTGACAGAACATTATCAGTGTATAATGGCTAATAGTATCTCCAAAAAGTGAACTCACTACTCATAAAGAAAAAGGTCATGTTATACAGAAATGACCAACCAACATAACAAATTAATTTTAGATTTGAACTATGTTTCATGTGCAAAACGTCACTATGAAAAAAAAGACACCAATAACCTAAGAAAGTTGCAAGTTCGATAGAAGAACATAAGAGAAAAACATGAAACAGTAAGTTTAGGAAATTAAAAAAAAATAAAAAAAGCTTTTTAATGGAGCTTCAACCAAGCACCACCAGCTAACTCATCTTAAGTCCAACCATTTGCAACAATAATACTCACTGAAATCCCACTAGCGGGGCTTAGGGAGAGTCGAGTGTACGTAGATCTTATCACTACCTCACAAAATCTTTACAACAATGCTTCAAATAAATAAATTTTCCCTAGAAACTCAAGATTAATAGTAACCCCAACAAATAAAGATTCCATCCCCCCCCCCCCCCTTTTTTGCACCTAAATCATCTTCACCACCAAACAGAACAACCCCATCAATTAAAGATTCCATTTTTATCCTTTTTTTGCAATTAGATCAAAACAAACAAGAGAGCAATTTGTTGACAAAACAAGAAAAAAACACAACATGCAAATTATTTACATAGCTGATACCTCAAATTTTTCAGCTAAAATTATGTGACTAGGTGTTGTCGTTGCTGACTGCTGCAGTCATCGGAGATTGGAATCACCAGAGAGAGGTCGGGTCGGTGAGGGACGGATTATTGAAGAAAGGAAAGAGGGCTTTTGAGAAAAGAGGGCTTTTGAGAGAAATTGATATATTCGCGGGTTTATTTCACTGCCCCAAAATTATTTGCGGTTTAATTTTTTAAGTATAGCGGCGCCTTCAACTACCCCAAAATATTTGCGTTTTATTTTTAATGATAGCGGGGGATTTAACCGCCCCAATTGTAATTAAAATAACAGAGGTATATAAACCCCCGCAATTTGATATATTTGTGGAGGTTAATACCGACCCCCAATTAAACCTCCACAAAATACACCTTTTTTGTAGTGGGTCGACGGTCGATTATGCTAATGGTCTATGTCGAGATATATGCACGGTCGATGACTGAGCAGATATCCGTACAAAAATCTTAAAATTTATAAATATTGTTTCTAATCAACGATCGTCGGGTTTATGGAATAGAGAAATAAACTTGGAGTCGCCTGAGCTACTGTAATGTACTTTCTAAAGAGGTTTTGAGTAATGTGAGTGATTTAAAGCTTTTTAACAATGGTTGAAAGTGTGTCTGAGAAGATAGCAAACAAATGGGGTAACAATGGATGCAATGGACAAGCTTATGATGTTTGTGGACTGATTTAGAGCTGATCGTCGAAAAATAATGTCGAAAAAGTGGCCTAAATCGGAGCTTTTTGGAGGGAAAGAACCTTCTATTTTAAGCTTTTGAAAAAAAATTAATTATTTTTGGAAACCTAGATATTTTTGTATTATATAATTGTGGATGATGGAGTGGGTTGAAGTATATTATTAAAAACATGCGGGTGAATTTGTTAAGTTGAAAAAATTGGATTATGGAGTGGGTTGAAGTGTATTATTAGAAACTTGTGAGTGAATTTGTTGAGTTGGAAAGATTGGATGATGGGGTGGCTTTAAGTGGGTATATGACCAATTTTTTAAGACTTTTGTCTAAATAACAAAATAAGTCTTGAAAATCCTTTTTGGCATGAAAGCCCAAGAGACATAAACATAATAATTCATGGCCTTTTGGTTTGCAAATAATCCCGGGATAAAATAATAATCCCGAGATAAAACTTTTTATCCATCGTGTGGTTGTAAATATTTGGGATAACTTATTCCAGGACTAATAATTAGTCCCGGGATAAGTTATCCTCCCAATTGGTGGGATAACAATCCCAACATTATTCTTACATGGGATAAAATCATAAAATGACAACGTTACCCTTAAATTCTTTGATTTTTCACTTCCATACACATAATTTGAGTGCTAAAATTTGAGTGCATAGTTTAAAATTTTTACTAAAAATATTTCTGTGAAGCAACTATAATTTGAGTGCATAATTTATTATATTTCTCAGGCTAACACAATTAAATTTATTATAATTTATTATTCATACTATAATTTGAATGCATAATTTAGTCTGTTTTTGCAATTAAATATTTTAGGAAGTATAAAAGCATTTACCGTTCAAAATGGTTGTAAAATATATAAATTATGTTCATTTATATATTTTAATTTCTCTAAAAGATAATAAAAAATTTTAAGAATGAATATTTAAAGCTTAAAAAGAAATATATATATATATATATATATATATATATATATATATATATATATATAAAAGTTAAATAAGATGGAGGGTATCCCGGTAATCAATCAATTTATTCCTAGAAATTATACCATGGGTATTACTTTGAATACAACAAACCAAATACTCAATAATAATAATCTCAGCATAACTTATCACATCATAACTAATTCCAGTATAACTTATCACATCATAACTTATCCCAACATAACTAATTTCGATATAACTTGTTTTCAAACCGAACACCCCTAACTGTCGTCGTACATTTTCTAGGGCTTCCGTTTCCGGTTTATCAACTTCTTTTATCTGTCATTCCTCTTTTCTTAATTCTCCTCCACTGTATTGGATTTGGGTCGCACGGATTGGATTCAAGGATTATTAAGTTTTTAATAATTAAATTTCAATCAATAAGAAATTGTCACATATTCAATTATTTATTTAAAAATAATTATATAAATGGATGAAATGGTATTTTAGAGTTCAAAGTGGATGGATGTATTCAATACGTGAAGGATATATTAGGCCGTTTTCCTTTTTTAAAAATTTCTAATATATTTTATCTGATATTAAGTTTATTTTGAATTTGTAAAGCACTTTTGTTACGTATACTTCACCGCAATAAGAAACTTTATAGTTTAATCCTAATTATTTGGTAAACAGAAATAATATGACGTCTTTTCAGTGCATATTATTATAGTTATATCCCCATCTCAAACAAGTGAAAATTGTTTATATAAATTCTCACAGAACATTTTTCTTTGTGTAAACTCATTCGTGGTACTATTGTGGTTTGGTACTAGCTGGTAGGAGTTATACATGTATTAAATTTTGTATTAGTAACATCATGTTTGATAGCATTTTTTGTTATGTATAAAATTCAATACACCTAATATGGTGTTTGGTTTTTAATTAATATAAAAATCCACACAATTAATACATGTATAAGTTATGAACGAATCTATATATTATTTTATGCTGGATAAAAGATGAAAGAATTAATATATGAATAATTAAATCCTCCATAATTAACCATGCATAAAAAATATATATATTACTAATAACTGCATAACTCTAACCAGATGTCAAACGACCATTAGTTAAACAAAAAAAAGTGGAGATGTCAAAAGCTTTGCAAAGAATCAAATAAAAAGATGATGTGATGGTAGTAACATAGTGTTCTTATTAAGGACTTGGAATTTTCCAACGTACCAAAAAGAAAAAGTTATAGTATATTCTTTTACAGCTTGAAGTTTTTCCTGAAGTCTAAATCTTAGTGATTGCCTCATCAACTTTTGTAAGTTGGCAAAATTAATACTCCATACTAGTACGTGTAAGCACCGACCAAAACAGTATATAAAGGATTAATTAGTTGACAGAAATTAGAAGTAGGAATCACGAGATTGTGGCCAGCAGAAGCTGAGTAAGGACTTTGACCCTAACATTACCGACATGAATTATGGTCGGACAATAGTTCGAGATCCCTTCACTCTAATTCAAAAGTCTTGGTTTGAACCTGTGGAATTGAAAAAACTTTGGTTGGGACTTGGGAGCGTCCCTATAGTTAGACTAACTGGTCAAGAAGACTATCGGAGTTTCTACTATGGTGAAGTGAAAGATCTACTTACAGAAATAAGTTTGGCAATGCATCAATTTATTCGAGTTTAACCAAATCCTAATACGAATATGAACACCAAGTGAGTTTTTTTTTTTTTTAAAAAAAAAAAAAAAAAAAAAAAGGACCCTAACGTTGCTTTCCTTGTAATGCAACAATTTTTAAAGTCTAATATTCAGTCAAACACATAAGGAAACCTAAATTACTCATAGTAGTACCTTCCTAAAATTCTAAATTTCCTATTGTAACTTTAACTCATAGTCACTATTTCAGCTTTATGATATTTTAGTTTCCTGATATTTACATATAAATAATATATTCTGGTTCATTAATTTTTAGCGGCTCGCATATCTTAATTTGACCAAGAGAGTTTAATTATTTAGTTTGAAGTTTTTCATTCACTTAGTATTAATATTTAAAATATTTGATTTCCCCATATTAAAATGTACGAAAATCAAACTTTAAGATTTTTATTCTGTCAGAAGTTCGAAATTTTGAGCCTTAGAAGCAATGTGGGCATAGGGCAAAAAGATAGAGTAATACTTTTCGGTCACAGTTCAAGCTCATGACATGACGGGTATTTTTCATTTTGGCACAAAAGACATCACAAATTTGTTCCTTCGGTTAGGCCGTTATCGAACGCAAGAGCAAGTATCCCATTTGAACTTATATGATGTCTTATAAAGCTCTTCGTTTTCCTCCTCTATTTCTGTCGAAAAAGTCTCACCTCTTAAGCAAGCTTTTGGGCTTAAGCTAAGCCCAAGATTTATTTTTCTTATGGCGTATCAGAGTATGACTCATCCCAATTAGAAAGTGATGGAGATGTTGAAGAAGTCCTCGGTCGGTCAATTTTGAATGGATGATCTCTTCATATGATTTGAACAAAACCTCACCTCTTGAGTTAGATTTGAGGGTTGAGTTATAGACCCAAAATTCATTTCTTTGTAATTCCAATATGATTAAAACCTCATTCGAAAGCTTGCTAACTTAGAAGCCTATGAGTCTTTCTCTTCACCCGCTCTCCTAAATTCCCCTCCTTAATTCAAAGACGTCACATTCTTTCAAGATCATAATTAATTTTGGCATTAGCGTACTATTAGGGCAATCATTCTTTTTGTTTCCTCTGCAATTCTAGCTAGCCCTTACTTGAAATATAGGATAATTTTCACATTAATCCTTATGTTTAGCACGTTGACCATCATTATTTACTATCTACAATTAACTTTATTCATTCTAATCCAGTAAACTGTTATTGTAATAATTAAGTGCCCATTTGGTACAAAAGATAAGAGATAACTAGTTTTCAAATTAATTTTAAGATGAGTTTATCTCATATTTGATTGAAATAAAACACATATAATAACTCATTCCGAAATTAATTATTTCAAATTATCATATTATTTTTATCCCATATTATAAATAAAATAACTAATAACTTCAAAATAACTAATTTTGAAAAAACTAATCCCTCAATTAACATGTCCACAACTAAACGACCCCTGAATGTCCCCACTAACAACTAGAGGCAAAAACGAGTCAGTAGTTGGCAAGACAGTCTACTAGTTGAAGTCTGTCCCACAAATTAAATAATTATATGGCCCAGAAAGCGTGCATGCATATGTACATTATTCATAACCTGTCTCTATTTACTTTTAATTTCTTGTCCATTGAGCCAGGTAAATATCAAGCCATGGATATTTATAAAACATAAATTTTGAAAGTAACTATACATAAAAGGGATTTGATATGTCGAGGATCTTTTGAAAACAACATCTTCACTTTTACTATAAAATATACAGCATCTTCACTTTCACTATAAAGTATACGTACACTTTTTCCTTCTCAAAACCTATTTGTGGAATTTCACATTTTCATTTGATTTCTTGTTGTTGAATACATAAAAAGGGACAAAAGATGAATATGTTAGGAAGACTATTTTGGAGGTTACAAATAATATTAGGAATTAAATGATAAAAAAAATTGGTCAAGTATTTAAAGTTGTATAACTATGAAATGAAGATGACCAACTTATGTTTTTTTTTCTTATGAATACTTGGCTTATAAGCACTTTTAATGTTTATCAAATGCATAGATAAATCAAAAAATATTTTTAAACTAGTTAACTTTAATCAATTTATAAAGGACTTTTAATTAGACTTTGCTTATACTGTTTGCTTTGAATTAATCTTTAAGCAAAATAATTTTTAAAATTTTCTAACAACCTATTAAGGGGTGTCCAAATAACAGAAATGAACCAATGTGTGTCGGACATTGCTTTAGCAACAGCAAGATTTGAGTATTCAAAATTTTAAAATCAAAACGTATTTATAAACTAGTTAACTTTAATCAATTTATAAACGATTTTTAATTAGACGTCGTCACTTATACTATTTACTTTGAATTATTCTTTAAGCAAAATGATCTTTGAAATTCTCTACCAACCTATTAAGTGGTGTCGAAATAACAAAAATGAACCAATGTGTGTCGAACATTGCTTATAGAAAGATTTGAGTATTCAAAATTTTAAAATATCTTAAAAGTTTAACACTAATGTTGGATGAGCAATATTATATCGAGAAATAAATATATTAATGTTGGAAAGAACCATAGGAGTATGTAATAAAAGAATTGCAAATTCAATTAAGTACATATACATATGTTACATTATATGCTCTCCTCATCATCTATTACTAGATTACTATTTTACACTGCACAAGATCCAAGTCCTCTTCAAGCTCGACACCTTTGATTAAAGTACCACTACTTGAATTATAGTACCATTGATCTGAACCTTTGTAGCCTCGAATGTGCAAGTAAGACTTAAAGCCCCGGCCAACTCCATAGTATCATCCAATATCGAATGAGCACGCAATATTTAGAAAATCATGAGGTCGAGGCATATAGACCTTCGATCTCCTCTATGCTCGAGTTGCACCCTTATAACATTCTCATGAAATATGTACCATAATATATATTTAATGCCCATTATACTTGTGTACTACACTCTCCTTTCCCAAAACCTACTCTGCGATTTCTCAAATCAAATTCTACCCATAGATTTTGTTGATGGAAATTGCCAATAATATTACTAGCAATGCCAAGTGTTTCTGACCGTCCGATCCCCACACAATGGATTCCACCCTCCACTTCATCCAACATCCTTTCCTTATTGATCAAAATCTCAACCCCATTTTCGAATTGCAATGTCATGTCACCTATCAATCGTTCAATTTCCATCCTATATTGGCTATCAAAACACATGTCAAGTGCATCACCATAAATGTAACCTTTCTTCAATTTTCGACCAGCTAACCTAATAATTTCTTCTCGCAACTTATTATACGCTTCTTCCACCAAGAAAGTGTATTCCGTGCCAGAATCAACGATCGTCTGGCCTGAACCACCAGCATTAGGTCGGAAAACTCTCTCAGAGATGTTCAATTTTTTCCCATTAATTTTTATCCCTACCATACCAATAGTGTATGCTAGGGGGTCCAAATTGGGCATGCGTTGACTTTGAGGGAAAGTCAACAAGTTCACATATCGAAAGGTACGAGAATTAGGATTTTGACCTAGGTAAAACGTTCCAATTGGTTTCACCGTATGATTACCTTGTCGAATCGGCACGCAATACGAGAATTTTTGTACCTTGGCTTGGGAGGCAAAAGAGAACCTTCCAAGATTCATTCCCAAAATACCCTCAGCATCACCGGACTCCGTGGCGCAACCAAGAATCAAAGGAGGGGTAGTTTGGGAACGTGAAAATGTAATTTTTTCACGGACGAGATTACCCTCAGCCAAAGTACCATCAGCATAGAAGTACGAATAATGACACAACCTATTTTGGTCGCATGATGTTGGAAGGGTAAAATCAGGAATTCTTGGCTTACACAAAGGATGACTACAAGGAAGGACGGAAAAAGAAGAGGACAAAGAAGGATCGAACGATGTTGTTGGAGGGGGTATTTTGGGAATTTTCTTGTGGCACTGAATCCAAGAAAGTTGGCTACCAGTGTCCAATACCATTTGTTGATTTTGTGGTGGTGTCCCTATAGGAAGTGTAATAATAAGAGCCATTGAATATTTAAAAGTTGACTTATAACTCAAAGATGGAACTCTAGGCATAGCTTTTGCATTTGTAGTTTGATGAGAAGTGGCGATAAGGGAAGAAAGAAAAAGAGCCTTAGATGAAGAATTATGTGACAATGTTGTTGATGTAAGTGGAAATGACATAGAAAAAGGTGCATTTTTGGCTGATAAAATGTAGAGAAAATTCAAGAATGTAACAAGGAGAAGAAGAAAAGTTGTTGAAGGAACAGAGGTCATGTTTTTTATTCTTATTAGATAATAGTAAATAGAATACTATTTGATATTTTTTTGAGGGGCAGTGGAGAAAGGAAGGAAAATTATTGGGAGAAAGTGAGGTGAATCATGAATGTGCAAGTAGATAGGGGTATTTATATGGAATTAATGGGAGGAAAAAAAAAAGGAAAATCCAAAGAGAAAATAATTAAGGAAAAAGAAAAAGAGGAAAACGCGGTTTTCTTTAATAGGGGGCTTTTAGTTGTATGCAAGCTGGTTGTAATGATAACAGTTACCTACTTTTCCTACTGAGCTGTTGGTGAGACACTGGCTAAGTTTTCACCAAAATAGTGGGAGTACTAGTTCACGGGTGGAGTCAAGTAAGGTCAGGAGTTCATTTGAATTTTTTTTGGTGAAAAATTATATTCCTTTTATAATATTGATGTGGCATTGTTTAACTTATCATGGTATTTAAAAAAAACAAAAATTGAAAATTATAGATGAAAATAATTCTTAAATATTTGTGTGGTTATAAACCAATTCATCAAGGATAAAACGAAAACTTTAAAGTTGTTTCTAATTATAGTCGGTGTCATTCTTGTTGACATGAAATACTAAAAAAGAAAAGAGTGTCGCATATATTTATACATAGTTAAAATTAACTTTTACATACATACATATATATATATACACACACACAACAACAACATACCTAATATATTCCCACCAAGTGGGGTCTGGGGAGGGTAAGTGTACACAATCCATACCACTACCTCAAATGTGAAATAGAGAGATAGTTTCCGATAGACCCCCGGCTCAAAATAAAACAATCTAAAATAAGGAATAATAATAGTAAGAATAGTAAAAGAACAAGATATAATAGGGATTAGCAAACTCAATAATACCATAAACAAGATACTCCAAGTAACACACCAAAAGATATCATATCCTAAACTAAGACTAACCTACTACCTTAATTCACCTCCCCCACAATTTCATATCCAAGGTCATGTTCTCGGTAAGCTGGAGCTACTCCATGTCATGTCTAATCACTTATTTCTTTGGTCTACCTGTACCACGCTTGAAACCATCTCTATCCAACCTCTCACACCTCCGCACTGGGGCATCCGTGCTCCTCCTCATCACATGACCGAATCATCTCAACCTCAGTTCCCTCATCTTGGCTTTCACCGAAGCCACACCCACCTTATCTCAAATAACCTCATTTCTAATCCTGTCTTTCCTAGTTAACTCATACATCCACCTTAGCATTCTCATTTCCGCTACCTTCATCTTTTGGCTGTGGGCCTTCTTAAAAGGCTAATACTCCGCCCCATAAAACAACACCGGTCTAACCACCACTTTGTAGAACTTGTCTTTAAGTTTTGGAGGTACTTTTTTTTCACACAAGATTCCAGAGGCGAACCTTCATTCATCCCCCTACCCCAATTCAATGAGTGACATCTTCGTTAATCTCTCCGTTCTCCTGAATCATAGACCCTAGATACATACACACACATACATACATACATACATACATACATACACATACATACATACATATATACATACATACATACATATATGTATGTATGTTTGTATGTTGAATCCTCTTTTAACTATTCTTGTGTTTACTAGAATCTTCTAGTAAAAATTCTAGCATTATTCCCACTGATTTTGGAACTCCTATTCATTTAAGTTTGTGTCACATAAAACCATTAAAGAAGATGAATACAAGATTTAATATTTTGTATGTTTTTACGGCAATTTCAAATTAATAATATAATAATAACTCAGTTCACAGCTAAATATTAATAAATATTGATAGATTTCTAATATATGTATATGGAGTAAAAATTAATGTACTCATATGAACCCATTATCATGTCTTTAGATTCGCTGTTAAACATACTTTACCAAAATATCTTCTTTTATTATAACTTAATTTCAAAACTTCTCATTAAGAATCGAGGTATTTTATTACATTGGGAGACGGACATTTGGAAGTTGATTAGTAGGCTTTTGGATAAGGAGGTTCTGGAGATCAATTTAATTAATATATTTAATTAGCATATGCAACTTGTCCTCTGGTCATTGTTTTCTTTAATTATTTCCCTTCTCATTTCTTTTGACCAAATTTCCTTCTTGTCCTCTTATTGTCATATTCTTTTGCATTCTTTCGGCACCTCCCTTTCAATATTTCTTCTTTTTCCCGTCCACTAATTCTCACAATTACAAAATAAAATGTATGTGGTAGTAATGAGGGTGTAAGTTTTGGGCACAAATAATGTATACGCTAGCTAGGTGTTATAATTAAGGCACTTTAAAGTTTACTATAAAAAGATCTATAATAATTCATAATTTGTCACAATCTAAGACTAAATCTATGATATATATTATCTGTTTTGGCCAAATAGATTTTCTTAAATTTATTCATAAGACTGATTATGTCGAGTGCAATAGAGTGTGTAATACAGAAACGTGTGTTATGCTTTATAAAATTATATTCACTTTCATTTTCATGCGAATGTAAAATTTGTTTTAAGGCGTCATGTGCGTCACTTTCAAAAAAAAATTATCACTCTAGAAGTTTGTCATCATTTTCTTTGGACCCCACTCATTGGCTTGCCCTTTGTCATACGCATCACTATCAAAAAACGATGCCAACTAATTTTAAGGAAAAATTATATAACTAGACAATTATCAATGCCTAATCTACATAACCACACCTAATTTTTTAAAAAAAATTACAAAACAAAACGTATCTTTAATACAGAAACGTGTGTTATGCTTTATAAAATTATATTCACTTTCATTTTCATGCGAATGTAAAATTTGTTTTAAGGCGTCATGTGCGTCACTTTCAAAAAAAAATTATCACTCTAGAAGTTTGTCATCATTTTCTTTGGACCCCACTCATTGGCTTGCCCTCTGTCATACGCATCACTATCAAAAAACGATGCCAACTAATTTTAAGGAAAAATTATATAACTAGACAATTATCAATGCCTAATCTACAAAACCACACCTAATTTTTTAAAAAAAATTACAAAACAAAACGTATCTTTAATTATACAGATACCTAAAAATACACGTTCGAATAACGCTTAATAAATTGTTCTATTTTACACTGTTCATACATATAACTTTAACTTAATAGAAAAAACTTAGGAACGTCCTTAATTGAGTATCTTTGTTAGACTATATACTAAAGTTATCCTTTGTGGTTCACCTAATCAAGAAATGGAATCTTCTAAGAACAAAAGCAAAATGTGTGTAATCGAATGTTTCACTCATTCAACAAAAAGAACATTCAATTCTCTCAAACACACGTCTTTTGGCTAACTTTAACTTTTTGCTTTTTTGTATTTTTCCTTTCTTATTAAGAAAGATTTAAAAAAAAATAGTTAAAACAATTATTATGAAACATAAAGGTGGAATTCAATCATAAAATTTTATGGTGGTGTACAGCAAAATGTCTTCTCATAAGCTCTTCTTCTAACAGTCACATTATGTTCTTACTTTTCTTTTTAGGGTGCGTTTGATAGGAAGGAATCCGAAATGAATTTTTTTTTTTCGAAAAAATAAGTGGTTTTTTAATGTAATAATATGATTTGTGAGATTTTACATTTTATGTGATTTAACCATTTTGTTCCTCTCCATAGTTGCTACATGTTGATTTTGGAGTATGGGATGGTCGGCACGGTTCCTAATGTGATCGAAAATATTTTGGGAGAGTTTCTGGTTTTAGCGACTTTCAAAGCCATAAAGTTGATCTCGATCAACATTTATTGATCTGAGTGCCGAATGATGATTTAGATAGTTTCATTAGGTCTAGAACGTTGAATTTGGGCTAATAGCAGAGTTGGTTCGAATTTGGAGCCTTTAGTTTGCATTTCAATCCTCCGTAAGAAAAATTCGTGAAATTTGCCTTAGAGGGGTCTCGCAGGGGTTAATTTATTAAAAATATTCCTTTTGTAAAAATCTAATATCGCCATTGAGTCTGAAATATCGAAAGTAGTCTGGTAACATATATGGTTTGTTTCTGTGAGGTCCTGAACGAATCTCGAGGATCCGTTCGGAGACCTTATAACATGCAAATATAGATGTCTACAGTTGATATCTGGGGTATAGAACCTTTTTCGTGAACGTGGGTCTTTAGACGCGAATATGGAGAAGAAAATTTTCCCCTTCATCGCGATCGGGAGATGGTGGTTGCAATCGCAAAGGGTAAACGAGTCCAAATCAGGAATTTCACCTTCTTTGAGGATGCGATGGGGCTGTCGCGAATGCGAAGGCTAACTCTTTAACCTTCGTGAATGTGAAGGCCATTTTTGTCTTGGTCATCTGTTGACCCTTGTGAACGTGAAGGTTAATCGCGATCGCGAGGTACTGTTCACAAAACAGTATATAAATCCCATTTTTGTGATTTTTTAGTATTGTTGGACTTTGAGCTTTGGATTTGGGCAATTTTTAAGATTTTCATCGCTATTTTGAGCTTGGGTAAGCTCCAAAACCTTAATTCCGTTACTTTTCATTGATTTATATCATCAAAAAACTCTTTCATCTTGGTTTAACCTGGGATTTTGAGGATTTTTATGGAAAAGCTTAAAAATAATTTTTCTATGATTTGAGCCTCGTTTTTAACTTGTTTTGCATGGATTTCAAACTATGGATTTCTTTAACCTAGGGAAGTGTATCCTAAAATAAAATTCTGATTTTACCCCTTTTTTTTTTTAACTCATTTTTCGAATCCATTTTGAATATAGCTCAAATATAGGCAATATGGATATCATTAGCTTTCGTTTAACGTGTAGATGCTATATTTGATTGTTGTCATTGATTCTGAGGTCGTTCAAAAATAAAAAGCTCTGTGTTGTGGTATTGATACAAGAGGGTGAGGTGATTGCTTATACCTCTCAGTTGAATTTTCATGAGAGAAATTACCTAATCCATGATTTGGAGTTGTGTAATGCCCCGAATCTGGTACCTAGAACGCTACACGGTGCTTATGACCCTGAAGAACCACAAGCTAACCCATGACTGATATCTGTACCAGTATACTACATAATATACTGAATAATGCAAAAACATGAACTGAAATGCCATAAGGTTCACATAACTAAAGTAAAACATAATATATAAATGGAGTATGAAATACCCTAAACAACTGAAATAATTGTCTGAACATAATATTCTGGAAAGCCTCTAACTGACTGAACTGTCTGAGTAAGGAGTTGATGGGACATATCCCCAATTAACTCCAACTAATAAACTAATTAATGAGATAATAGGGAAATAGTCATGTCCTCGAAGGATGAGGACTCACTGTTAACTCTGACTGCTGACATCTGGAATCTACTAATGCTCTGGAGAACTCACTGTTAACTCTGACTGCTGACATCTGGAATCTACTGATGCTCTGGAGATCATGTCTCTAAACCTATGGTATAAGACACCATAGCGCAAACGCGTCAGTACTTTGAATGTACTAGTATGCATGTGAGGTAGGTTGAATGCATGGGGTTCATATACATGAAAAATACTGGCTAACTGACTAATATGAATGTGAGAATACATGCATACATACGTAGTAATTATATCTGAAATCATGGTAACATGAGTATGCTGATGACTAACATGACTAATGACGGAATTTTGATAACTGATAACATGAGTGACTGTATCTAATAGTCCTGAATCTGATGGAACTAGGTGATTTCCGTACTGTATCTGAGTTGACTGTATCTGACAGTCCTGAATTCTGAAGAACTATCTGAATTCTTTTACTGAGACTGATGCTTAGACTGTGGAAGGTAGTCATCTAACCAACATGCCCCAAATGATGCATTAAATTGGGGTCCAATCTATGCCCTGATTAGAAGGGTATCAATACCGCGCCACTGGTAATGACAACATGTGAGTGACCCTAATATAACAGGTAACTCTAGTGAGAATGATGGGAACCCTCATATAGCAGGCTATGATGTCTCAACCTATACTAGCTACATAGTTCTGGAATGCAAGGATTGCTTCTAAGAATCATACCCTCATATAACAGGTGAGTTCCCAAGGATGGGAACTCACC
>NC_061115.1:177593968-177632334 GCF_002878395.1 Capsicum annuum | reverse complement strand
ACAGGTAACTCTAGTGAGAATGATGGGAACCCTCATATAGCAGGCTATGATGTCTCAACCTATACTAGCTACATAGTTCTGGAATGCAAGGATTGCTTCTAAGAATCATACCCTCATATAACAGGTGAGTTCCCATCCTTGGGTTCGCTCGGTGCTAATTTCTACTCCCATCTAAATAGACACTGAACATGATTTACTGAACTGGACAAAGATTGAGTTACTGAAATTCATTGACAGACGAAATACTACTGATATCTGACAACTGACTGAGTTCATGAGATTATGGAGATTTCTTGAGTCATAAGACTGTCTGAAGTCTAAGGATCATAGCTTGACTGAGAGTATCATAAAAACATGACATGGCTCTAGGCACACAGCTAATGTTTCGGGTACAAGTACCCCCATAACTCGATAGAAGGAAACTGACAAAGCATGACTTTATCAAGTACAACACCCACATCAACAATACATAATTTAATAAGTTATGGATTTCATGAAGTACAGGGTTATCATACTATCTAACATGGACGAGAATGTTGATAATCATATCATAGTCTCATATTCTAATATCATGGCCATTCCGACAACATACATATTTCACAATGATAGCATGGAAACTTTTTAAACATAGGGGGATGACAAGCATGTCACATTTAGCTTATGCCTTGAGCTATAAAGCAAGATTTCTACTTTTACAAGTATTTTATCAACCACCTTGCATGCACAACTTAGGGCATAAGTGAATTCATTAAATTACACATCATAAGCAACTAAAGTCATGGATTTTATCTTGCATGGTAACATAATACCATGATAAACACTCAAAGATTCCAACTTTGAAATCAATCAACGTCAACAACATGATTACAAATAACCCACAACATAAATACCATGATTTATAGATAAAACAAGGTTCTTGAGCTTCACGGATGGAAGAAATCCATGAATAAATACAATGCATACCTTAGTTCATGATTTCGTGAAGATTCACGGTGAAACTGTCTTTAAATTAGATCTTCTATGAAAACCCTAGCTTGTTCTTGAGAGAAACTAGTATATTTTTGGGTGAAAAGTGGTTGAATCACATGTTAAAGGGCTTAAATAGGGGTGGAACGTTTACCCTTTTAACCCTGAATGAGTCATTTAATTTCAGTGAAAATTTTTCGAATTAGACCCTTGGCGCGACGCGATGCCATCGTGCCGTGTCGCTGGATTTTGATAATTGAAAAATTGAGGTATGGTGTGACGCAGAGCCATTGCATTGCCCCTTCTTTTGCAACCTGGAACTTTGGCGTGGCTTGGAGAAAATTGCGCTGAGACACTGGAAAAGAACAATTGCCATTTTAGCTTGTGGCACGGCGCGCCATTAACTTATATGGCACTGTTTTTTGATGGGAACTTGAAATAGTCATAACTTCTTACGTAGTTATCAGATTTAGGCGAATTTTATATCGATCGAAAGCTCATTGAATTTTCCACATGACAAAAAAGTGAAAATTTTAAAAATACCACATTTACAAAAATGGATTCATCTTTTAAAGTAAGTTTCTAACATTCTTGAGATGATTTCAAGCAAGGAAAAGTACGGGGTTTTACAATATCTCCCCTTTGAGAACATTCATCCTTGAATGAGACTAAGAGTGAGGGGAGAAGATAACCGACGTACATACTGAACTTGAATAACTGAAACATGATCTCATGACTGACATAACTGATAACTGAATATATCATACTGGACACGCATACCTGATGCATGCGTAACTGATTCATGAATGCATGATTGAGTGTTCTGAGGAACTAAGTTTCTCCCAATGAGAATACATCTGATGCATAATTATATAACTAAACCGATACGTGAATGCATGACTGAATATGTAATGGTACTTGATACTAAGTTTGTGATGAACACTGAACATTAAACTGAGTAAGCTTAAGGAGAATTGTTACCTTGAGCTTGATCTGAGTTGGCGGAGAAGAGGTGAGGATACTTGGTATGCATATCTGCTTCTGCTTCCGAAGCATCTCCCTCGATGGACTGATTTTGCCAAAGAACTTTAACCAGAGGGACTTCTCTATTCCTCAATCTACGAGTCTGATAGTCTGGGATTTTAACTGGAATCTCTTCATAAAAGAGGCTGTTTTGAACATCGATGCTCTGAATAGGGACTACAACTTTTGAGTCACCTATACACTTCTTGATCAAGGAGACATAGAAGACCGGATGAACTAAGGATAGATCTGAAGGCAATTCAAGCTCATAAGCTACCTTGCCGAATCGACTGAGAATCTTGGAGGGACCAACACATCGGGGACTGAGTTTCCTTTTATTGCCAAACCACTTCACTCCCTTCATGGGAGAGATATTTAGATAGACATAGTCACCAATTTCGAACTCGAGATCTTTTCTATGAACATCTGCATAAGACTTCTGTCATCTCTGAGAAGCTCGGAGTCTTTCTCTAATCAACTGGACTTTTTCTAAGGCATCAAATACCAAGTCAGGCCCTATAATTGAGGCATCACTAACTTCAAACCAACCAATTGGAGATCTACATCTCCTACTGTAGAGATCTTCGAATAGAGCCATGTGAATACTAGAATAATAGTTGTAGTTATATGCAAACTCAATCAAAGGCAAGTGGTCATCCCAACTACCTTTGAAATCAATTGCACACACCCTTAGCATATCTTCTAGAGTCTGAATGGTCCTTTCTGACCATCTGTCTGAGGATGGAAGGCTATACTGAGATGAACTTGGGTACCAAGACCCTTTTGGAATGCTTTCCAAAAATGAGAGGTGAACTGGGTACCTCTGTCTGAGATAATAGACAGCGGAACACCGTGCAATATGACCAAATCCCTGATGTAGAGTTTGGCGTAATCCTCGATTGAATAAGAGGTATAGAATGGAAGAAAATTGGTTGATTTGGTCATTCTGTCTATAATGACCCAGACTGAATCATGTTGATGACGAGTTTGAGGCAAACCCGTCATAAAGGCCATGTTCACTTCTTCCTACTTCCAAGTATAAATAATAAACTCCTGCATAGGACCACTAGGCTTCTGATGCTCTATCTTAACTAGTGACATATAGAGCACTTAACCACAAACTTTGCAATATCTCTTCATTCCACTCCACTAATAGACTTCCTAAAAGTCACGGTACATCTTTGTGGCCCCTGGATGAATAAAGTAGAGCGCATCATGCGCTTCTTCATGAATTCGCTGCCTTAATTCATCTACACTTGGAACACAGAGACGACCCTGACAACGCAAAACACCATCTCCCTCTTGGGAGAAAACCTCTACTTTCTGATCCTGAACTGACCCTTTCAACTTCACAAGCCCGGGATATCTATCTTTTTTTTCCTTTACCTCAAAAACTAGAGATGATTTTAAACTACTCTGAACCCATATATCACCCTCATTTGTATTGACTAAGCAAACGCCTAGTCTGGCAAGCTGATGTACTTCCTAAGCTAACTTCTACTTACTGTCATCCACATGAGCAACACTACCCATAGACAGTTTACTGAAAGCATCGGTCACTACATTGGCCTTGCCCGAATGATAGAGGACACTCATGTCATAATCTTTCAAGAGCTCAACCACCTTCTCTAATGAAGATTGAGATCTTTCTGAGAAAAGAAATACTGAAGACTCTTATGATCTGTGAAGACATCTACATGAACTCCATAGAGATAATGCCTCTAAATCTTCAAGGCAAAGACTACGACGGCTAACTCAAAATCATGAGTAGGATAATTCATCTCATGGGGTTTAAATTGTCTGGAGGCATAGGTTATGACCTTACCATGCTGCATAAGAACATAATCCAAACCTACTCTGGATGCATCACAATACACTACGAACCCATCTGGACCATCTGGAAGAGCTAAAACTGGAGCTGAGGTGAGTCGAGTTTTCAACTCCTGAAAGCTCTTCTCACAAGGATCTGACCACTAAAACTTGATTTTTTTCTGAGTCAATCTGTACATAGGGGATGCAATAGAAGAAAATCCCATAATAAACCGTATGTAATAGCTAGCCAAACCCAAGAAACTTCTAATATCTAATGGACAGATAGGGTGAGGCCAGTTTCTTACTGCTTCGATCTTTTGAGGATCTACTCTAATTCCATCACCGAAAATGATGTGACCAAGGAATACTACTGACCTTATCCAAAACTCGTACTTACTGAATTTGGTGAATAATTGATGATCTCTGAGAGTCTGAAGTACTATCCCAAGATGGTTTGCATGATTGCGCTCACTGCGGTAATAGACCAGAATATCATCTATGAAGACTATGACGAACATATCCAAGTACTACTTAAACACACGGTTCATCAAGTCCATAAAAGTGGCTGGGACATTGGTAAGACCAAATGATATGACTAGAAATTTAAAGTGACCATACCGAGTTCAGAAAGCTATTTTCGGAATGTCGCATTCCCTAACTCTGAGCTGATGATAGCCGAGTTTGAGATCTACCTTAGATAAATAATTGGCACCCTGAAGTTGGTCAAACAAGTCATAGATTCTGGAAAGAGGATACTTGTTCTTGATCGTGACCTTATTGAGTTGATAGTAGTCTATACATATTCTAAGGGAACCATCTTTCTTACGTATGAATAATACTGAAGTGCACCACAGGGAACTACTGGGTCTGATGAATCCCTTATCTAAGATATTCTTCAATTGTTCTTTCAGTTCTTTGAGTTTTGCTAGTGCCATTCTGTATGGCGGAATAGAGATAGGCTGAGTATTTGAAAGAAGATCAATACTGAAGTCTATTTTCTTTTCGGAAGGAATTTCTGAAAGATCTTTAGGAAATATATCTGAATGTTCATTCACTAATAGGACTGATTCAAGACTGGGAGTTTCAAAACTAGTTTCCTTAACTCGAACAAGATGATATACACATCCTTTAGATATCATTTTTTGTGCCCGGAGGTAGGAAACAAGCTGACTTCTGAAAGTGGATACACTACCCTTCCACTCTAGGATAGGTTCATTCAAAAACTGAAATTGGATTATTTAATTTTTGTAGTCGACTGTGGTATAGAAGGAATGAAGCCAATCCATGCCGAGAATGACATCAAAATCAGTCATCGCTAATTTGACTAAGTTTGCTGAGGTGACTTTCTGAGATATCATAACCAGGCAGTTCCTGTATACCCGCCAGGCTATGATGGTTTTACCCACTTGAGTAGAGACTGAAAAGGGCTCTACTAGAATTTTAGGACTGACTCTGAAATCAACTGCTATATAAGGAGTGATAAAAGACAAAGAATCTCCTAGATCTAGCAAAGCGTAAACATGCATATGAAAGATCTGTAACATACCGATAACCACATCAGGAGAATTTTCTTGGTCTTGTCGGGACTGAAGAGCATAGAGACAATTTAGGTGTTGCCCACTAGTAGCATTGGAGGTGGCGCCCTACTGATTTAGGCGATCAGAATAAGCTGAGGAGCGATTCTATTGACCCTAAGGACCTGGCTGAGGAGAGTCTCTAACTCCATGGCCTGGCTTGCCATATCTGAATTAAATACAACTGTCAGCTCTGGAAATACCCTGATGCTGCTTGCTATAAGTCTGGCAAAGAGGATAGGTATGGGCACTGCTAACACTGCCCTGGGACTTAGATCCTGGCGCTCTATCTTTGTTACCCTCTCTGAACTTAGAAAATGGAGCAATGGCTAAAGAAGAAACTGGAACTGATGACCTAGGATGAAACAGAGAACGATTTCCTCCTTTTGACTTAGGCTGAGATAAGTTGAAACTACCTATCTTCGCTCTCTTATTCTTCTTCTCCCTATCTTAATCTTCTGCTCCTCTATCTGTTGAGCATGATTTAAGAACCTGGCTAAATTCATGTAACTATTTAGTATGGAGAATCTACACTCATTAACCACGCTATCATTCACCCCTGAAATGAACTTACTCATCCTTGCCCTGCTATCTGTAACCACATGAGGGGCATATCTGGATAATTGAGAAAACTTAAGAGAATACTCTTTCACTGTCATATTGCCCTGCCTGACGTTGATGAATTCTAGCACCTTAGCTTCTCTAAGCTCTAGGGAAAAGAATCTATCAAGGAACACTGAAGCAAACTCCTCCCACTCAACTGACCCTGCATCGTCTTCCCACTCTAACTTTCACTACTTGAACCAAGTATGAGCCACATCCTACAATTGATATGCAGGTAGCTCAGCACTCTCACTAGACGTAACCCCCATTATGTCTGTAACCTTCTGCTACTGATCTAGGAATTCTTGAGGGTCCTCATCTATCTAAGACCTAAGAAAGGATGGAGGATTCATTCGGGTAAAGTCCCGAATCATGGCTGCAGCTGAATTGGCCATAGGGTTGGTCGAAACGACATTTGGTCGTTCATTCTGAGCAGCAACTGACTGGACAAGAGTACTGAATATGGCCCTAAACTCTGCAAGAGAAATATATTCATCCAAAAAATCTTCTTGGACAGACTACGTTCTTCTCTAGGGAGGTATGTTCTGAAATAAGGAGGAGAAACGGATTAGACTGTGAGATTAGATTGAGATTATGCTCACTGACATGACATGAATACTGAAAGAATGAAACTGTTCCTAAAACATCTTATAGCCTCCTACACATAAATGTGGTGCGCAACACACCCATGTACAAAACTCTACTAGATGCAGGACTTTATTGAACCTTAGGCTCTGATACCAAGTTTATAACACCCCGAATCTGGTACCCAGAATGCTACATGGTGCTCATAAACTCGAAAGACCACAAGCTAACCGATGACTGATATCTGTACCTGTATACTTCATAATATACTGAATAATATGGAAACATGAACTGAAAGGCCATAAGGTTCACATAACTAAAGTAAAGCATAACATCTAAACGAGGTATGAAATACCCTAAACAACTGAAATAACTGTCTGAACATAGTAGTCTAGAAAGCCTCTAACCGACTAAACTGTATGAGTAAGGAGTTGATGGGATATGTCTTCAATTAACTTCAAATAATAAACTAATTAATTAGATAATAGGGAAATAGTTATGTCCTCGAAGGATGAGGACTCACTACTAACTCTGACTGTCGACATCTGAAATCTACTGATGCTCTGAAGCTCATATTTATGAACCTACGGTATAAGGCACCATAGCGCAAATGCGTCAGTACTTTGAATGTACTTGTATGCATGTGAGGTAGGCTGAATGAATGGGGTTTATATGTATAAACAATACTGGCAAATTGACTAATATGAATGTGAGAATACATGCATGCATACGTATTAACTATATTTGAAATCATGATAACATGAGTATGCTGATGACTAACATGACTAATGAATGAATTTTGAGAATTGATAACATGAGTGACTGTATCTGACAGTCCTGTATCTGATGGAACTAGCTGAGTACCGTACTGTATCTGAGTTTACTATATCTGACAGTCCTGAATTATGAAGAACCATTTGAGTTCTTTTACTGAGATTAATACTAAGACCGTGGGAGGTAGTCATCTAACCGAAATGCCCCAAATAATGCATTACAATTGAGCTGGGGTCAAATCTATGCCCTAATTGGAAGGGTATTAATACCGTGTCATTGGTAAGGACAACAAATGAGTGACCTTAATATAACAGGTAACTCTAGTGAGAATGGTGGACACCCTCATATAGCAGGTTAAGCCAGCTCATCTACCCTTATATCGCAGGCTATGATGTCTCAACCTATGCTAGCTACATAGTTCTAGAACACAAGGATTGATTCTAAGAATCGCACCCTCATATAACAGGTGAGTTCCCACCCTTGGGTTCGCTCGGTGCTAATTTCTACTCCCATCTAAACAGACACTGAACATGATTTACTGAACTGGACATGGACTGAGTTACTAAATTCCATTGACAGACAAAATACTACTGATATCTGACAACTGACTGAGTTCATGAGATCATGGATATTTCCTGAGTCATAAGACTGTCTGAAGTCTAAGGATCATAGCTTGACTGAGAGTATCGTAAAAATATGACATGGCTTTAGGCACACAGCTAATGTTTTAGGTACAAGTACCCCCAGGACTTGATAGAAGGGAACCGACGAAGCATAACTTTATCAAGTACAAGACCCACATCAACAATACATAATTTAATAAGTTGTGGGTTTCATGAAGTACAGGGTTATCATACTATCTAACATGGATGAGAATTCTGATAATCATATCATAATATTATATTCTAATATCATGGCCATTCCAACAACATACACATTTCATAATGATAGCATGGAAACCATTTAAACATATGGGGATGACAAACATGTCACATTTAGCTTATGTATTGAGCTATAAAGCATGATTTCTACTTTTTCAAGCATTTTATCAACCACCTTGCATGCACAACTTAGGGCATAAGTGAATTCATTAAATTACACATCATAAGCAACTAAAGTCATGGATTTTATCTTGTATGGTAACATAATATCATGATAAACACACAAAGATTCCAACTTTGAAATCAATCAACGTCAACAACATGATTAAAAATAACCCACAACATAAATACCATGATTTATAGATAAAACAAGGTTCTTGAGCTTCATGGATGGAAGGAATCCATTAATAAACACAATTCATACCTTAGTTCATAATTTTGTGAAGATTGACGGTGAAACTTTCTTGAAATTGGAACTTCTATGAAAACTCTAGCTTGTTCTTGAGAGAAACTAGTATATTTATGGGTGAAAAGTGGCTGAATCACGTGTTAAAGGGCTTAAATAGGGGTGGAAAGTTGACCCTTTTAACCCTGAATGCATTATTTAATTTTAGTAAAAATTTCTCGAATTGGACCCTTGGCGCGACGCGGTGCTATCGCGCCGTGTCACTGGATTTTGACAATTGGAAAATTTGAGGGATGGTGCAACGCGAAGTCATTGCATTTCCCCTTCTTTTGCAACCTGTACCTTTGACGCGACGTGGAAAAAATCATGTTGAGACACTGGAAAAGGACAATTACCATTTTAGCTTATGGTGTGGAGCGCCACTGACCAATATGGCGTTGTTTTATTATGGGAACTTGAAATATTCATAACTTCTTACCTGGTTATCAGATTTAGGTGAATTCTATATCGATGGAAGGCTTATTGAATTTCTCACATGACAAAATATGAAAATATTGAAAATACCACATGGTCAAAAATGGATTCATCTTTCAAAGTAAGTTTCTAACATTCTTGAGATGATTTTAATCTAGAAAAAGTATGGGGTTTTACAAGTTGGCAGTCATGGTATTTGTGTTGAATTGTGGCATCATTACTTGCATAGAGTTCCTTGCTAGATTTTCTCAAATTATCACAGACTTCAGTACTTCTTCGTCAGTGGGATCTTAATATGAGACAATGGTGTTGACTTGAGTTGTTTAAGGATTATAATCTCACTATTCTTTATCATCTGGTTAAGACTAATGTGGTTTCAAAGGCCTTGAGCCGGTAGTCGACTAGTATGGTAAGCTTAGCTTTTCTCTTGACCCAGGAGTGACCTTTAACCTTGGAGGTTCTGTCTTTAATTAACCAGATGGTTAGGTTTGATATTTTGACACCCAAACATATTTTAGCCTTTGTTGATGCTAGAATTTCTTTGATGGAGCATATTCAAGCTCACCAGTTTGATGATGATAGTTTAATGGTGATTTGAGATAAGGTGTTGAGTGGTGAGGTTAAGACGGCATCTTTTAATTTTGATGGCATTTTAAGAATTAGAGGCTGAGTTGGTGGATGAGTGAGATTGATTTTAGAAGAGGTGCATTATTTTACGTATTCCCTCCATCCAGAGGTGACTAAGATGTATTATAACTTGAAGCAGCATTACTGATGGGGTGGTATGAATAAAGATATAGTGATAAAGCCTGTTGCTTATATTGCTAGTAGGTGAAGGCTGAGCATCTGAGATCAAGTGGGTTGCTTCAGAGATTACCTATTCTTGAGTAAAAGTGGGAACAAATTACTATGGACTTTGTGAGTGGGTTGCCTAGTACTTCTCGTGGTTTTGACAACATTTGAGTTATTGTAGATCAGATGATCAAACTGGCCCATTTTGTACCTATTCAGATTTTCTTCAGTGCTAAGAGGTTTACTTGTATCTATGTTCATGAGATAGTTCATCGTCATGGAGTACTCGTGTCCATTATTATTTCAAACACAGACTTAGTGTTTACTTCTATTTTCTAATGGACATTTTAGGAGGAGTTGGATATTCGGTTGACCTTAGCACAGCTCTCCACCCCCAAACCAATGGTTAATTGGAGTGGGTTATTTAGATTTTGGAGGATATGTTTCGCATTTGTGTTATGGACTTCGGAGGTTAGTGGGAGCAACATTTGGCCTTAGTGGAGTTTGCTTATAATAAAAGCTACTATTCGAGTATTAAGATAACACCTTTCAAGGCATTGTATGGTAGGCGTTGTCGATCTCCTAGTAATTGATTTTTGACTTCAGAGGTTAGACCATGTGGTACCAACTTGCTTCGCGAGTCTTTGGATAGAGTTTGAGTGATTCAAAATAGGCTTCGAGCAGTCTAAATTAGGCAAAAGAGTTATGTAGACTGTAGGATTTGTACCTTAGAGTTTGAGATAGGTGATCGAGTTTTTCTTCGTTTGTAGCTCATGAAGGGCTTGATAAGGTTTGAGAAGAGAAAGAAGCTTAGCCCTACGTATATCGGGTCATTAGAGATTCTTCAAATGGTTGAGGGGTTATTTATGAGTTGGTATTAACCTTAGAATTTTCATTCATTCATCTAATTTTTCATGTATATATATACTTTGGCGCTATCTTTCGAATAAGTCTCACGTTCTTCATTGAGACTCAACTCAGTTGGATGAGAGATTGAACTTTAAAGATCAGCTAGTGTCCATTTTTGCTAAAGATGTCAAACAGTTTCATTTTAGAGTAATTTGTGTTGTTAAGATTCAGTTGAGACACCATATTATTGAGGAGGTTACTTAGAAGATTGAGTCTGACATGCATAGTAGTTACCACCAGCTCTTTTATCGATTTAGATATTTTCTTACCTCTTAGCTCAAGGACAAATTAGAGTATTAGTAGTGGATGTTGTAATGACCTGATTTGTGAAACTTTGCAATTGATGTGATTTGAATATTTTTTTCCATTTACATAGTTGCTACATATTGATTTTGGGGTCTGGGGATGGTTCAAACATAATTCCCGATGAGATCTAATAAATTTGGGAGAGTGTAATTTTTAAAGACTTTAAAAGTCATATAGTTGACTTCGATCAGTTTCATTAGGTTTGAAATGTCGAATTTGAATTAGTAACGGTGTTGGTTTGGTTTCAAGCCTTTAGTTTTCATTTCGATCCTCCATTTGAAAAACTAGTGAAATTTGTCTTAACGGGGTCTCGGGGATTAGTTTTTTAAAAATAATCTTCTTTCAAAATTCAACATCGCCATTGAGTCTGAAACATCAAAAATAGCATGGTTGCATATAGGTATGAATCTAAGGGATCTTGAATAAGTGCCGAGGGTCCATTTTTAACATACAAATTCAGCTGGTACACAACTAATATCTGGTGCATGGAACTTTCTATGCAAACACGGATAAGAAAATTTTTCCATCATTGGGATCGCGAGGTGGTGGCCACAATCTCGAAGGATAATTGAATTTGGGTTAAATTTTTTGTCTTCTACGCATACGCAGCGAGGCTATCGCGAACGTGAAGGCTATTTTTAGCCTAGTCATCCATTGACCCTCGCGAACGTGAGATTATTCATGTTCACAATAAACTGTTCACAGAATAGTATATAAACTTCATTTTTGTGATTTTTCATTATTTGGGACTTCAAGCTTCGATTGAGCGATATTTAGGATTTTCATCACCATTTGAGCTTGGATATGCTCCAAAACTATAATTTTATTACTTTTCATTGATTTATATCGTCAAAACACTTTTTAATCTTGGTTTGAACATGAGATTTTGAAGATTTTTCTGGAAAATCTTCAAATTAATTTTTCTTTGATTTGGGCCTCATTTCTAACTCATTTTTTTTAATTTTCAACGATAAATTCCTTTAACCCTGGGGAATGTATTCTCGTATAAAATTCAAGTTTTACTCCTTTCGATTTTGAACTTATTTTTTGAATTTATTTTGTACCCAACTCAAATATAGGCAATATGGTATCAGTAGCTTTCTTTTAACACATAGATGTTATATTTGATTGTTGTAGTTGATTATAAGGTTGTTTGAAAGGTAAAATATCTGTGTTGAAGAACTTAAGGCTTGGATTTCACTGTTTCGAGTAAGATTATGGGTTAACTTTCTTTAGAATAGGCTGGGTAGTTAATCAATATGTAAAATATGCTATAAGTTGGGTAAAGAACTATGGGATCTGATTTTAAGTTATTATATACTGTGTAATGCTCGTCTGGGGCATATTTTTCTGCTATTTTTGGCTTGTGGTATTTTATACCGTGAGTTATTTGTATGGAGACGTTATTTGACATTATTGACTTATGTATGTAGTTGACTGTCTTATTTCTTAATGTGATAACCCTGCGGGAGCTTGAATAGATATTATAGACCTTGTTGGGCGTTGTTTATTTTTATTATGATAGAAATATATAATACCCTGGGTTTGGACCCTAAAAAATTTCTTAAATTTTTGGTTTCTGGACAGGATACGACTAAGGTGTACCAGTCGGATTTTGGGGTATGGTTCATATGAGTTGGTCGTATGCTGACCAGTGTTGGTTGGTGAGTTAGATTAGTTTTTGGAATGGATACAACTTGGTGGATATGGGTCGTTTGTTTTGGGGGTTTTCCTTTACTTAATCTTAGACTTGGTTGCTTAACTTGGATCTGAGTACGAGTGGCTCACCATGAGTTGTACGCTAGGATACGAGTCATACCATAGAATTATATGGTGGCCAGTATTCAATTCTCCTTGATTCTATTTTGCCAGGGGTACGGGTCATATGTTTTAGGTACGACTTAGTTTGGGTAAGTCGTACCTTGGACAGTGTTAGGTCCAAGGGGAAGGCCTATGGTAAGAGTGGTGGGTACCACTCGTATTGGATGGTACAACTGGTATGGTTAGTCGTACCCCCTGACGAGAATTTTATGCAATTTAAGTGAGGGAAATCTGGAGATTTTCCCATTTAACATATTAAATCCCCATGACTTTTAACATACTTGGGAGGTTATTTGCCCTATTATTCTATTCATTAATACTTAGAAAGCACTCTTAAATTCTCTCTAAGGATTTTGGGTAAAGGAAGGCTAGGGTTTCACTAAGGTGATCAATTTGGGGCTTGTGTTGGTGATTTCTCTACATCATCTACCTAATTTAATGCATGTACTCCTTCCCTTATTGTTAGTTCCAACTAAAGACATATTTTGTAAATTATTTTCATGGCATAATTGTTATATGGTTTTGGGTTTTCAAATATATATTGGTGGTTTTGGTTAATATGGTTTGGTTATGGTTTTCCCATGTTTTAATTATGTATTTACATGTTTTAATGGTGGTTTGGATACTTGGTTGCATGGGAACGGTTAATTGGTATTTGATTTTGGTTTTGGAAATACTATTCCCCCAATATGTTTGATAAAATGCATATGAGTATGCTTTTACAACATTGTTAGACTTTTTAATGGAACTATTACATGGTATGATTTGGTAATGGAGCCCTAAATGATATAAATGGTTTGGAATGGTTAAATAAAATGGTTTGGTGATCATGGTTATTGTTAATTGAACTCCTTGTAGGGTAAGATAGAATCTCCCAAGTAAACATATTAATGAACAGCTTGTGGGGTACATGGGGTTCCCCCAAGCAAACTTAATAATAGAATACTTGTGAGGTACATGGGACTCCCCCAATTTAACGTGGTAAATGGGTACACAGGAATCTCTTTACCTAAAAAAGTTTGGCTAAGGACAATACTTGTAAGTTATAGTCGGTACGATGATACCGCTATTAATTTCCTTGGTTAATAATAAATGGAATAATGAATTGGTTCGATGGAAATGGTTTTACTTGGGCATTGCGGGGTATGATAGCTAATCGTGAAGGTGGGAGTTCAATGAACGAACACTGAAAACTCATATTTGTCCACATGAAGAGTTGGTCATGGCGACCACATATAATACTATAAGGTACACGGGAATCCTCTAAGTATGTTGTACATATGTTCATGGAGAGCGAAAGGTACTTGGGAATATCCTACTCTTATAGTATCTTCGGTTCATGCAGCTACATATATTGGGGCCCGTTCAGGTGGTTACACTGGATCCTTATAGCCTGTAGGTGGTTTTAGGACGGTTAAGCTACATATACCCAAGTTAATGGCTTTAAATACATACAAAACTCAGTTTTCTTTTTCGACATAGTTATATATATATGTATGGTTTGTATGTATATGGTTGGTTTACTTGGTTTTACTGGATGGCATTATTTTATCCTTATCCTGATTCCATACTAGCTTTCATTCGCTAACTCATCTTTGGGCTACTGTATCCCTACTCAATGCGGGAACCGACCATTCTACTCTTCCTGCGTAGTGATCAGATTTTGTGATCAGCTTTCGAATTAAAGTGGTGAGCTTCTATTTTTTCGGAAGGCTCTATTTTATGTTCGTGGATGTTTTTACACACTTTGGTTTATTTATGGATATTGGTTTTGGCTATGGTTGGGGGCATATCCCAACTGAATATTGGTTTTTTTTTTGTTAGAGGCTTTTGTGGAACTACTATAGATTGGTATGGGAAGGGATCGGTATTGGTGTCAGCCTTAGTATTTGCATTGGTATTGGAGCTGATACTGTTGGACTAAATTTCTCATTGTTCCATTCTTTTATGTTATGTTATGAAACTTGGTTTGGTTATGGCTTTGGTTTTGGCTTACGATTTTGGTTGGTTATGGCAATTGGTTGGATTTGGGATGGTTGGGATTTTTGGGGTCGGTCTCGGTCATAGACCTATCCCAGAGTCTGGATTAATACAATTACATGCTATCTTATTATATGTTCAGAATTCATCTGACTTAGGATATATGCGGGATGGTTGGGTCGGGTATCGAGGGTGGTCTCTAATCCTGGTTGGACTTGAGATTCCCATTACGACAAGGACCCTAGTCGAGTCATGTCAAGTTGGTATCAGAGCTTTAGGCTCATGGTCAATTGGGTGTCCACAAAATCGTTTCGAGTAGAGTTTTCTTAAGGGTGTATAACGCACCACACTCATAAGAGAGAGGCTATAAGGCATTTTGGAATGTTTCACTTTCTTGATATTCTGTTCTCAATCTTAGAGTCTAAGTCCTGGAATCTCTTTTAATCCTGATTTATTCATTTTTCAAATCATGCCTCGATGATCTAAAACACAAGAAAACTCTTTTGTCCTATCTGGGGACAACGCGGAAGGGACTTAGGGGAGCCATACTTAGTCTAAGGGTCCAGTCTATGATATTTTTGAAGTTTCACCAGTTGCTACTACTCCTCTTCAAGGTAAGGTGACGAATGTGGAATTTCATCAATCGATTCATACTATTGCTCAATTAGTTGCTGCTCAGGCTGAGCAGGATGCATTTGGTGCTTCATCTGCTGAGACCATAAGGGTTGGCTAGTTTATGAAGATGAATCCTTCTACTTTTACTGGTGTGAAGGTATAGGAGGATCTACAGGGTTTCTTGGATGAAATAGAGAAAATATTCAGGGTGATGCAAGTCATGAATATGAAAGAGGTAAATTTTACATTTTATCAGTTCAAGGATATTGCATACCAGTGGTAGGAGGAATGGGATAAGGATAGTGATGATGTATAAGAGTTTTCCATATGGGAGACTTTCTCAAATATTTTTCTGAATTGCTTCTTTCCTCAGTAGCTGAGAAAAGCGAAACCAAAGAAATTTATCAATCTGAGATAAGGGAAAATATCAGCCAATAAATATGCCTTGAAATTTCATCAGTTGTCAAGGTATGCCTCAAAATTGGTATCTGATATGAGCGCGAGGATGAGAAATTTCACTTCCAAACTGTCTTAAGATTTAATCCTTGAAAGAAAGATTTTGTTGCTAATCAAGAATATGGATATGTCTAGGTTGGTGGTTCATATGCAACAGGTGGAGGAAGAAAACAGGAAACAGGCAGAGTTCAGGAAAATGCAGAGTAAGAAGTTCAGGTCTTCTGAACAAGGTGGTGGGCAATAATAAGGTAGGTGAGATGGCGATAAGTGGCCAAAGAAAAAGTTGGGGAGCTTTGGTTCCTTCTCTACAGTTAGTGCTTCTTACCCGAAACCTTTGCATGATAAATGTCAGTAGGGTGGTGATAATTTTCGTGCACAGGGTGCCCAATCTCAGGTGATCGAGGCATAGTTGTCTTCTTCATGACCTCCTTGTCAGTTATGTGGTCATCTTCATTGGGGATTTTATGATGAAGGGAGGGATAGGTCCTTTAAATGTGGCCAGCCAGGCCATATGCTTAGAAACTGTTCAGTTGGTAAGGGTGCTTCGGGAGAGGTCAAATCTATGGTTGCTTTATTTTATGCTTATTCACCTAGAAGTGCTGTTTCGGTGCATGCTCTTGCTTTTGGTGTCTATGCTGGTCTGAATAGGTTATATATTCTTGCTATTCGGTAGGAATTTGAGGGATCACCAGCTACCGTGACTGGTATGTTACAACTCTTTTTTTGTAAGGTGTAATGCTTGTTTGATCTGAGGTCCACTCTTTCTTATGTGACCCCATTTGTGGTTGTGTATTTTGGTTTTGATCCCGAGGTTATTTTGGATTCATTTTTTGTTTTTACCCTGATAGGTGACTTGGTTATTGCTAAAAGAGTCTATAGAGTATGTGTGGTATCTGTTCGTAGTAGGCAAATTTTGGTGGATTTGTTTAAATTGGATATGGTGGATTTTGATGTTATTATGGGGATGGATTGGTTACACTTTTGTTACGCAGACTTAGATTGTCGGACCCGTAAGGTTGTTTTTAGGTTCCCTGGTGAATCAGTTATTGAGTGGGGAGTGGTTCCCTAGCTCTTAGGGTAAGGTTTATTTCTTATCTAAGATCTCAGAGATTAATATCTAAAGAGTGTCTCTATCATCTAGTCCAGGTTAAAGATTCTAACTTGGAAGGTCCTTTTTCATTCGGTTTTGGTGGTTAATAAATTTCCTGAGGTATTTCTAGATGATCTTCTTAGCATTCCTTCAGATAGGGAGATTGAGCTTGGCATTGATTAGGTTTTGGACACTCGTTCAATATCTATTCCTTCTTATAGAATGGATCTAGCTAAGTTGAGGAAACTTAAGGAGAAACTTAAAAATCTTCAGGATAAGGGGTTCATTCGTCCTAGTGTATCCCCATAGGGTGCACCGATATTATATGTGCGCAAGAAGGATGGTTCCATTCGGATGTGTATTGACCATCGACAGTTTAATAAGATAATAGTTAAGACTATGTATCCTCTTCCAAGGATAAAAGACTTGTTTGAACTGTTGCAAGGTGCTAAGTTCTTTTCTAGGATAGATCTTCGGTCTGGGTATCATCAGCTTAAGATCAGAGAGGAGGATATCCCTAAGATAGCTTTTCGTACTCGGTATGGGCACTTTGAATTTCTGGTTATGTCATTTGGTTTAACTAATGCCTCGACGGTATTTATGGATTTGATGAATAGGGTTTTCAGGCAGTGTCTGGATCTTTTATTCATTGTATTTATTGATGGCATCTTAATGTATTCTAAAAGTGAGGTGGATCATGCTAATCACCTTTGTGTGGTGTTACATACCTTGAAAGAGCGACAGTTGTATGCCAAGTTCTCCAAGTATGAGTTTTGGTTGAACGCTATAACTTTCTATAGGCCATATTATTTCTAACGAGGGGAACATGATGGATCCGCAAAAGGTGGCTGTGGTTAAAGGTGGTCTAGACCCATGACTCCAACTGATATTCTGAGCTTCTTGGGTTTGGCTGTGTACTATAGGCAGCTCATGGAAAGTTTCTCGACGTGGCTGCCCCTTTGACTGAGTTTAATCAAAAAAAGGTGAAGTTTTCTTAGTCAAATGTGTGTGAAGGGAGTTTCGAGAAGCTTAAGGATAAGCTTATTTCGGTTTGGTTTGGACATTTCCTGAAGCTAATAAGGGGTTTGTAGTTTATTGTAATGTATCTCGGGTGGGACTTGGTTGTGTTTTGATGCAGCATGGGAAGGTGATAGCCTATGCTTCCAGGCAGTTAAGGTGCATGAGAAGAATTATCCTACTCATGATCTGAGCTTTTAGCAGTGGTTTTTGCTTTGAAAATCTGGCAGCATTATTTGTACGGAGTGCACTTAGATATTTTTTCTGATCATAAGAGCCTACAGTATGTGTTCATTTGAAAGGAGCTAATCAGGCAAAGGAGATAGTTGGATCTTCTCAAGGACTATAATATGAGTCTTCACTACCACCCAAGTAAAGCTAATGTGGTTACTGATGTTCTTCTCAGGTTGTCTATGGGGATTTTAGCTCATGTGTATCAGGAGAAGCGAGAATCGGTGAAGAATATTCACTGCTTGGATAATCTTGGAGTTTGTCTCTTGGACTCCAATGATGGTGGTGTGATGGTATAGGAAGTGGTTTGGTCATCTCTATGTACAAAGATTAAGGAGAAGCAAGTGTTGGATCCTGTCTTAATGAAAATCAAGAGAGATATTAGTGTACAAAAGGTGATGGCCTTTGAGATCAGCGGTGATGGTACTTTATGGTACCAAGAGAGGTTGTGTGTTCCTGATGTCGACGGTTTATGACAGAGGGTTTATCTGAGGCTCATGAATCGCATTAGGTTGTTCATCCCAATTTAATAAAAATGGATCATGATCTCAAGGAGATATATTGGCAGAGTAGTAGGAAAAGAGGTGTGGCTGATATTATGGCCAAATGCATGGTGTGTTAACAATTTAAAGTTGAGCACATGAATCCTGGTAGGTTATATCAATAAATTGATTTACCTGAAGGGAAATAAGAGATGGTCAATATGGATTTTGCTATTGGTCTTCCTCGATCTCAGAATCAATTTGATTCGATTTGGGTTATCGTGGATAAGATAACTAAGTCTGCTCACTTCTTGCCAGTCCGGACTATTTTTTGGCAGAGGATTATGTGAGGTTGTATCTTCATGATATTTTAAAGTTGCATGGGGTACCTATTTCGATTATTTCTAATCGGGGTACGCAGTTTTCATCTCACTTTTGGCAATCTTTTCAAAAGGGATTGGGGACTAAGGTTAGTCTGAGTAATGCTTTTCATCCTCAGTCGGATGGGCAAGCAGAAAGGACTATTCAGATATTGAAGGATATGCTTCGAGCGTGCGTGATTGATTATGGTAGAAATTGGGTTAAGCATCTACCTTTGGTAGAGTTTGCTTACAACAATAGCTATTATTCTAGTATTGGTATGTCCCCTTTTGAGGCATTGTATGGTAGGAGGTGTAGATCTTCTATTAGTTGGTTTGAGCTTGGTGAGGCGGATATGTTTAGTCCGAATTTGGTTTATCAGTCCATGGAAAAGGTAAAAGTGATTTGAGATTGGCTTAAGGCTTCCCAAAGTGGCCAAAAGTCCTATGTGGTTGTAAGGCTTAGAAACTTGAAGTTTGACGTTTGGGATAAGGTGTTCCTAAAGGTATCTCTTTTGAAGGGAGTAATGCAATTTCGTAAGAAAGGAAAGCTCAGTCCCCGATTTATTGGTCCCTATATGATTTTGTAGAGGGTTGATAATGCAGCTTATGGATTATAGTTGCCTTCTAGTTTGAGCTCCATTCACCCGGTATTTCATGTCTCTATGTTGAGGAAGTGCTTTGGTGATCCTTCTTCGGTTGTTTCTTTGGAGGGATTGGGTATCTTGGATTGTCTATCTTATGAAGATGTCTCGATTGAGATCTTGGATAGACAGGTTCGTCGGTTATGGACTAAGGAGGTGGCCTTGGTTAAGTTTATATGGCATAACCACAAGGTGGAAGAGGCTACATGAGAAGCGAAAGAGGATATGAAATCCAAGTATCCGCACCTGTTTTCTGCTCCTGAAATTCATGTGGAAGGTATTTGTTCTTCAACATACTATTATTTTCAAACTTTGTTAAAGGAAAGATTAATATCTTTGCATCTTTATTTTCTAACTTGGTTAAAGGTTGGATTGTTATTTGATAATGTAAATGAATCGTGCTTGAGTTTACCCTACCTTGTTTGGTATTCGGGAATGAATATTCCTGGTGAGAGAGACTATAGCACCCTGGGTTTGGATCCTTAGGAAATTTCTTGGATTTCTAGTTTCTGGACAGGATATGACTAAGGGGTAGCAGTCGTATATTGGGGTAAGGTTCATATAGGTTAGTCGTATACTAACCAGTGTTGTTTGGTGGGTTAGATTAGTTTCTGGAATGGATACGACTTGGTGGATATTAGTCGTATTAGTAGATACGGTTTGTTTGATTTGGGGTTTTTTCTTTACTTAATCTTAGACTTGGTAGCTTAATTTGGATCTGAGTATGAGTGGAACACCATGAGCCGTAAGCTAGGGTACGAGTCCTACCATGGACTCGTATAGTGGACAGTGTTCAATCTTTCTTAATTTTATTCTGCTAGGGGTAAGGTAGAAGGTACAGGTCGTATTCTTTGGGTATGACTTGGTTTGGTTAAGTTGTACCTTGGACATCATTAGTTCCAAAGGGGAGGCCTAGGGTATGAGTGGTGAGTACCACTCGTATTGAAGGGTACGACTAGCATGGTTAGTCGTACCCCCCAACAGAAATTTTATGCAGTTTAAGTTAGGGCAATCTAGATATTGTCCCACTTAACTTATTAAGGATCCACGACTTTTAACAAACTTGGAGGTTATTTTTCCTATTATTCTTTTCATTAACACTTAGAAAACACTCTCAAATCCTCTCTAAGGCTTTTGGGTAAAGGAAGGCTAGGGTTTCACTAAGGTGATCAATTTGGGGCTTGTGTTGGTGATTTCTCTCCATCATCTACTCAATTTAAGCCATGTTCTCTTTCCTTCATTGTTAGTTCCAACTAAGACATATTTTGTGAATTGTTTTCATGGCATAATTGTTATATGATTTTGGGTTTTCAATTATATATTGGGGTTTTTGGTTATAATGGTTTGGTTATAGTATTTCCATGTTTTAATTATGTATTTACATGTTTTAATGGTGGTTTGGAGACTTGGTTGCATGGGAATAGTTAATTGATATTTGGTCTTAGTTTTGGAAACACTATTCCCTCATATGTTTGATAAAATGTCTATGAGAATGTTTTTACTATAGTATTGGACTTTTTAATGGAACTATTACATGGTATGATTTGGTAATGGAACCCTGAATGGTATAAATGGTTTAAATGGTTTGGAATGGTTTAAATGAAATAGTTTGGTGGTCATGGTTATGGTTAATTGAACTCCTTGTGGGGTAAGATGGAATCCCCCAAGTATATATGTTAATGAACAACTTGTGGGGTACATGGGACTCCCTCAAGCAAACTTAATAATGGAACACTTGTGGGGCACATGGGACTCCCCCAAGTTGAATTAGTAAATGGGTACACGAGAATTCCTTTACCTTAAAAGGTTTGGCTAAGGATAATACTTGCAAGTTATAGTCTGTATAACGATACCACTATTAATAGCCTTGGTTAATAATAAGGGAATAATAGATTGGTTGGTTGGAAATGATTTTAATTGGAAAATAATGGTGGGGTGTGATAGCTAACCGTGAAGGTAGGATTTCAATAAACGAACACTGAAAACTCATATTTGTCGCTATGAGGAGTTGGTCATGGCGACCATATATGATACTATAAGGTACATGGGAATCCTCTAAGTACACAGTGTATCATGCAGAGCGAAGGGTACTTGGGAATCCCCTACTCTTATGGTATCTTTGATTTGTGTGGCTACACACATCGGGACCCATTCAGGAGGTTACACTGGACCTATAAAACCTGTGGGTGGTTTTAGGACGGTTAAGGTACACATACCTAGGTTAATGATTTTAAATGCATGCTAAAACAGATTTTCTTTTCCGACATGGTTATATATATATATATATGGTTTGTATGCATATGGTTGGTTTACTTGATTTTATTGGATGACATTATGTTATCCTTATCTTGAGTTCATGCTAGCATTCACCCGCTAACCTATTTTCGGGCGGCTGTATTCCCACACGATGCAGGAACCGACCATTCTACTCCTCCTGCATAGTGATCGAATTTTGGGATCAGCTTTGGGATTAAAGTGGTTAGCTTCCATCTTTTTGAAAATCCTAATTTCATGTTCATGGATATTTTTACACACTTTGGTTTATTTATGGATATTGATTTTGGCTATGGTGGGGGGCATGTCCCGACCGAATATTGATTTTTATTTGTTAAAGGCTTTTGTGGAACCACTATGGGTTGGTATGACTGAGATCGATATTGGTGTCAGCCTTAGTATTGGTATTGGGGTTGATACTGTTGTACTAAATTTTTCACTGTTCCATCCTTTTATGTTATGTTGTGGAACTTGATTTGGTTATTGCTTTGGTTTTGGCTTGCGGTTTTGGTTGGTTATGGCAATTGGTTGGATTTGGGATGGTTGAGTCGGTCTCGATCATAGACCTATCTCAGAGTCTGAATTAATGTAATTACATGCTATCTTATTATATGTTTGAATTCATCCGATTTAGGGTATATGTTGGATGGTTGGGTCGGGTATCGGGGGTGGTCTCCGGTACTGATTGGAATTGAAATTCCCATTACGATAAGGCCCCTGATCGGGTCGTGTCAAAATATCCGAGTTATGGTTTGATATGATATTAATAATGTCTTACATGTATGATTATTCCAATGGTGCCCAACTAGAACTGATATCATGATTATTGACATATTGAGTTGATTTCTAAGCTTACTTGGATAGGTATTAAATGAATTGGATATCTTCATACTGATTTGTTTGTGAGCATTATATCCTCATTGCATACATACACATTCATTAGATATCAGTTCCATTGAGGAACACTGATTTTTGAAAGAAAATAAGACATTTTTAATACGCCTAGATTGAGGAATATGTCGGTGGGGTAGATTGAGACATGAGATTGAGATTGATGAAAATTTGAGATGTTATATGGATTACAAACCACCCATGGGTCCTATTTTAGGAGCATTGACGCTCGATATGTGTATACAAAAAGTCATGTATAACTTTCAACCTTTTCACTTCATCATACACCACATTGCATTGCATTTACATATTCTATTTTTTTTTTCATTCTGTGTTTATGTGTCGTGTATTTAACTTCTCTTATACCTTTATGTATAATTTTTCCTTAATGATGTCTCTGTATATATATATATTAAAAATTTTAGTTGTAGGTTGCATACTCAGAGTATTTTCTTTACTTATCATATTTTCTATTTTGCTCAATCAGCCTATGATATCTACTTAGCTAGTCAGCCTATATTTACATATAATCTAAGCAAAACTTATGGATATCAGGGTTCAGCATGGAGGATAGCAGGATCAGCGTGAAGAGGAAATAATTAGAGACAAAATCAGAATTTGAACTTTATGAATTTTAAATTTTAGGATAATAATATAATATGTTAGTAACTAGATTATAAATTTAATTTTATACATATATCTCGTATGTAGATTTCTTATATAAACTAAAATTATTGAGTTCGGAATCCATAATTCTGACTAGCCCTTGCAGGCAATACACGTGGAACGTCTGTAAAATTTGTTTTCCTAAATGGTCTTCAGAAAGAAAAAAGAAGATTACTCGTAAGACATGAGAAACTAAGTGGGTGTTTGGGTTAGCTTTTAATTTGGTCAAACTAGCTTATAAGTTATTTTTTGCTTTAAAAAGTGTTTGACAATTTTTATAATTATTTAAAAAAAGTTAATTTTGGCTTTTTTTAAGCCAAAAATAAGTTGTAATTCCTAGTTTTTTTTTTTTTTGGAACTTATAATCTATCAAAGTTGACCAATTTAATTACATTTGTGTCCCTTATAATTATTGCTTATTTTAATTTTACCCTTGTAGCCCTAATTCTCCTTCACTACTTTTATATATTCATTACTTTTTCTTGCACTAGTCATGATGTTAGTTTAATTTATCTTAATCTTATTATTATTATTATTATTATTATTATTATTATTATTATTATTATTATTATATAAATTTTAGTAATAATTTCAAATGAATATAATTCAATTCTAATACAATTTGTAGTTAAATATTTTTATAATGAATAAAAATTATTAAATTCACATAAATTGAAAACTCATAGAATCTAGCCTAACTCAAAATAATTATTTTACACCTACGTTAAAATATCATAAATAAAAAAATAATTTTATTAATTCACCTCTTAAAAAATCTTTTTAGAAATTTAACAAACAACATAAACACTCTCAAAACGAATTAATTACAAAGGTAATATAAAAAAAAATTAATTAATATTTTCTTGATTTAGTTAGGTGATCAACTAAAATGAAACAATTATTTTTACAAGATAATCAATTAATATGGAACGGAGAGAATACTATTATTAATCAGATTTTAAGTTCTCTTTTTTGACATTTTAATTGAACATTTTCACTTTGTGTATTTGTGGCGAACTTAACTCTAGCCATATTAGTACCTCTTTTGTATGAAACTATTTATAATGTAATTATAATGATTAGTAACATATATATTTTGCTTTAATGATAAGCTCGACATATATATTAATACTATCCTCGAAGGTTAAAAGCAACAAGTCCAGCTTAATAAGAAAATGATGTGTCTTCACAAATTGCACCTTAATGATACGAAATCTTAACGTAACCATGAAGAAATAAATAATTTTTAAATATATAACTATCTTTTTCAAATACAAACATTCAACACTTAAACTCTTAAAAAAATATTTTTTAGCGTACAAATTAATGGTCATTCATAAAAATATTTTATAGATAAATATATACTAATTTTTAATTTGAATTATATTAGCTATAAAAATTAATAATAATCAACTCTGTATATTATTAACAGCTATAAGGGTATTTCAGATATTTTGACTAAAAAAAATGTTTAAAAACATTATTTACTAAACACATTAATAATTTTTTTCAGTTTCAACACTTTAATCCAAATACGTAACTATTTATTTTTAAAATAAGTTCAATACTTTTAAAAATACTTTTAAAAAAATTTTAAAAGCCACTGTTTTTTCAATCTATTCAGGCCCTAAAACCAAAGCATATGTTCTGAAAAAGAAAAAAAAATATCACCGAAGCACACCCTTAATAGTAACTAATTATCATTATCCAGTTCACAAGACCTGATTCAAATGGTGGGACCTTTTTGTTGCAATCATACAGTTTGAATTCAAGATTTTGAAATATGTTGGTGCACATCATTTGGCACTAAATTCCATAGTAGGTAAATATAATCTACAACTCCTTCCATTTCGAAATAAGTAAATTATTAGAGTATTTATTGATATTTCAAAATAAGTGAATTATTAAATTATTTTTTAAATTTACTCTTATGATTTGACAATCGATTGATTTTTAAAAAGATATTACAAGATCATCTTTTTCTTTTTCTGAGATAAAAATAAAAAGTTGTATTAAATTTATAATTTTAATGTTTTTTCTTAATATATATTTCAAAATTCAACAATTCATTTACTCCCTCCGTCCCATTTTACTCATCCCAAATTGGCTAAGTTGATGTCCCATTTTACTTATCAAGATAAGACAAACTTTTCTTTCCATGCTTTACCCTTTGTATTAATTACCTTTTCTTTAAATTACAATGTAAACATCATTTAATAGGAATACTTTGGTAAACTAACCATGTTATTTATTATTTTTTTTAATTGTTGTGTCATCCCAATTTGAGACAAGTAAAATAGGACGGAGGGAGTATTATGAAACAGAGGAAGTATTAATAAGTACATAATATAATATTAAAAGGTAGTACTCCCTCCATTTCATTTTAGTTGACCCTCTTTTAAAAAATATTTGTTTCAATTTAGTTGTTCCTTTAATGAAATCAAAAGAATTTTATTATATTCTTTCAATACGACCCTTAACAATAAATGACTAAATAAAGTATATTTACTCAAATTTATTTTTTAAAGCATAATTAATAAGATTAATTTAATAAAATAAATCCTCTAATTAATAGTTTTTTTAAGAATATGTCAAATTCACAAAGGGCAACTAATATAAAACGGAGGGAGTATTACATATGGTCCATTCTTTGTAGCTTGGTCATTCACAGACAATATCATCACCTGCCATTCCTTGTTGGATTTTTTAAGTAGCAAATCTGACATCATGCGTGGAATTTTAAAATAAAACAATTAATGGACAAAAAACCTCTAGAATGATCTATTTGGTGTACCCATTGGTATTTCTATCCGTTAACCAAAAAAGATAAAAAATCTTCTCAAGAAAGAACCTTATAATTCTTTTCAATATTATTGATCTCTTCATCTCATTTTATATGAAGGTGTTTCTCTTAATAAAATAAAATATTTTGTAATGCAATTTCTCACTCTATTTTGCTATATAAGATATTTGAATTAGTTACGAAATTCATTAGTTACTAAATAACTCATAGTTAGCACAATGTTTGTAGTAATTTTTCATTAACTTATTACTACTAAATCGAATTAGGAATGAATTTTGTTAGCTATGTAGAGTTTGTTTGGGCACATTCATCATTTAAGCAGTTTTTTAATATTTTGAATAATTAACTATATTAGTTTATGATACTTTTTAATAATTTTAATATATAACTTTTGTATTAATTTTTTAAAAAAGTTATTTCTGAATTAATTCATACTAAAAGTTAAATGTTTTGACCCTTATTTGACGCCTTTACATAAATTTGAGAGCTGAATTACTAGATTGATAATTCATTAAGAATTTTTTGTCTTACTAATATCAATCAACTAATCGACAACGTCAATTTCAAATTAGAGTTAGCTCATCTATAACCAACTATATTATTGATCATTTGCTTTCACATAATTAAATTTTAATTTTGTTGTTGTAAGATAAATTTCATATATTGGTAAAACTAAATAGTGTTTATGTCATGCCTCAAGAGCTCTAAATTTACTCGTTTATGAGTTGAATATTAAATGCTTTAAGATAATCTTGAGATTAGTAAAATTAAGGAGAGTTTATGTCATGCCTCAAGGCTCAAGCTCCACAGTAACTCGTTAATTTATAATTTCAACAATTATAATTAATTTTGACCTTACTAATTTTTCACAAAAAAAATAAAGCTAGACCAGATAATAAAATAAAACATGAACCAGAGAAATCTTGTCATATAATTATCCTCGAATTGTCATTCCTGAAATAGTTAATGACCAATAAAATATTCTCAAAACTTTTCCAATAAAATGTTCTAAAAAAATTTCCAGCTAAGTATTTACTATATTTATATCTTGATGTTGTTGTGTACCTTTTTTCTTTAATTTGGTGTTTAATATTTGAATAATTGTGGCGAAACGAAAAAATTTTGATAAGGGTGTTTAAGATTTACTATATACACATGAAAAATAATTTTTAACTTGTATACTTTGTTTAATCTCTTCTATATAGATGATTAAGATTTACTATAAACACATGAAAAATAATTTTTAACTTGTATACTTTGTGTAATCTCTTCTATATAGATGGTTTTCAACAAATTAAAGGGTATTGGACATGTGGCTATGCCACTACCGCATTGGAATAAGATTAAATTTGGATTTGCGCATTACAAGGTCAATTTTTAAGAATGACATTTTTAATGAGATTTTTTTAGTTTTAAGGACCTCAAACTCGAAACTCTAATTAAGGACCTGTTTGATCATAGAATTTTCAAGTATTTTGGGGGAAAAAAATTAGCAAAAATAATGTTTGTCCATACAATTTGTCATTATATGATAAATTTTTGACATATAATTCAAATTTTTAAATACAAGAAAAAATTAGTATTTAGGTCAAATTCTATTATTTGAAAACTTTTAAAAATTTAAACTTTACTTCAAATTTTTATATCTTATAAAATATCCCACCATTTATTAATTTCAACTAATATTTATTTGCCAACCAACCTCATTAATATTTTGTTAGTTGACTTATGTAATAGTATTGTTGCATAACACTTGTTAAAAGTAATGTAAATGGAAAAACTCAATGCTCCTTTGAAAGTTGAAAAAACTTCGGTAACTCTTACACTATGTGTGAAATTGTTTATAAGCAGGTTGGAGCTTATAATTTATGAGTTTAATTTTTATCATGGAATATGTTCATTATAAATGATAATACAAAGTTATGGATAATTTTAATAATTTTTAAAATTTATGGATATAAATCAATTTTTTTAAAAAAGGTTAAATATTTTTTTCATAAACTATGATCAAGTGCATGATAAAACTTCACCCAAATCTTAAATAACTTGTCAAAAATATTTAAAAATCTATAATGAAATGCTAGTTAAGTATCAAGGAATCTAAATCGTCTATCTTAGATAGATAATTGAATGACTGTAAAAGGGAATCTTTATCGAACTTTATTTCTTGCAAGTTATATTTGAAATTTTCCACTTCCTAGCCTATCTTTTTAAAAAAATATCAAATAAATTTCTAAGAATTTTCATCTTTTTACTTTTTTGGTGATTCATATTCATAATCGTCGAAATTGAAAGCAAGAAATGCTTATCATCCAAGCAATTTTTCCTTGTCATTTCCTGATCTATCAATATCATAGGTGATTTATTTTGTTTGTTTATCGGTTGGCAGCTACAAGTTTTTCTTTTTCCACTTTCCTCAATGTGTGTGGGGGTGGGGGTGGGGGTGGGGGGGAGAATATTCTTTCATTTTAGTTTGCTCCCATTAGAGACTGTCTAAAATTTAGATTTCTAGCATCCCGAAGTATGGCTAGAAATATCTCTGGTAATCCTTTAAGAGTTAACACCCAGCCAAATTTACAATTATCGTTGGCTGATGCAAATATCCTTGATGATCTAACTTTGAATATAAAAACTCATGGTTATAACTATGCCCCTGGTTCTGAGTTAATCTGTCTTTTATATAGAATTTATTACAGACTTTTGACTACTCTAAACCCAAGATGCAAACTGATAGATGATGCATCCAATCAGACCTTATTGGTCGAAACAAACTTTGCAAGATCCAAGGTCACCACCAGGAGATCTATCAAATAGGATGAAATTAATTTTTCTGAAACATGAATCTTAAATTTGATTATTTCTCTGAATCAAGTCACGGATAATGTGACAAACTCTGAGTTATCTCATGTAAAAATCCAAATAGACGGATTTGTCTTCAATTTGACAACAAATCCACGGTTTATAACTGACATTCCTTTTTTATGCCTAGATTATTGTCTGCTATACATCATATATCTCCTATTGAACTCGTTTATGGTCCGTCTAGAAATCGTGTAGCATTTTTACATATTATTGATTCTGCATCTATATCTGTATCTACACGCTTTGTAGAAAAGATTAAAACCAATCCTAAGATAAATATTATTCAAGATAGTGATAGTATCTCTGATAGGGATAACCCAACTTCTTCTGAAATAGAATTTGATGTTAACAGTGTTTAATATGATTCCACACCAAATCGATTTTAGTCCTAGTTCCTAGGCAAGAAGTTATATTAAAAAGAATTTTTTTGATAAAAAATGAAATCGATTTAGAATTTGATTCTTTGAGACTTATAGTCCAGATGAACTAAATAGTATTTCTCAAGAATTTTATGAGATGTGTGCATTGCATAATCTGATCATGTGCTTTGTGCCGTGGTTCATAACCACATATTTGTCATTATATGTTAAGGTGTTGAAAAGATCTTATCAAGATGCGAGAGGTAATATTCTTCAAACTATTTACCCTCCCCAATCACCTTTTGTATTACCTAATAATACTGGTATTACTTTTTCTACCTTTCAAAAATTCATTGATAATGAAATTGGTAAAGTAACTGTTGCAGAAATTAATAATCTGATTTTTCAGAACAATTATTTGAGTCTTTATGTGAAAGTTTTCGGAGAACATATTTCTTCTCTTGATAAAAAACTTGATGAATTGATTGAGATGGTAAAAAGGCTTAGTGTTAGTCCAAAGTCATCTGATATTGCTTTCACTTCAGAAAATAAGACGGAAGACTTGACAACTAGGCCTTGTATTCAGAGAACTCTAGATATTGGGGGATTTGAAAAATTATCTCCCATAGAAGAATTGAAAAAAATTCTTGATAAGAAGTTTTTAAGTTTAAATATTAAACCCATTGATTTGTCTAATGTCTTTGCTGATAGCATAGAATCTACTCCAGATATGGGGAATGAAATCTACTCTGAACTCAATAATCTCAGAGTATGGTTAGAAAATAATCGGAGAAAAAATTTATCGATATACCCCGCATGACTTCTAATTATTATCCCCATCCAACTCCTCAAGATATTCTGATAGAGGAAATAGATTGGAATCAGACTAATACGTCGTATAACGGAGATGCAATTTATGAATGAAACTTGAATGACTTATCTGAAAGATAATTTTCTGTCCTTGTTCATCATATGTTAATGTATTCTACTATATCGAAAGCTACTGCATCTGTCGAGAATCGTCAAAGACTTACAGATGCAACTATTTGTAAAATAATTGTTGTTGGTTTTACTAATCAACTTCGTGGCTGATGGGACAATTTCTTAGATAATGATAAAAGAAATGCAATATTTGAAGCTAAGAATTCCACCCCTGGTGTTGATAACCTAGGAAGAGCATTACCTGCGGGTAGAGAAGATGTTGTTTATACTCTTATGCTTACTATTATTGAGCATTTTGAAGGTAGATTTACCAATCAATATGAAAATACTCGAACACTTTTAAATGGTCTTAGATGTAGGACCTTAGGAGAATTTAGATAGTATAAAGACACCTTTCTAAGTAGGGTTATGGATTTACCCAAAAGTAAGTATGAACATTGGAAGGCGAAGTTCATAGATGGTCTTCCTCCTCTATTTGCTGAAAGGGTTAGAAAGGAGCTTAGGGGCTCGGGTTCCTATGGTGAAATATCCTATGAAAAATTTATCCATGGTCAACTGATAGCAGCCTGTACTCAGCAAGATTTAGTCTTGTGCAATGAGTTAAAATTAGCTAGAAAAATTAAGCTTGACAAGCTTAAAGAAAAATTCCAATTAGGAGATTTTTGTGAGTGATTTGGTATGGACAAACCAGCTTCTTCTTCTCAGGGAAAAGGTCGAAGAAATTCCAAGTCTGATAATCCTTATAAGAAAAAGAGATCTAGACATAGGTCCAAAGAAGAGCGTGAAATTCGCAAATTCCATCGTAAGTCTACTAGATTTTCGAAGAATAGTTCTAAGCGTGATCTAGCCAAGATTAAGTGCTACAGATATGGTAACCTACGACATATTGCTCCTAACTGCAAGCTCCAAAAGCTTAAGTCTTTAGGTCTTGCTGATTATATCCATGATTAAGTATATGATTTGCTATACACTTCTGATTCTGAGTCTGATTATAATTATGATTTTGAATCTGAAAATAATGTTGAATTACCTGATTCATCTGATAGTGATCATGCTAATATGAATACTTGTGCTGACTGCAATGGTGATAATTGTGTTTGTGATGAAGCTTTTCAAAAATTGCAATCACAGTTTGAAGATTTTGATTTAAATGTTCAAACTCTCACTGCTGATAGCATTTTTGAGTTGTTAAAAAAAGTTTTCGATGAAAAATTTTGTGAAAAAATTATTAATTTTGCTACAAAAAAATTATCGATAGTGCCCCTAGTACTTCTAAAACTGTTGATAGCATTCATGTTACTCGGAGTACTGATAATGATTATTACATGTCTTATTCATTAGTTGAGGTTAATAGACGTCTTGCTATAAGTTAATTACCCGGAAAAGATACATCTTTCAACGATTTAAAAATTGAGGTAGATAATCTGAAAAAGGAGATTTTATCCCTAAAATAAAATCAAATAAATTTTTATCACCGAATTACAAAAATTGAGAAAGATACTTCTCACTATGATGTTTCTTCCAGTTCTAAAGGGAAGCAAAAAATATCAGAAAAAGAGGACGATGACATTGTTCAAGATTTTGACATAAAAGATAATTATTTTTTGGGTATGATGCAAATTGTTACAGCCCATAAATGGTATATTAATTGTACTATATTAATTAATAATGATTTCTCTATGACTAATTGTGTCATGATTGATAGTGGTGCTGATGTTAGTTGTATCCAAAAGAATTGGTTCCCACCAGATATTTTCATAAGACTACACATATTGTTAAGTCTGCATCTGGTCATTCTCTTGATATTAACTATAAGTTTCCTAATGTACATATATTTTGAAATAAGGTCTGCATTCCGCACTTCTTCTATTTCGTAAAAAATTAATTATATCCCCTAATTATACTTGAAACATCCTTTATAAATGCAATTTGTCCTTACACTCATACTGATGCTAAGGTATTTACTGCTACTTATAAAAACAAGGAGATGGCATACCCTTTTGTTACAGATCTAGTAACTAAAGATATAAATGCTTTAATTGATATGAAGCAACGACATGTTAATTTTCTACAACTTAAAATGTTCAGCATGAATATTGATGATACTATGAAATCTACTAAGATTCAGGAGAAAATAAAAATGATCCCCGAATAGATGATTATTGATGTATGTGCTGATCACCCCAATGTCTTTTGGGATCGCAAACAGCATATTGTAACTCTTCCTTATGAAAATGATTTTTGCGAGGATAAGATCCCAACGAAATCTAGACCCTGTCAAATAAATGCAGAGTTAGTCGAATTCTGCAAAAAGGAGATCGATAATCTCTTACAAAAAGGTTTGATAAAGCACTCTAAATCACTTTGGTATTGCACTGTATTTTATGTGAATAATGCTGCTGAAAAAGAACGAGGTATGCCAAGGTTAGTAATAAATTATTTAAGCCTCTTAATAAATATTTAAAATGAATTAGATACCCCATTCCAAATAAAAAAAAATATTATCCTGATTATTTGATGGCAATATATTTTTAAAATTTGATTTAAAATCTGGCTATTGAAAATTCAAATATTTAGAGAGCACACTTATAGAACTGCTTTCAATGTTCCATTTGGTCAATATGAATGGAATGTGGTACCTTTTGGATTGAAAAATGTTCCTTCTGAATTTCAAAAAATAATGAATGACATTTTTAATCCATATATGAATTTCATTATTGTCTATATTGATGATATTCTTGTGTTTTCAAATACATTAGAATTACATTTTAAACATCTTGATATGTTTAAAAAGATTGTGATATAAAATGGTTTGGTGATATCTAAACCAAAAATGAATTTATTCCAGACAAGTATTCAATTTTTAGATCACAATATTTGTCGGGGGAAGATAGTCCCTATTCAGCGTTCTATTGACTTTGCTGAAAAATTTTCTGATGTCATCACTGATAACATTTAACTGCAACGATTCTTAGGGAGTTTGAATTATATTTCCCCATTTTATGAGAATTTGTCTAGAGATTTAGCTCCCTTATATGATAGGCTAAAAAGGGGCTTTCAAGGTCCCTGGACTGATAGTCATACAAACCTTATTAAACGCATTAAGCAACGTGTCAAAATTTTGCCTTGCTTAACGTTAGCTAACCCTGCTTGGCTAAAAATTATTGAAATTGATTCCTCTAATATTGGGTATGGTGAAATATTTAAACAAGTAAATCCCCAAGATAATTTTAAATGGTTGATTCGGTTTCATTCTAAAAAATGGACTGATAGTCAAAAGAAATATGCAACGGTGGTACATAAAATGTTAACCATTGTTAAATGTGTTCTTAAATTTCAAGATGATTTATATAATAAATTTTTTTTTATTCGAACAGATGCTCAATCAACAAAGTATATGTTTGACAAAAAATTTTAAGCATGATGCTTCGAAATTGATATTTGCAAGGTGGCAAGCTCAATTAACCTCTTTTGATTTTGAAATTCATTATAAAAGAGGAATTGATAATTTCTTGCCTGTTTTTTATCCAGAGAATACTTAAAATGAAATTTTACACATATTTTCTCTCTGAAAAGATATTAATTACTATAATAAAAGCAATTCCTATAAACACAGATCTGCATATACCTATAATCGAAAAAATTATCCATGCAATAATTGAAGTTGAATTTGCAGTCTTTAATTATAAAGAAATAAATTGAGTTGATATTGATTTATCTGACTAATATGTTATGTGCAGCGTGACTACAGATCCACCCTGGTAAATGGCCAGAGGAAGAGGTAGAGGTGGAGGAAGATACTCCTTTGGGGGAAGATCTGTCCCCTCATCACAGCCTCAGGCATCATCATATGCTTCATCATTTAATGCCCCAGTAATACGAAGGGAAAATATGAGTTTGATAAACTCTAAAATTCTACAGATAGGCGAATCTTCATCTCCACAATCGATTCATCTAGAAGATATTCCAGAAGATCATCCATTATATGGATAATTGCAGGCATATCTAACTACGAAGCAAGTAGATGCTTTTCCTAATGTTGAAAAAGAAAATGTTGATAGCAAACCTTATGAACAAATTGATAATAGAGAGTTGATAGTTCTCATCAAAAACTCTGAAATTCAGAGACAGAATGAACCATGGAAAATAATCCACAAATATTTAATTCCTAATCTTTATTTTACAGGAGAGTCATATAAGACTCGAGCATATTATGAGACAATTCTGCTATCTACTGGCAGTGCAGAAACTGAATATTTTCAAGCTTATGATGGAGAACCAAATGTGCATGGGTTCTCAAAAATCGTGATTAAAAAAATTATTACTCTTGGATATTAGGGTATGACCTCAATGGAAGAAAGGCAGATATTGATGAAAGGTTCCAAGATTAGTTTCACATATTGGGACTATATTCAGGCTTTTACCAAGACTTTGTATTACAATAATAATAAACATAAACATACATGGTTTATTAAAATTTGTGCAAAGATATTTGATGAACAAATCCCTAACTGGTTCATTAACAGGTGGGCGTATCATGGCCCAACTACTCAGATATTACCTGATTCATTTTTTAAATTATACAAAAATGGATAAAGGTATCTCCATTCTTGACTGAGTTATATCACTCAAACCATGTATGCAATTTGGACAAGATCAACCAGTTGTACTTCTTTATTGAATTCTCTATTTCATGGATTCACAAATAGAGTATTGAATTTGGTTTTACTAAAGAACAAATACCTTGTCTCTATACGATATTTTTCAATAATTTTTGGGACAAGCTGATGCGCAAGGACCCAAATACTAAAAAATTAAATGGACAAGAGCTCCTGGATACCATTGAAAATAAAATTCAGGAATATACAAATGCTCTTCAGAGAAATTTTGTTGAGGACAAATAATTGAAACATATCACCAGAAGAATCTCTGTATATGATGAAGATAGAATGCAAATGATAGAACAATATCTGGAAGAAGTTCGTAAAAATATTATGAAAACTGTCGAACAACATTCAGATAAATCAATGAAAAGTATCACCAGCGATAATATTGTGGGAGATGATCAAGATTCTCAATCTATTGATTCAGAAGATATTCTGAATGAGAAAGTCATTGCAAGGACGGATGAATTTCTCTGCCATTAAAAAAGGGAAGAATAAGATTTAGAAGAGCTAATGGGATCCGGATGTGGGACCCTCTGTTACTATTTACACAGTAGATCCACTGTGTATAGGGATCCGACTGTGGGATCCATAAATACTATGATAGATTCGGTTGTTTTCTATATATAGAACCTTCATTTGTTAGGGAAGGTTGGAAGAAAAAGTTTCATTTTCTTTATTTCTCTCTCTAAGTAATTTGCTCTCCCCTCTCTCTTGTAAAATTCAAGGTTTGAATAAAAGGGCTAATAGCCGTCGTTATTTACTATTTCGGTCTTGCATCCGGCCACTTTCAAGGTAATTAGTTCTCTTTTATTTTTAAGGTACTGTAACACTTTCTTCCCCTCTTCAGCCGTGACTATGTCCGGCTAAAAACTTTTTACATCTATGCTAAAGATCTAACTTCTCTTACATAGTAACTATGAAAGATCCAGAGTCTATCAAAATATGAAGAAATTTTTCTATAGTTTCTTGACTTGATTCCGAAATGATTGGTACAGTCGAAATTAGTACTTTTTATGGTGACTTTGTCTTAGTGACTACGTCTAGCAAGCCGTGAGTTTTAAGCCCGTTAAAGATTAAAAAAAAAAAGGTGTCACTTTTGACTTTTTTATATTTTAAAAGATTAAACTTTGAACTCCTCATTTTACTTTAGTGAAATAATCAACAAACACACACACACATATATATTATAGTTTATTTTATACTATAAATTTTAATATTACTTTTTAAAATTTCTTTCAACTTAATACTAATTCAACTCCTCACATAAATTAAAACAAATAAAGTAATAAACTGAAAAAAGGCAAATCAGTTGACGTGTTTGTAAAGGATAACTAATTCACCATTTCTATGTGATCACATAGTACAACTTATCACGAGTTTTCTCCAACTAATAATAATGTAACAATGAATATGAAAAATCTCCACGTTAGATGCTTTTAATGTCTTGAATTCAATTATTTCAATTAATTTATGGGGGATCTTTTAAAAATAGTCATATTTTGCTGAAAAACTCACCTCTCATAGCCATATTTTACATAATTACCATTTATAGCTGCTGTATTCAATTTTATCAATAGTCTGTATTCATATAAAATATAAATACAGTACCATTTAACTGTTGTATTCAATTCACAGCCGCTTTATTCACTCTTACTTAGTGTTCTGTATTCATAAAAATATAAATACACTACATATTTAGTCTTGCCAAAACACTGCCATTTTTTTTTCTTTTTTATTTTTTTATATTTTTTCTTTTTCGTGTTTTCCTCATTTTTTCTTCTTCTTTTTTCTTCTTTTTTCTATTTTTATTTTTTTCATTTTTTATATATTTTTTCACTCTTCTATCTCTCTTTCTTTTTTTTCTTTTTCTTTTCCTTTTTGTACTTATTTTCTTTGTCATTTTTTTGTTCTATTTTATATTTTTTGTATTTTTAAAAAATATAACTACTCGAGCACAAGTCATTGATGATAACATAACTAACATAATTATTTATCTATTTGTAGTCATGCCGACATTTAATTTTTATATTCATTGATACAATTGTATTTGTATTTTAAAGTTTGAGCTTGTATTTGTATTTTGTAGTTCACGTTTATATTTGTATTTTACAGTTCACACTTATCTTTGTATTTGTTAGTTCGCACCACCATTTATATTTTATATAATTCGCACTTGTATTTTAAAGAACTGTTTTGAACGTATTTGTATTTTATAATTGATTGTATAATATATTGGATTATATTTGTATTATGATTTTATTGTGTTTGTATATTTAGATTATATTTGTATTTGTATTCTATTTTCATCGATGTCTTTTTATGTTTAAAGAATTATTTTGTATTTGTAAGTTGATTGCATATTGTATTTAGCCGTGATTATGTACAATTTATCATTTGTATTTGTATACAAACAAGTAAATGCATTAGTTGTATTTACTTGATTCTAAAATATATAAATATTCAATATGTCATTTGATACTAATGTATTTTTTTGTATTTGTATGTCAAAATTATTATTCGTATTTGTAAATAACTAAATATCACTTGATACAAATACAATTACAAACAAATGGAACCAATGATTTTAAAAATACAAATACATATTGGATTTGTATATATTGTATTTTTATAAAAAATTGAATTATATTTATTTGTATCAATAAAAACAACTTGTATAAATAAATACAAACAAGTATTCATAAAAAGAAAATCAATCATTCCTTTTCAATAATTAAAAAATACAAATGATAGTTCACATTTGTATCTATATGTTATAGTTCGCATTTGTATTTGTATTTTATAGTTTCCACTTGTATTTGTATGTTATAATTCGCCTTTGTATTTATATTTTATAGTTCACACTTGTATTTGTGTTTGCTAGTTCGCACTAATGAAAAGAAGGAGAAAAATAAAAAGAAAAAAAAGGAAAAAAAAAGGAGAAAGAATACAAAAAAAAGGTGAGTAATAGAAAATAGAGAAAAAAATAAAAAAAAATAAAGAAGGAAAAAAAATAAAATGGAAAAGAAGAAAAAGAAAAAAAAAAGACAACGAAAAAGAAAAAATTTGAAAAAGAAAGAAGAAAGAGAAAACCAAAAAAGGAAA